>NC_044499.1:11286263-11601263 GCF_902362185.1 Chanos chanos
TCGTGAGATCAGCACCGAGGGTAGGGCCAGATTCTGTTCTTTCTCTCTCTCTTTCCCTGTTCTGTTCATTCTCTCTCTCTCTCTCTCTCTCTCTCCCCCTCTCTTCCTCTCCCCCCCCCCCCCCCCCCCCCCTCCATGTGTGTTTCATCCAGCCATAAATCTTTTTGCTTCTCTTCACTCTCCTTTGCCCCCTCTACTCTCAGTGTGCTTGTTTGTCTCCATTGAGTATGTCTTCTACGGGAGGCAACTGAGCTGATGAAAAAAAAAAAGTTGGCCTTCGAGCAGCGTTTCATCGCTGGCATTTTCTACGCTCAGAGGCTGCGCACATCTCACAGTGAAGCCCATCACTTCGAGTGGTTGTCAAAATTACAAACAGATAAGCTGATACGTATCAGTAATTTATGCGAGTTTCAGAATCTTGATTAATCAAATTTAGCACTGTTAAGATGAGATCATTTAGATAATAATTTAGATGATTTAGATCATTTAGATGATTTTGTTTGTTTTTTTTATTTATTGACTCTGCAGTGAATGCCATATCTGTCTGAGGTAAAATGAGGCTGTATAATGATATCTGTGTGTGGATTCACTGACTGGGCAATATTGGTATAGCATCCCATCGCTCGCTCAGGGGTTTTATTTTCCTTTCACTTTTATTTAATCTCCACTGGTCCTTCTGTGTGTTGTTTTTGGACGTCCTTCTGTTTGCTGTGGATTATCTCCTGCCAGCAGAGCGCTGTTGTTACTATCTTATGTTTGTGTGTTGTGTGTTTAAGATGTGTGCCATTGACAAGGAAACACACACACACACACACACACACACACACACTTTAACACCTCTCTCATTTTCTCTTGTTTTGCTGTTTGATGGGAAAAACACTGGGCTGTATGTTTGGAGCGGTGTGATAAGAGAATGAGGGGAGGGAGGGGGAGGGGGAATAGGGCTCAGTATTATTGCGCTCTTTGGCATGTATGCATGTTAGTGACTGGCAGCTTGTGGCCATAAGAATAATAGGATAGCATGCGAATAGTACTTGTTATTATCTGTGTCCACTTCATGTAGAGATTATGTCTGTACGAGGTGGGTGTGGCCGAGAGAGAGGGAGGGGGGGTTTTTATCTGGTTGCTGTGGTGCTCAGCACGATCTTGTCTGTCAGAGCTAGAGTGGTGTGGGTCATCAATACAGAAAGGTTCTGAATGTCTCTCTCTCTGTCTCATCCTGTCCCTCTAATACACGCGCACGCGCACGCACACACACACACACACACACATGCACACGCATGCACACGCACACAGGCGAGCACATGCAAGCACACACACAAACAGACAAACGCACGCACGTATGCATCCTGTCTGTCTCCCACATACTCAGTGTCACGCTTCTATTGTCTGTACATACTTGCTCAGCTGTCATTTAAAGAGTGTGGCTTTATTTACACTCTGTAGGTTTCAGTCCAATCAATCTGAGTTGACATTTGAACTACAGATAGAAATCAGACCGAAATACACAAACAGTATGTTTGCGAAGTGGCTAATGAGTATAGACTATAAGGTTATACACTAGGATGGAGGTGCCATGTCTCATGCAGCAGGAAGATGGGCTGTTGGTCATAAACGCTATTTATGACATTGCAGGGATACTCTGTAATCTAAAATACACAGCTCCACACTTGTTGTGAATCTTGAATTTGTTGCGGAAATGGAAATGAGGCTCAGTTCATCTTTACGCTAACAAGACCTGCCATTTTATATCTTCATTCTATCTCTGTGCCTGAGTGATTCATCAGCACACACACACACACACACACACACACACACACTCTCTCACTCTCATTCTCTCTTTCATTCTCATCTTGTCCTCAAACCTCCTCCCATCTCTCTGTTTCTGTCGCTCAGCAGCTGTGGTGTTCGGAGACTCACGATGGAGCTTAGTCAGGCAGTGAGCTCCATCTCATCTACTCCACCCACCAGTGCACTCCTTATCTCTACTAGACTTTTGTTCCATTCCACTCTGCTCCATTCAGTCTCATTCACTTCATTATGCTCATCTGGGTTACTCTGACAAGTGGTTGTCAAATCCAATATCCATTTCTCTTTCTTTTTCTCTTTCCGTCTGTCTCTCAGAGGCCCACTCAACTGCAGTGATGTTTGACTGTCTGTACTTGGAGCTCTCTGCCTCTCTGGACCACCGCACCTCAGATTTGCTGGATGCAGCTGTTAGGGCTGCTCGCGGCCACAGCTTGGGGCCTGGTTGGACAGAAGGAGCCCCCGGAGGAGGCCGCAGAGAGAGTCTAACCAGCAGGGCCAAACGTTTCCTCTCTGGGCTGGTACCACGCTCGCACGGGCGTGAAAGGGACAGAGACAGAACCCGAGATCGAGACCACAGTCGAAACCGGGCCTGCAGGATGCTCCGACAGAAATCCCGCTCCTGTCATGATCTCAGCACACTGTAAAACGGCCAGAGTGAATGATAGCGAGAGACAGAGAGATGTAAAGAAAAGAGGGGAGATCATAACAGGAATGAGGAGTTTCATAGGAGAATGTTGAGGGCACGGTTTTTAAAAGGGAACATTGCCGTGTTGGGGTTTAAGATGTGAGACCAGAAAGATACAGTCACAGCCTGACTGTCAAAGATGTTAAAAGGTTACTAGGTCGAAATCAGACTGTATGAAACAGGGCAATAAGGGCAAAAAGCAAGGAGCCCAACCATGCAAGAGAGTAATTTCATTACAGACAATTAGGGATAAGCCATGAGTCATTCATAAGCACATTAGATGCAAGAAACACCTAATTACACTCTCACACACTCCCATTGTATATTATTAAGATGGATAGAAGTCTTAGTATAGCCTATAAAATAGTCCCTGTTATAAGAAGCATGCTAATGACTAGGAGAGTAGAATCCAGTTTACAGTAAGAATACACTAAAGAACTCAGAGGAAGGGACAGTATTGTAGTTCATGCATGGACCTATAGCTATACTACACTTATGATTTCAGACATCCAAAACATCATCACCTACAGACATGCCATTCTATGTGGGAGAAATAAGAAGCCATTTTGACGGTATGACAGAAACTTCTAACGTTACTGTCAAATGTATAACTCATTCTAAATGTACAAATTGCGAAGTGAATAAGATATAAACACCATAGTTTGGAGAAAAGGACTCCAGAGGCTTAATTTCTTTGAGAAATTAGAGTAGAATAGTGTGTCATGAAAATGAAAAATGCTTATGGCCGGGAGAAGTTCAGCATAGCTATCAAAACCACATCTGCGGAGGTTATGTTGAATTACAGGGCTGCTAACTCGGGTTCTTTGCCCTGTATTATGAGATGGAAGACAAATATTTCTGTCACCTCGCCCCCATTCTGAATGTAACATCAGTCCATGGTCATAAACTCACCCTAACTCACTTCATATTCAACATGTCACATGATCAGTAAAACCTGACAACAGTGGGTCGCAGTAAAGGGCAAAACTTAAAGGAAGAAATACCTGTAAACACATTTCACACCACAAATTTGATTTTTTTTTTTTTTTTTTAAATCATTCGTATATGCCGTGGAACAGAGCATTGCTGTGGGAGGCTGGCCACACAGGCTTTATGCAACAAACAAACGTTCTGGAAACGTCTCTGATGCCCAACATGGCAGCGTCATTCAACATTTGTTCATTTGTAAGTCAAATGTTGTTCACTCTGTAAAAAAAAAAAAAAAAAAAGAGAGAGAGAGAAAATAAATTCATTTTATTCAATATTTCTTTGAAAGTATTTTCCCTCCCGTATTATCCAAGCAGAAAGATGACTGCCTTAACATTTGGCCAATATCCAGCTTTTTATTTTATTTTCCAATGAACTTAGTCAGGGGAGAATTCTGCTCAGAACCTGTGGATCGCTGCGGTTTCAAATGGAGAAATCACTACTGCATACAAAAGGACTTCATGGCTGAACTCTGAGGGCAGATGGTAAGCACTGGGACATGAGGTGAGGGTGGATGACTATGACAAGTGATAGTTGCTTGGCGACTGTTGTCATGGAGACAAAGTAGGACTCCGTAGTCTGAATAGCAATACATAACTTTGTGTATCTGTTTGGATTTATGGGGAATTGGGACAGAAGTTAAATTAGAACTACAGTTTGTGAATAATCAGTTAAGGACAAGAGGTCACGACAGACACGCGCACACACACAAATAAAGATGCATGCTCACATAACAACTATTTTCTGACATTGAAAAAAAGGAAGAAGTCCAAATAAGGTGCATAGTGATGAATAACTCACTAGAGAGAGGCAAAAAGAGACATTAGCATGTCCTCAGATACTGAGCATCAATGTTACAGTTACAGCTCCAAGGATGTGAAAATCCTGAAAAGTAGAGGGAGCAGAAACTTTTCTGTGATAAGCACTGTATATTGGACAGTGACACATCATAGTGAGTGTGACAGAATGCCACTTTACTAATCTTACATAAAGTAGACACGCAACAGAAGGGATGTCATTTTGGAGAGTGGATAGTATTGAGTATTTTTTTTCACAGAGTGGTCAGTACCCCTGGGGTACTCACGTGAAGTCATTTTGTGGTGTGTTGCATCATTGTATCCTAGAGGACACTGTCCCTCCAATGCTCGCCTGTGGATAGAAAAAAATGAATAATATACAAAAACATCCATGCTATAAAATGGAGCACTCTGATTAGGAAAATGAAGGATTTGATGAAACTACTGACCTTTACCTCATTCTAATGTTGCTGCAAATGTTGGACTCAGATTAAAAAGGCAATGTGACCCCATGGCACGCATTATAGACTGCTATTGTACGACAGGCCATCTGTAAAATGCCAGAAAAGTAGCAATCAAAATTGTACTACTCTAAAAGCTCACTGAACAGATCCACAAATCTTCTTAATGTGGATTAATAGTGGATCAAGTGGAAAGAGGCCAATTGCATGACTTACATTAATCATGTTTTCGTAAGCGAAGGATAGGCAAAAAGGATTTTTTATAAAACCTTACATCAATGTAAAAAATGCAAACACAGATAACAGTGATGCACAAGAAATTTGATCATGTACATGATCCAATTATAGCATCAGACACACATACATGTGAATTAATATGTCACTTCTGTTCCATCTCAAATTCGTTGTTAAAATATTTGCATGTTATTTTTTTTTTATTAAGTTTCTAGTTTAACACGTTGAAGAAATGTTGATTTTTTTCATATTCTCATCAAAAGTAGTTGCCATCCCAACACCCACATTTCACAGGTGCACAAACTGTATGGAGCAAAAAAAAAAAAAAAAAATCAAACACACACACGCACATACACATAGGCACACACTCACACAGCCATCTAGTGGTTAGAAAATTATCTACATGCATGCATTGCATAGAAAAAGCCAGGCCAAGTTTCAGCGCGTGATGAGAACTCTTCGTGTGCTAGTTATTTATATATTCATTATTAGTAAAGGAACTTTGAGTCAGCAGGAAGACAGATTTCAATTCTCAATATTTTTTTGTATAAGTTGTCAATATTTACTCTATGATCACGATTCTCTCTCTCAATCTGTGTCACAAAAGCATAATTAAAAGCTGCATTTTTAAACACTGACTAAAGGCAAATAATAAAGTTTGTGTTTTTGTATCAGTATGGCCATTTGATCTTGCTTTTGATGTAGTCTAAGAAAACAGTAGTATTTCCATAAGCCTGACATTTCAATATTAGTATGTAGCTTCTTAGTGGATCAAGAACCATCAGTTCAAAGGGCCAAATTACCCATGCGAAATGTTGTCCAGTTCGATCAAAATGCAGCAACTGAAGTTGCTGTGGACATGAAGAAACTCCTGATACAACCATAAACAATCTAAAATAATCGGAGTGATGACACATGACAAATAGTGCTAAAATAACAACCACTGCTATAGGTTCCACAAAACCAGTGAACATTCCACTGGCCATTTGATTCCAGAGTCTTCATTTGCAAAAATATAATGAAATTACCTAAAAGACAACAACAATAAAAAACACAGTTTGAGAAAAGAATAAAAAAGAACTTAAATATAGCATGCAGTGAGGCCTCTCTCTCTCGCTCAGGTCCAGTAGTACTAAAATGAGGCAAATAACTATCTTCCATGAAAGTGAAACTGGGTAAATTACATAAATATATTTAATCCATATAATAATTCCAGACATTTAAGAACTTTTTTTGAATTTGCACAACAGCTCCTGTTCCTTCTGAGCTCTGGTGTGGATTCAAGCAGAGTTTTCTAAGGAATCTCATCCCACAATCCAGGCACTCATGTGACCTCTGTCCACAAAGAAAGTTCCCATGCTGTGTGAGAGGCATTTGCTGTGGAAACACTTTCTTGAATTGAGAGTGTGGTTTCTGTCTACTGTGACTGAACTGATGAGTGACCAGCTTCCCAGAAGTGCTGGTGTTCTCTCCACAATCACAGCTGTAAAATAGCTTTTCACCAACGAGGGTGTGTCAGTGCTCCATCAAGTATGATACTGATGAGAACATGTTCTCGCAATCGACACACATTTTCTTCTCAGGGTGATTTTACAGACGTAACTCAAGGTTGCCAGCTGAGCTCAGGCCTTTTCCACACTTCCTGCTGAGTGGTGAGCACGAATCCTGCTAGCGTGAATCTTCCGGTACACTTGAAATGTGTCTCTCTTGCTGTAAGTCTTCCCACATATGGTGCAGTGGAACATCCCCTGTGTTGAATGAATCATTTGGTAGGACTGTACTGTGCTCAAGGAATTAAAACTCTGCCCACACTCGGCGTAGGCCCTATTGTTGGCATGAATTGCTTGATACGATTTCAGATTTCCCAAGCGAAAAAGGGTTTTCCCACACTCTGTGCAAAAGAAAGGTGTCCTTTGTGTGGGTGATGCTTGTGTGCTTTCAGCGCACTTGCATTTTGGAAACTCATTTCGCAAACAGAACACATGTAGATTTCTCTCATGCAAATGAATGCAGAGTTGTTTTAAAAGATCTTCTGATGCAGAAAACTTTTTCTTACGCTGGTCAGAGTGGTAAGGCTTCTCTCCGGTGTGAATCTGCATGTGGAGCTTGAGAGAACTGGGATGTCTGAAGCTTTTCCCACAATGGGTGAATTTGTATTGCATGTCTGAGGACTAAAACCTCATGTGAGATTTCAGATATGTCATTCATCTTGAAAAATTTCTCTGCCAAGTAGTACCTGCTGTGGAAACCTCGACCAGATTATTTGTAGGGAATTCACAACAAGGTTTTCACTTATGCAGTGGACATGGTATAACTGTGAAGACATGCATACCCTCTTTTTGGATACAGTCACCCCTGAAAATGAAGGAGCTTTTGAAGAGATTTCTAGCATGGAATCATTTATGTGGCAGGTTTTCCACATTTTCAAATTAATGTCCGCTACTGAATGAACATAGAGCATGTGATGAAATTTAGTGTTTTGGGATGGCCAAGACAATGGTCAAAGTTAGAACCTCACAGAAACATTGTTGCTGAACCTAGCATTTTATGCTAGAAAACCCTCAAATTTGATTGGACTGAAGCAATTCTTTCTGAATAAAATACAAGTCTCACACAATGATGCAAGAAATCAATTACCAAATTACATAAAATAAGATAGAACTTTATTCATCCTGAGGTAATTCTTGAAGTTTGAAGCAGTTATTGCAGCTAACACTTTCTCAGAGACTTAACACTTAGGAGATTTTGCTTCATCAGTGAAACAAAGCATCAGTCCAAACTTATTCTCTCAGAGTTAAATGGTCACAGCCTGTGAGGCCTGGGATACAGAATATGGACCCAGAAGCAGACTCTTGAGAGATTGTTTTTAAAAAGGTGATTTTAATTTATCAAAAATTTCAGCAAAACAGAAAACAGCAGGCAGTGTTTGCAGTCAATTCACAAACAGGCAAAAATGGGGATCAGGCAAAAAAACGTGGTTTGAGTCCAGACAGAGTCCTAAATAACTAGAGATCAGTCCAATACAAAAGGCAGAGGTACAGAGGAGGGCAAAGCAGTAATCAAAAGTGAGCAGGCACAGGTCACAGACAAGGAGGGCACAAACAGCCCTGGCAATTACAAAAACCAAAAGGGCAAGACAAGAGCAGAGATCCAGGAAACAGGCAGAAGTCAAAACATGAGCAAAAAGTCAGAAAACATGCATGAAATCGCGAGAGAACCTTCCAAAAAGTGGCAAGGATAATCTGGCAAGAAGCGAGTGGTGAGACAAGGCTTTGAAAACACAAACTAATGAGAGGATGGTGAACAGGTGAGTAGAGAGAAGGCTGGTGATGTGGAGTGGAACCCAGGAAACAGAACAGAAAACGGGAGAGAGGGAAAACGTGGCTAAACGGTGGAAGGACCAGGCTGGATCGTGACATAAACATGCCACTTCTCTTTTGTTTTCACACTTAATGGTTTCGTGTGTAAAAGGTAGCCAGTATCTCCTCCTCTGTGGGCTCAGGTTTCTCCATCACTACTGTCCTTTATCTTTAGCCACTTTATTGACAGCTTTATCAATATGGAAATGAGCTGTCCCATATCTCTCTCCACGTGCTCCTTCAAATATTTCACCTGATCCTCAGAACAGATATTAATAATTTTTAAGACAAGTGGATATATTAAGCGTCTTGACTAAAAACAAATCGATAGAAGAAATGTGCTTACACTGACCCAATGACACTGACTGAAGGTCTGACCAATATTTACACTGTTAAATAGTTATACACGATCTTCACTTTGGTTGATTAAACTTAATGTGATGACCTCGCCTCCTCACATGCCAGCTTCAGCCATTCAGCCATTCAGCGTCGCCGGTCTACTAATCATCGGCCTGATCACCCATCATCTCCCTTACCTGTTTTTACTCTGCACTGATTCACTCCCCTATTTATTCCCCTTTGCTTCAACCATTCCTCGCGAAGTCTACACTTGCCCATGTGTATTCTGAGCGTTGAACTGACCAACTCCAAATTTAAACTGTTTGTTAACCAGTCTGTTCCAAAAGTCCTGTTTGTTTCCTGTCCTGCTCCTGCCTGATTCCCGTTTGATTCTCTGTTCAAAGTCCTGTCTGTAATCTGCATGTCTTTCATTAAAGAACCCTCTTGTTCTGCACTTGCGTCCAGCCCTCTGGTTGAATCTGTGACACTCATTCACAGTTGTGAAGCAATCTGCTGTGATGTAAAATAATGGAAAAGAGCTATAAGTCAGCATGCAAAAACTTACAGTTCTCTTAGAAATATTGAAATATTTCTAGAAGAATGCAGGACAGTAATATTTTTAATTAATAAAATTTTAATTAATATCTTCACACTTATTTCAGAGTACGTGTGCCAGCAACACTTGCCATTTTGCCTTTATATATCAGAAGAAGGTTTACTTAATTTAGTCTCTCTCATGCAAAACAGAGTGAACCACAATGCCGTAAGAAAATACAAGCAGCTGCATGTTGTACATAAAAGCTTTGCCTAAAATCCACAAGAGGGCACACATGTCTAACACAAATACCAGTCACATTTTCTTCTTACAAAAGCTTTATAAACTCTGGTAGATTAGTAATTATCTATTCATTTTTTATCCATTATTCATTAGTTTTATTAATTTTTCATTCACTTTTAATTTTTTATTTTATTTTACTCACATTAGTGCACTTAGATCCTGGGGTGTTTGATATTAAACTGAGCTCTATCAAAGACTGCAGCCTAACTTGAATTTCATAATTGTCAAATTATGGTAACAAAGGCACTCACTGTTTTAAACTAATGGCATAATAAAGTGGAAACATTTAAATACTTGTTTATTTTACTTACAAACTTTCTGCTTTTAACTAAGTGAGATATGAAGAATAGATTTCTTTAGGAGTTTGTCACCCTGAAGCTGTGCTGTAAGGGAAATCCAAATCATTTGAAAAGTACAAAACACAAATCCTCTCTCATTCACACAGGACACCAGAAAGTCACAGATATTTCCCAGTAATGATGTAAACAGCTTCTGCAGTATCTGTGGCCACATCTCAAGAGAACGCTATCATCAGAAATACTTGAATCTGTCTTCTAAAGAGTTTACATCTGCAGTACATTACATTACATTACATTTATTTAGCTGACGCTTTTATCCAAAGTGACTTACAATTGGGGAAACAATTCAAGCTGCAGTATAGTGAGAGACTGATGAGTGGGTGCTAGTAGTACAACTGTTTAAAGTGCAGCAATAAGTGCATGTTTTCTTTCAAGACAGAAGCAGGAGAGTAGGTAGAAAAGAGTAGAGTAGGTGCGAGTAAGGCGTGTTAGGGTGTTAGAGATGTTGGTTGTTAGGAGAGGAGGTGCTCTCGTGAGTCTGACAGAGGTTCTTGAAGAGAGAGAGGGACGTCCCTGCTCTGATGGCAGTTGGTAGCTTCTTCCACCATCGGTGAACCATAAATGAAAACAGTCTGGACTGAGATTGCCTTGTGTGTAGGGATGGCAATGCCAGATGATGTTCCTTGGAGGAATGCAGTGGGCAAGAAGGAGCATTAACCTGTATTAACGAGTTCAGGTAGATTGGTGCGGACCCAGAAGTCACTCTGTAAGCAAGCATTAGTGACTTGAATTTGATTCGGGTGGCCATAGGAAGCCACTGGAGGTCAATGAGTAGTGGTGTGACATGTGCCCGGCTGGCGCAACCTGGTCAGAGAAGGATAGCTGGTAATCAATCATGACACCCAGGTTTCTGGCTACCTTGGTTGGGGTTAGGGATGAAGAGGCGATTTTTATATTGATATTGTGGTGAATAGATTGATTGGCTGGGATGATCAAGAGGTTCGTCTTGGAGAAGTTTATTTGAGGGTGGCGTTCTTTCATCCAAGTGGATATGTCTGAGAGACAAGCAGAGATCCGCGCTGAGACCATAGGGTCATCTGGTGGGAATGACTGGTGTAGTGCTACCAACCTCTGAACAGATCAGGCTGATCAGATAGATAGCTGCAACAAGTATTTTTCAAGGCATAAAAGTTCCTTGGACACACAGCTAACAGTCAAACAAACAAAGCTTATCATTGGTCACACCTGCTCTTCACTGTTGGTTTCTAACATGGGATAAGATTCCCTTTTTCTTCTCTTTAAGAGATTAAGGCTGCAAAGCACAGCTGTTGAGAAACAGAGTGAAAAATTACAATATAAAGAGAGGAACAAATTGGGAAAATATAACAATTACAATAGGGGAAAAAAATCCTAGTTTTCCAGTTTTATTAACTGAGTAACATCTTGCGTTATATATTATTTGTCACGTCTGTGTTCTCAGAGGCTGCCTGGTATTGGTAATGGTATTAGAAAGAGATATTTGCACTATTCAGTTGGGAGATACTTGCTGGACTCAAGGCGTTGAGTCGATGCACCCTCTATAAGTCAAGAAAAAACAGAAAAAGCAAATGAAATGCTCTTATAATCCACATTATAAGCACATTTTAAGTGTGAAACGCCAATGATTATCTTTGAAATCAGAAATCAATGAACGATCATCCATCCCATTTCAAGTTACAGTATATTCAGATTCAGTGGATGCAAACAGTCTGACAGTGTCTTTGATAGCATGTATGGGTAGAAACTCAAAAGTTTTCCACCTGTCTCAAAGACTTTGTCAATCCTGTTTTGTTTTGTACAGAACGTGGGCTACTTCAAGCCAGAATGAAGAATATCAATATGTCAGTGTAAAGCAAAATCTATCAGTGTTACAGTGTCAAGTTTAAAAACTTGTAGTTTTCTGAAAGATGAAGCTGCTGTTACACTTTTTTGCACCCTCTATTAATAATTTTCTCTTATGTTAAGTTATGATCAATTTTAATGCTGAGATGATGGCATTCGTCACCAGTCTCAGCATTAGTGTTGTTCACTGTGATTGATGTTTGTTGATGTCTTCGTCTAGGGTATGTTGACATATTTAAAATCAATGAATTCTGAAACATCAGGTGTGATAAGCAATCTAGTCCAATCTACTCTGTCAAGGACACCTAAATCAAGGAAGTAGTTGTTCAAAGTTTTCCTTATGCCTTAGACCAGTGTTCTGTTGGGACAAGTTTTTCTGTCATGTCATGGCATGACTGTTGATTGACAGGATAATTGTTAAAAATGTTGCTTGACAAAACAGTGCTTCCAACAGGAAGATGAACGAGAGTATGAGGAAATAACTGATGGTGTGACTGAGGTATTAGATTAGAGTCACGTGTCACTAGTTGCATGTTTCAAACCCTCTTGATTACTTCAAACCCTCTAATGTTAAGGCAATAACAACATAATGTGAAATCACCAGACCATTTCTACATTTAAAGCGTGTTATTGTTGTTGTCTCAAACTTGAAGGATCGGCCTTTTCACTTGTCAAGAATTCAACAAATGTAAAGGGTTTTCCCCATATGCTGAATCCAAAACTCGGTGCCAAAACTGGGAAGAAGAAATGGAGAAAATACAAATTCTGCATTCTCACCAGTCTGCGAATGCCACCATTCTCACAGCTATATAATTTTTAATGGAAGGTCAATAGCTGCTTTGTAATCAGGCCACACTGAAAATCCTCCACAGCCAAGTGGCTGACAAACACTATTGTCAAAGTGTCAGCTGTCTGCTGACAAGGAAACGCCAGTGAAGTTAGCTGACAAATAGTTTCAGCGAACAGTGAAATGCATTAAGGTGTATCATGCATAATTTCCACCTCAGTGTTGCTTGCAACCAGTGGTGTTTTGGTGTATTGTATAAAGGTATAAAAAGAATGAATCAGTCATTCCTACACTGAGATATGCAGTGTTCATCTGACAAGTGAACAAGACTCAAACCCAAAGACGTGTATTTATGATTTGTACGTGAATCAGTCGTTCCTATGGTTAAACCTTTGCTAGCCCATATTTGGAAACCCACATCATTTCTCCCAGGAGTGAAACTTTGGTTTCCCCAAATAGGACTAATACATGCAGAGCTGCCCAGGATTACCATTGGATATTAGGTAAATGGAGCCACCCTCTGTTGTACGGTAGGTACAATAAGGACAAACAAACTCTGGGACGTCTGTTATTCCAAATAAAAGTGGTGAACATCTTTTTAAGCTTTGTAAAGAGAGATGGTGGTGGCAGCAGAGGAATGTTCCGAGCTAGATACAGCAGTTTCGGAAGGACATTCATTTTCAGAATGTTAATCTGGCCAGTTAAAGATATAGGTAAAGATGACCATCTATCTATCGATTGGGTTACTGAACCTATGACAGGGTCATAGTTAGTTGAGACTATGCGGTCAATCTCTGGCACAATACAAACGCTGAGATATGTAAAGCATTCCGTTGCATTAAAAAAAGAAGTCACAGGTGAAGTTCTAGGTCTTTCCTCCTCCCTTAGCATCATAATTGAGGATTTTGCATAATTTATTTTGTAACCCGAAAACTTCCTAAAATCTTTGATTAGGTCCAGAAGTGCAGGTGTTGTAGCCATTTTGTGATTTAATAACTTTGTTCTTGTAAATGTATCTGAATGTTAATGTTGTTGATGCACCTATGTACCTGACTGTGCTGGGGTGGAGGAATTACATTCTAGATGACAGTTTATGCCTGTACTTACGGTAGCGACAGGGCACACATACGTCACCGAGGGAAAAACCGGGGGATTGGAATTAGAATTGGGTTTGGTGAAATGCGGAGTGAGTGAGGGTGGTTGTAAACGATTTTTTGACCACTTTTGATACACTTCGTTTTCCTTTATATTACAAATCTAAGTTATTTTCGTTTTCTTTTATGTGTTATTGGAATTATCAAGTCTTTTCGGTTGACATCTTTTGTTTCAATAAATGGAATTTCTTTGATTTAAAGGACTCGAAAGTGCGTTCAAAACAGCTACCTACTCATTCATTCCACGGTCTTAATTTGGAAAAGCTAAAACATGGAAAGGCCGAGACAGCAGGTATGGAATGGCGCAACTCTGTGAGAAACAAAAATTACATCGTCTGTATAAAGGGCAATTCAACCTCCTCGCAAGTACTTTACAAGGTACCTTAGTGTCAGAGTTCAAAAGTATAATAGCACAATAGGAATCACATTTGGTATGCAGCTTTCCAGGTTTTAGGAGCAAAATTATCAGAGCTCCTCTGAGAGAAAGGGGCAAGAGACCATTTTTGTAAGATTCCAGAAACATCTCCACGAGGGGAGTTCAAAGTTTATCCTTAAGCCTCTTGAAGATATCAAGAGGCAGCCCATGTGGGCCAGGTGCCCTTCTCAACTTCTCAATTTCCTCCACAGTCAGCTCAGCATTTAGAATCTCCTTAGAGTCTTCTGAGAAGTTGGGAAACTCTAAGCTATCTAAAAAGCTAGCCTGGGTATCAGTTTCAGGAAGATACTCTGATGTATATAATTTTTCATAAAAAGATTTAAAGGTGTTGTTGATCTCCCGAAGATCTACTGTCACTGCTCTACATTCTTAGTTGAATTAATTGCTCTCTCTGCTTGCTGCTGTTTGATTCAATTTTAGAGCGTAATGCTGCTGAGATCAAAATATAGTCGAATTGGGAATAGGTCCCGTGTATGCTAGAAAAACAAATTCGTTTAAGAATTTAGAGTCATCTTCATTGGGACCATACACATTAATTTAATTCAACTGCTCGGATGGCAAGGCTCCCTGTATAATAACATATCTGCTGGCAGGGTCACAAAATGTTTGTGATATCTGATATGGAATGAATTTAGGGATAAGAATAATAATTCCCCGTGCAAGGGAACTAAATGAGGCTGAAATGACCTGCCCAGGCAACCTCTTGGGTATTTTAGGAATGTCATTAGGACATAGCTGCGATTCTTGCAAGAATATAATCTTCGACTTCAGTTGTTTTAATCTACTTACTACCTGTTTTAATCTGCTGATTTTATTTAATCCCCTACAGTTCCAGGATGTAAATTTAAATCATAATACTTGACATTGAATTTACCAGAGACACTTGAACTAAAACATTACCCTGTATGAGCACAATGGATCAGCCTAATATAGCGATAGACCTTTGTTACCAACAAAAACACTAAAGACGATTTAAAACACACCTTACAAAAACACATGCCTAACAAACAACCACAAACATGTGATTAACCCTCTTACCCAAAAGTCTATAACAGACCACCCCCACCCGCTCTCAGTCACACTTCATATAAGGTGCTTGAAAGATCCACACACCTGCGGGGAGCTGCCCCCATGATTTTTTTTTTCCCTCTGTACACCTTTCGCCCCGTCACATGTCATTACACTGTACTGTATTCATCCTTTAACAAAACAAGCAAACAAACAAAACACCAGGAGTAACGTTGTCGCGTTGTTCACTGCACACAGTATTTTTTCTGCATTCATATCTTTGATGGCCTTGACAATATCTTCAGAGCTAACAGCACTGCTTGTGTTAATCGCCTTTATTCTGCTTCCTCCACTAGCACATGAAGCTAGCACAGCGCCTTCATCCCCAGACTCTAAGCTTTCACCCCTTAAATCTGTTTTTTTTTTGGTGTGACTTTTCTTTGGCGGCATTGCAGGTTTCGGAAACTAATAAACTACTGTATCTCCTGGTAGGCTGAAGCTTACTTCAGGACTGAACTTATTTCAGGATTTATTCCAAACCTGTAGCGTAGCTAAAAAAGATGTGATTGATCAGCTCTCCGCCATACCAGAAGCCTCTGTCTTGACCTCTTTACTTAAAATGTTGGGTCAGTTTGTTGTGTGGAAAGGTTTTATGAATTTATTGCATTTGCAAAGATCATAAAAAATCATTTATGCATATCAGTATCAGAATTTGGTTTAATCCCAAGTAGGTTTACCCCTATTAAGAATTTTTCTTGGTGAGTTGGTGCACCATACAGATATAACATACAAATAATATATCTATATCTATCTCTCTCTCTCTCTCTCTCTCTCTCTCTCTATATATATATATATATATATATATATATATAGAGAGAGAGAGAGAGAGAGAGAGAGAGAGAGAGAGAGAGAGAGAGAGATGGTGAGTGAATTGTGCTAGTGGTAACAGTTGTTGCAATTCCTCAGCCCCACAAATCTCAGCAACATGAACAGGTACACTGATTCTCTTAAGATGACATCAGTATAGTGGCTGTGCCCTGATGCAAACTCTGCTTACATGTCTTACATCTCAATCTTTGTTACTTATTCGAACATTGCTACAAACCACAAAATTGCATTCAATTTCTGACTTCCTTTTTTGAAGTTGCACAGATCATTTCCAGTGGTCATGTTCCAGTGGTCTGGAAACGCAACTATAATCTAATTTCTCCGGCACCAACACCAAGGTTATCTTTACAGTTTTCTTGAAAGCTGAAGCTGATGTTGTACTTTTCGGCACCTTCCATTAATATTTATTCCTATGTTAATTTATGATAAATGATACAGCTAAGGTGACTGCATTTGTCACCCGTCTTAACATCAGAGTCACAGTGACTGATGTTAGTTGGTGCCCTTCTCTGCAGTTTTTTAAAATCAACGAACTCTGAAACATTAGGTGTGATGAGCATTACAATTACAATTTATACATAATGTAAAGAGCAGTGGACGTAGCTACATACTAGTGATGCGCGGGTCGACCTATGACCCACGGGTCGGGCTGGTTCGGGTTAAGCTTACTAGAAAATATCACGGGTTCGGCCGGGTCGGGACAAACAGTGACAAAGCAGCGTTCCGATTAAATTATAAATAACTTACAGAAACATTGCGTGCAGTAGATTTTGCGTTATTAGCTCTCCAAAGAGCTACGCTGTGATCACTAATCCACCCCCTCTTCCCCTCTCTCCGTCACTCTCTCTCTCAAACACACACACACGCACCGGAGGGTGCAGGTCCACTTATGCCCTGGCTGTCAATAATCTACATTACCGAACTATGAAGTGTGGAAGCCATAAGATGCCATGAATTAACATTTAATTTAGATTCCGTTTTCTCGTCATAACCAGAGGAGGCTTTTCAAGGACTACAAGTGAAAAAGTGTTTCACCAAATTGAAAAAAACAAAAACAAAAAACAACCCTTACAACAGTCACGTTTTTTCTGCCTTCAAAACATAAAATGTGATCGTTATCCTGCCACAGACATGAGGTCGTTCTCCTGAATTCAACCACTTACTACTACTATATCTATGAATCAGCGCCACGCTCACCCCAGGTGACAACATGAACTTCTATAAATTCACCACCATATATATTTTGTCCATTACCTCCAATGTAATTCTAGATCACCTACCCCGCGGATCGCCTCCCCTCTGCAGTTAAACAGACTCTTATGACAAGTCCCTCCCCGTGAAGCAGAGCTTAACTAATGTAATAGGCTACAGTTATGCGTGTTCTCGATTTGAATATGATTGTCACAAAACTCCCGACCGATCACTGCCTTCGTTAACCAGTCATCATGTTCACTCGTTCGATAAAGAGTTGCGATGGAAGAGAGCTGTTTTCTCGTGATAACATATTATTTTTCTTTGTTTTCTCGAGATCTCGACTTATTTAGACCTATGCCACTATCTCGATAGAACGAAACTTTGTTTTCTCCAGATAACAACATAATAAATTCGAGATCTCGAGAAAACAATCTTGTTGCTTTGTCCTGCACCATTCTAGCGAGGTTCTCGGGTATCCCTCTCCCTCAATACAGCATAGAACGGTTCATCCATTTCTATAAGTCGAGGCACGAGAGAGAGAGAGAGAGAGAGAGAGCGCGCTGACATGCACTTACTCCTTCTCCTGTACTTGGTTACTCTGAACAACATACAGCAAAGCACAGTCCACTTGACTATAATTTTGCTATCACTTTGTCGAGATCTCGAATTAATTATGTCGTTCTCTACTCTCTACAAAGTTTCGTTATTTCGTGATAATGCCATAAATAAGTCGAGACCTCGAGAAAACAAAGAAAAATAACATGTTTGCACGAGAAAATGGAATCTAAATTAAATGGCATCTTTGGGCTTCCATAATAAAGTAACCTACATCTATCACACATCTCTCTGCACCAAGACTATAGCCTTGTTTATAATGCATAAGGCCAGGCCATAATTTATATAGCATGGCCCAATAGCTTATCAGCAGCTCTACCATCAATTTGCGATTGCGGTTTTGGTCAATTCATGTGTCTTAGAATGTTAATAATAGGCTTCACCTACAAGTTTTTTCCCGAAGTGTTATCCATAGCTTTTGTTTAGATTATACAATGCCAAAACTTTTTTTGGTCAGACAAAAAACAGACGATATGGCTGACTTAATCAGAGAAAAGTTAAAAACGGCCGATGCTAAGGTTGCACGTAAACTGAGCCAAAAAAAGTAAGGTTTGGGTGAGATTCGGGCAGGCTGTCCTGTCCTATGACACCATTAGACTATAGTATGTAGCCGTATACGGCCTGGATTATGGCCTGGCCTAATGCACTATAACAGACTATGTTGTTATCTGATTGAGTTGTGAGGCATTGTACAAATATGATGGCCATAAGACAGGCGCATTAAACCTGAATTGGCATTCATGTCATGGCGCGTCGAAATGGGTTAAATCCGGGAACTGTGGACTCCATTCTTTTTCTACACAGTGCAGCCAAACACTAGGCTAAAAAAGACAGTATAGACCAATACATGTACGCTACTATTTTGTTAAAGTTCACCATTAAGATATGAAGGATGCATCTTTTGCGTGTGTGTACGTGTGTATGTGAGTGAGTGAGTGAGTGAGTGAGTGAGAGAGAGCGAGTTCATGTCTTTAATGAAGGGTTACTTGTTTTGCTGCTGCCCAACAATACAGAACACCGTATGGAACAATTCGTCTGTTTATTTAGTAGCCTAGACCCAGACGCTATTAGGTTGAGGAATAATAGGCCATGCCTTGCAATCAGTGTATTATGCTAACATTTGGGGAAACAGCCCAAAAACGAAATAGTGCAACACAGCTCACTTTGTTATAGCCTACGGTGGCTCATGCAAAACCCTGTCCTTTTTTAAACGTGCACTAAATAAGAAAACTTTATCTCTTTCTCCATACCTGTCAACACTCCCGTTTTTCCCGGGTTTCTACCGTATTTCAAGGCCATCTCCCGGCACCCTCCCGTTTTGTTGTTTCTCCCAGGAAACTCCCGTAATTTGCATGGACCTCAAACTTTATTATGAATAATCGTCATACATGGATCTGTAAATTCTGTATGTTTGTCTTACGTTACCCAAGTTCAACAAGGAAGCAGCTAGTTTTCCTCATGCTTTTGACCAGTTCCTTCTTGGAACCAGTTTTCCATCATTCTTTAAAATTTTGCTTATTCAGACAGTCTGCTCCATTTGTTATGAAAAGTAGTGACACGTGTCAAAAGTCATTGTAAAAGAGGTGTTTTATGACAACAGCATGCTGATACTGCATCAGTGGCTTAACTACAGTTGTCCTTATTATACCAGTACTCAAATAGTACTGGTATAATAAGGTCATCATAAAAAATACAATTTTGAGGTTCCACATTAATAGTAATATTTAACATTATTGCTTCTATTCAAACAATTTGCTTAATTACTAAAAGAGCAGCAGCTTGTTCTGTCTTGCTTGTTAGGCAAAACTGCAGATGTGTAATGCTCATACATAAACAAGTCATTACTGTAAGAGTAATATAAGTTCAGTATGTATGAAACTAAGGAATGTCAGTCACGTGGTCATATTGTCCACTAAACCTTACTATGTATCAGCAGACACAAAACATGCATGCATCATTTGCTTAAATTCATTTGATTTTTTTTCCCAGACATGAATGATCATTTGCATGAATGATCAGAAATCATAAATGAACTGAAATAAACCAGCACTGTGAGCTGCTCACACGACAGGCCAAATGGTAGACGCGAACTTTGCCCATGACAAACTCTGTTTCTGTCTTCCATCTCTATCTTTGGTACTTACCATAGTGTTGTTACCTGTCAAGAGATCTGATGATGTGGGGTTTTGGAAACATGCTGCACACACGCTGTTCATGCTGTAAGAAAATTCCAGTGGCCTGCTAATGTGACAGCTGATTACTTTCCTGTGGAACTACTTTGACATCCTGGTTCCCAATGATGAATCACAAATATTTTTCTTCTTAAAACATGAAAGAAAAAACTGATTCAAACATAGTAAAAGGAAAATGTTGAATTTTCACATTTTTGTTTAAATTGGGAGAAATTTAAACTAAGCATAATCAGATGAAAGGGTTGGCTTGTAAAAAAAAAAGATTGGAATGGTTTCTCAGACAAAGTTTAAAACCAGTAATAGAGTCCGCACAAATGAAATGAAAAGAAATATGAAATTCTCTTTATTGTCATCCCTGCCATACACACAGTACACAGTATTGGGACGAAGCAGTGTGTCCTCAGGACCATGGTAAGTAGCTGCTGCATTCAGGGGGGAGCCGCCATCAACTGATCGCTTACACACACTAGGAGCACACACAGACAGTAGGAGCAGTGGGAAGTGAGCACACACACACACACACTAGGAGCATTCACACTCTAGGAGTAGTGAGCACACACGCTTGAAAGAAGGCCTTATGCACTGAACTCTAAAGGTTTTTCAGCAATGATATTTTTGATGCTTTGGCTCTGTCTTCCAGCACTGTGAATTTGGACTCATACAAATTTTGACTGTCAGCTTTAATTTGAGGGTGTTTTTATCTATATCATGTGACCCATTCAGAAACTGCAGTACATTTTGTACAAGGTCTCCCTATTTTAAGGCACATCAAGTTTTTTTTTTTTTTTTAATTGTACATACAGCTATGTCTTATTAGACAAATGTGTTTGTTTTTATATGCATTAGAAAGCTGAAGACTCTTGATTCTAACCACTATATTCACATTTGAGTTCTACTGAGGTCTACATAAGGATCAAAGAAGGGTCAACATATTTTGTACACTTAGCTTTCTCTCTTTCTCTCTCTCTCTTTCTCTCTCTCTAACACTCATGCCTCATTAATCCTACATCTAGCTAAGTGTAATCCTTAAACTGAAAGTTTTTGAGTTTGTGTTTCTCCCATCTCAGGACACCCTTCAAAATGATTCCAATTAGTATTTTTCTTTCACCTTATATTTATTATGTACAAATAGTTTCTGTAATATTCCATTATTCTTCCCTTTATATAGCTTAAATTAGTATTATTATATTGATATTCCATTTACTTTCTCTGTATGTAGCTTTAGATAGATAGATAGATAATTCTTTTCCTTTATCTAATTTTTATACTGCTATATAGCTTTACGTTTACTGTTTGCACAGCTGTCGGAGTTGTTGCAGTCTCATTTCACTGCTGTTTACATAACTGCTCAAGATGTATGTTTGATGGATCTGTCAAACATTCACACGCACTTTCCATTTTGCAGATAATGATTTATTTAGATCAGAAATAGCCAAGCAAGAAACAGTGATGTCTGGAACTACACAGATGTATCCTCTGTCTTTATAAAATTCTCTCATATTCTTGAATTACTCCAAAGTTTTGTTATTTTCATTATCATTATGGAACTGTCTAAATGGACATAAAAGACAACACTATTATGACAAGGTGAAGTCTCCTGCAGGCTACATACTGAATTAGTTACAAAGCCAGCAAGAAAGTGAGGAATTTCGATTACACCCACAAACTGCAGCTTAATGAATAATGCTGAAACAATAATACATGAATTATAAATTGATGTTTAACAAAAAAAAGCCCAAACACACAAAGAGAGTTAAGGATGGAGATCATGAGGAAAAGACCCATGTTTTTATGTTTTTAGGGTTTATATGTTTATACTGCGTATAGCATCCCACAGGAAGAAAAAAGCTTCCTAAATACACAGCATGTATCTCAGTTCTAATCAGTAACGTTCTCAAATGCTGTAAAATGCTAGAATGAACCACAATGATGGATTCATTTACTGAGAATTCCTTCACAGTGGAAAAAGCAAAAAACCATTGAAAGTGTTATGGTTGTTGTGGTTGTCATAAGCCCGTGAATTTTCTCTGAGTACCACATTTACACGGTCTCCCACATTAAGTTCTACAGTGACAGAAGTACTTGCAGTTGTAAAATGGTTTCCTTCAGCGTCACGGAACACAATTGTCAGCTGGTGCCCATTTTTGTGCAGCGCTTGCCATAGGCGTACATTTGAGATGCCAAAAGCTGAGAATGTGAAGTGGTAGAGGCCTCGAACTGGTGCTGTGAAGATTCCTGTGGAAAATGAGATACTGAGTCATACAGGAGGCTACATGCTCTTTGTTTAACCTCAAATGAAGCGACAACCATGTACAGTACCTCAGTATTTAAACTCGTCTTGACATAGGCAGCTATTGACAGAGACTGTAATTGGTACAGTACTTTTGGTATGTTTTGAATAGGTTCGTGTCTCATTGGTGAATGCAAACCTGTTGAGGGATTGTAAGCATTGCCAACATTGGAGAAAACATTCGTGTAGATCATTGTTATAGCATGGTTGTAGGGACCCAGAAATCCACTGTGACCAAGAGAAGCAGAAAATCCAACCTTTGGGTCCCCTAAAGCAAACATTTAATGAAAGATTGTAAATATTTACTTTTAGAATGTACAGAGTATTCTAATGTATGCATTCTTTATAAAAATAATTCCACAGTGTATTTTCAATTTTTCCTCAAATTTACAATACCTTCAGTAGCCTGACTGAAACAGATGCAGGCGACGATGAAAACCTGAATAGCGTTTGCCATCTCGTTTCTTCTCAGCAGATCAGCTTTGATGGGAACTGATTCCTGCAGTTTGTTTATATACACTGATATGAAATGTATTTAAGCATATCTCCTCCCATTAAAATGAAAGCTGAGGGATGGATCATATTACTTTACCCTTCTATACACTGTCTTTTTTCCTGCTGCAAATCCTTGAATAGTCGTCCTACAAGTTATGATGTTTATCTAATGCTGTTATCTACTCACTGTCACCGCAAATGTGCATGTTCTTAGGAAATGTTGCAACATTCTCAAGAGTTAGTGTCATGACCTTCCAGATCTTTGGTGGTGGTTTAAAAACTAGTAGATAATTACAAGGCAGAAAAACAGTTGTTTAGAAAAAGAGCTTAATATCATGATATAATGAGAGGCACAAATTGTAACATGTAACCATTGCATTAGAAAAAAAATCAGTTTTACATGAATTTTTCACATTAACATGGCGTTTTCATCCGATGATTTTAAATGTGACATGAAATGAATTGCCGTTAAAGTACACTGGCTGCTCACACATGTTTACAGGTTTTTAAACCTTATCTGAAACTTTTCAATGTACAACCAGCACATCGCTGAATACAGTTGGGAAAAAGAATTTAGGAAACTAGTATTTAGTTGACAGTTTAGTAATGAGGTTTCTGTCCATGCTCCCCAGCATACTTTGTTTTCAGGGCAAGAGTCACTGGTTTGCAGGGAGTTGTTAAACATATCTGACTCAAATCAGATGTGAAATTTGGAGAAACACTGGGTGGCCTTGTGGATCAAAACCTGGTGAAATAAAAAAGGGATCCAAGGTGCTCTTTGAACAGGAATCATTCACTGAAAGAAAAGTAGAGGGAAGTGTAAACTCAAGAGAACAATGCAAATAAATACTGTAGATACTGAAGTGCAAATTACAATTTATTACTTGTGCCCAAGGCTATCTTGTAGACAGAGGAGGGAAGCCAAGGAACTCAGTGAAAGTAAAAAACAAGAGGGGTTTATAAACTGAGTCACATATTATCATCTGTCATATCTATGTCATCAGATTCAGCCATTACGTTCGCCGGCTCTAAAGAATCTTGATATGTATCCAACTCCTTCCTGGCACTATGCATGCAGACAGACTAATGTAAATGTGTGGGTTAAAATGATTTAATCAAAGGTTTTTGATCCTGATCTAAAGGCTGTTAAAAAAATTTATTGCATCTTTTATCATTAAATATTATTTCTAACTTGAGATCTGGCACCTCTTAATTATTCATGAATGCCCATAAACAAGTGACACTGAATTACAGAAATTTCAATGTGCATCATTTCTGATAAGTATGTAGAGAAATAATTGGGTAAGTTTATGAATAAATAGAGAAATAAGTTTAAAATCAGCCAAAACTGCCAGTCAGGAGAATTTTAATTTTCAAATTTTTTTGCAAACAAGTTGCAAAATACATCCAGATAAAAAAATTGTACTTTAAAATAAGCATATTCTCTTTATTCTTAAAACATATTTAAACACAAGATTAAAAAAAATAAACGAGGCTGTCACACCAGAAAGAAATCACGTTTCATGGAAAGTTTAAATTGCATTGTCTGCAGTCATAAATGCTCCACTAAATCTAGTATTTGTTGAACCATGTCTTGAACCATGTAGTGATTACTGTTAACATATTTGCACCAACATTTGCATCCCACACATTTTGAAAATAGTGCATCATTATATTCTTTGTAAAGAAAAAGGTAAAATGTTAACGTTAAAGAGAGTAAAACCCAAGGGGAAAACAGAATCCCAGATCATTTCAACATATATGTGTTTGGATTCCAATGCAGAAAACAGAGTAAACACATTGTAAGGGGTTAAAACATCAAATGAAACTCCAAAATCTGAACACCTCACTTAGTGTAAAGCAAAAAAACAGTAAATGTGGTGTGTGTGTTTACATTGTCAAAAACCCATGTGTGTGCACAGAGATTCAGGTATACCTGATCTCCAACCTCCATTTCTGTTGCTGCTCCATTAGTTGCTGTCTCCCAGCGAGAACCAAAGGGATGATTGTATACCATGGTGAGTTGTTTTCCATTCTTTACCAAAGATAGACACATTGGTCTATGAGTGTAATTGTGGCCAGAAAAACTGAAATAGTAGACACCTTTTATTGGTGCTGTGAAAATACCTGCAGACAGAAAGGTAACTGAAATTATGACAGTACTCCCTGTTTTTTTGTGTGTCTAATGGAACACAACTTAATGCTGAAGGAAAAAAAAATCATATGAATGGTAAAATGCTGCCAATTCTAATCTCTAAACATCTTATCTTAATGATACATCTTGAGTTGATGCAGCTTTGTTGGAAGACAAACATGTGGGACTAACCTGTTGCTGGATTGTAAGCATTCCCATCGTTGACAAGGACATTTTTGAAAGCTAGAGTGATTACCGTGTTGAAAGGACCCAAATTACCATGAATCCCAAGAGTGGCTGAGAATGCAATTTCTCTTTGGCCTGTGAGGAATTCCTGAGAGTTATTTTGTGCATCATGTAAAAGAAGAAGTAAACCAAAATTTTCTACCATAGATTATGTCTGGTATTCAGACACATCCATTCAAAGGACGTGTAAATCAATGACATTTTCAGAAGAAGTTAAAGACACGAGAATGAAATTCACATTAATTGTACATGCTGCCAAGCTGCTCTAAACATCACTTGACCTTTATAGTTTGTTGGTTTGTTCCTTGTCTTATAATCTAACTTGTTTATTCATTGTATGCATTGCACCTAATGAGAACTAAAATATGAATGCTAAATCATAATCAAACATATTGATAGTATCAACACATAGGATATCCATCCTCTATATCATACCCTGTGCTTGAATAAGTTTCTCCACACCAGCTTTCAGTTCTCTGAGTTCAGCGGAAATATCAGGCTGATATGAATCATCATTCCCCAGTGCCTGACTCAAACACATACAACCAATGATAAGCAGCTGAAGTGCTCTTGCCATCTCTGTTCTCTTTCAAGACCAACTCTGACATGCCCCGGCCCCTGCAATCTGTTTACATACACCTGATATTGGAATATGATCCCTCCCACAATGAGCATGATATTCAGAGAATGAGTCGTTGTTTTTACCTTCCATGAACATGCAGTTGTGCAAAGCCGGAGCAAGAGGAATAACCCCCAAAAGAGAAAACTATCAATCGATCGATCAATGAAAGTGAGACAAGGTCAGAATAAGCAAATGCACAGTATAAACCCCATCACCCCTGCAGTCTGTGTAGAGTTCGGTAATCTGACTTTTGAGGAACCTGAAACCCTCTAGTCTGACTAAATCTTTTGGAGCGTTCTTATGACAAATAATTATCTGTCACTCTGAATAATAGAGAGGGGAATCAATATTGATCCTGATCAGATAGATAGCTGCCACAAAATATTTCTCTGGGTGTAAGAGCTCCTCACTGCAGGATTCTATAAAGGAAAGACTCCCTTTTTTCTTCACTTTAAGAGATTTCATGGCAGCAAAACACAGCTGTCAAGAAACAGTAAGACCAATTACAATATGAGGAGAGGTCCAAACTGTGTAACAATTACAGTGGGAAGCTGCTGTTACTTGTTTCCATACCTTGTACCAATATTTACTCCTATGTTAATTTATTATAAATAATATAGCTGAGGTGATCGCATTTGTCACCAGTTTCAACATCAGTGTCATTTAAAGCGACTGATGTTTGTTGGTGCCTTCCTCTAAGGCACCTTGACATATTTGAAATCAGTGAACTCTGAAACATCAGGTGTAATTAGCATTACTGTACGTTTATACATATTGTAAAGAAAAGTGGATTTACATACTTTTGAGGTTCTCTTCTATTGGTATTATTAACATGATTTATACTATTTTAATTTTTTGTGAGTTTTTATGTATGATGTCAGAGTTTTGAAATGTGCTATACAGAAACAACAGTGGTCGTGTCATCTGACTATAAAACAGTCTAATCTACCTGTCCAGAACACCTTCAACAAGGAAGTGGCTATTCAAAGTTTTCCTCATGCCTTTGACCAGTGATCTGTTGGGACAAGTTTTTCTGTCATTTCACGTCATGACTGTCGACTGACGGAATGGTTGTTAAAACAGTTGCTTGACCAAATGGTGCTTCCAACAGGAAGATGAATGACAGTATGAGGAAATAGCTGATGGTTTGACTGAGGTATTAGATTAGAGTCACATGTCACTAGTCGCATGTTTCAAACCCTCTTAATTACTTAGTACCATAAAAAAAGTGAAAAGGAAGAAAACCTGAACACAAATCTTTTGGTAGCTATTACCATTCCAAAACACGACAAACATAAATGCCATCTATACCGTTTATATCGTCCACTCCTAAGTAAGAAGATGGGTTCAGTTTACCCCTGAGGTTGAGCAGGGAATTATGGGCTACGTGCCTGGCAGCCCCTACAATGCATAATGTCCACCTTCAATGTTGCTTAGTTGCAAAACTGGCACACAGTGTTTTTGTGTATTGTATAAAGATATATATATGTATGTTGCTTGTGGGTTTAAATCTCCCGGCCTGAAATCAACCATGTTTAGAGGGAGCACAGTACTGGTAATGTTAACATTAATAGTACTGCTCAAATGTTTTGCTCCATTTGCTAAACAATACTGCAGATGTGACTAACTTTATGCTGATATGAAAACAAGAAATTACTGTGAGTGTAGAACAAATTAAACATGTATGACACCAGGAAGAGAGACAGTGTATTTCATGCTGACTGCTAAACCTGAGAAACTTACTCAAAGCGCTATCTCTGTCCTAAGTACTATCAAACACAGTACATGCCCAAGTCTTCGACCAAATTCATTTGACTTTTTCTGTTGATCTCTTTACTTAAAATGTTGAGTAAGTCGGTTACTTTGGACTTTGCATGTTCCCCCTGTGTTTCAGTGGGTTTCCTCCCACCATCAAAGACATGTAAGCTAGGATTAACACTCCTGTCAGTGACCTTCACCGAGACACTGACAGAAAGACCTGGAGTTAGTCCACCGTTCCAGCTTCTAGTGTCTGTGTGTGTGCTCACTGCTCCTAGTGTGAGTGTGTGTGCTCACTGGTGTATAGGATGGGTTAAATGCAGTTAAGTGAGGCTGCATTTCACAGCTCGCTGCTCTGGTGTGTGTGTGTGTGTGTGTGTGACCAATAAAGTACTTCTACTTCTACCACTTCTTCTACAGTCTAATTTCTATGGCATCAAGACCACGGTTATCTTTGCAGTTTTCTTGAAAGATGAAGCTGCCGTTATATTTATTCCTACGCTAATTTAGGATAAATGATACAGCTAAGGTGACTGCATTTGTCACCAGTCTTAACATCAGTGTCACAGTGACTGATGTTAGTTGGTGCCCTTCTCTGCAGTTTTTTGAAATCGATGAACTCTGAAACATCAGGTGTGATGAGCAATACTGTACAATTATACATAATGTAAAGAGCAATGGACGTAGGATTCCCCTGATATTGGTCTTGTCAACATTATTGGTACTGTTCTAATTTTTTGAGTGTTTTTTTTTTGTATGATGTCAGAGTTTTGAAATTTGATATACAGAAATGCCACTGGCCGTGTCATCTGATTATCGAAGAGTCTAATCTATCCTGTCACCTTCAACAAGGAAATGGCTATTCAAAGTTTTCCTCATTCTTTTGATCAGTTCCTTGTTGGAGCCAGTTTTCTATCATTCTTTAAAATTTTGCTTATTTAGACATTTGTTATGAAAAGTAGTGGCACCCGGCAAACTATTGTAAAAGAGGCGTTTTATGACAACAGCATGCTGATACTGCATCAGTGGCTTAACTAACTACAGTTGTACAGTTGTATTATACCTGTACTTACAATTATATATGATAACCAGAAGGGTTATCATTCATTCAGTTTCTAAGTCACTTATCCTAATTAGGGTCGCGGGGGGTGCTGGAGCTGATCCTGGCGCTCATTAGGTAAAAAGCGGGGAAACACCCTGGATAGGTCGCCAGTCCATCACAGGGCAGACATACATACAAACACATGCAGGCATACATTCACACTCAGGGGCAATTTAATATCTCCAATTCATCCGAGTTACATGTCCGTGGACTTTGGGAGGAAACTGGAGCTCCCAGAGGAAACTCATGCAGACATGGGGAGATCCTGCAAACTTCACACAGAAAGGACCCTGGCCACCCGGCTGGGAAATAAACCCAGGACCTTCTTATGAGGCGACAGCGCTGCCCACTGCATCATTTGGAGATTCCACATTAATAGTAATATTTAACATTATTGCTTCTATTCAAACAATTTGCTTAATTACTAAAAGAGCAGCAGCTTGTTCTATCCTGCTTGTTAGACAAAAGAACAGATGCATAATACTCATACAGCAACAAGTCATTACTGTAAGAGAAATATAAGTTCAATATGTATAAAACTAAGGAATGTTAGTCGCGTGGTCATATTGACCACTAAACCTGACCATGTATCATCAGACACAAAACATGCATGCATCATTGCTCAAATTCATTTGATTTTTTTTTTTTTCGGGCCTCCATGTTAATCAATTGAATCAGTTTGCCATTTTCTGACAGTTACATACAGTTTATTTGCATGGATGATCAGAAATCATAAGTGAATGGAAATAAACCAGCACTGTGAACTGTTCACACACACGTCAGCTTTTTTTTAATGGCATCTTAAAACGATAAAACGACAGGCCAAACTGTAGACGTGAACTTTGCCCATGACAAACTCTGTGTCTATGTCCTCCATCTCTATGTTACATACCATAGTGTTATTACCTGTCAAGAGATCTGAAGATGTGGGGTTTTGGAAACATGCTGCAAACACGCTGTACATGCTGTAAAATTCCAGTGGCCTGCTAATGTGACAGCTGATTACTTTCCTGTGGAACTACTTTGACATCCTGGTTCCCAATGATGAATCACAAATATTTTTCTTCTTAAAACATGAAAGAAAAAACTGATTCAAACATAGTAAAAGGAAAATGTTGAATTTTCACATTTTTGTTTATATTGGGGAAAAAAGCCTGTTTACATTTGTAGTGTCAGCCTACAAATAGGACAAAATGCATTGCATTTCTTTGGGAAGCTTATTCAAAACATTTGAACAGCACTAATAATGTTACTATGACCAGTATGGAATACTTCCAAGGATAGACTAGAACCAAATTTCAGAAATTCAACTTCAAAGGTTCAGGTCTACACGCAAACATAAAGTTGCCAAAAATCTAAAAAGGTGAAGTCCATGGACCAACAGGCTCTTTAAGATTGTCAGAAGAAAACATTACATTTTTCAAGGTTTTGTTACAGTCCAGTTTGCTGTCTGACATCGCATTTTTTTGGCAACGGATTGGTTAAATGGCCTTTTCCTTTTTATGATAACTATATCTACAATTATAAATAGAAATCACTGTGGTTATCATAAACATAGATGTGGTAAGTAAAGTGAATACTGCAGCACCATGAGTAATATTTTTCTTCCCTAAAATTTGTAGGGAGCTTCCTCTTCTGACAGAACCATGGATTTTTTGCATATAGCCAGTACAGCATATACAAACTCAGAGAAGTGACAGAGTGGTTCTTGTTATATATTCACTTTTAATTTTTTATTTTATTTTATTCACATTATTACATTTAGGTGTCAGCACTCTCTCATGAACTTTGCGTTTTGTCTCCCCCTGTCTGCCAGTGTTGGCACTTGTAGGTTTGCTTTGGCTTTACTGTGTGCAGTTTGTTTATTTTTGTCATGTGCTCCTGACTCCGCCCCTCATTTAATACCCATTACCTTACACACCTGTTCCTTGTTCCCTGATTGCCCTTTGCCTATTTAAGTGTGCCAGTTTTTCACTAGTGTTTGTCAGTTTGTCTCACCATTTTCTGTGTTTTGTTCTTACCAGTATTCTGTTAGTCTTGTGTGTTTTTTTTTTGACTCCTGCCTGATCCTTTTGACCCTGTTTAACGCTTAACGGATTTTGGGTTTTCTGCCAGCCTGATTGTGTGTACCCATGTTTTGACTTTTGCCTGTCCTTGGATCTGGTCTTTGTCTACGCTTTGGACTGTCTGCCTGCTCCTTGTTGAATTCCCGGTAACAAATTGTGCCTGCCTTTGGGTTTTGACTTTTTGCCATTGGTGTTGTTTTTGTAATAAACCACCGTTTGCTGAGTAAACTGTCTGGATCTGTGTTTGAGTCCCTGCCTGTGTCCTGACATTAGGTCTTGGGGTGTTTGATATTAAACTGAGCTCTATCAAAGACTGCAGCCTTACTAGACTGTCATAATTGTCAAATTATGTTAACAAAGGCACTCACTGTTTTAAACTAATGGCATAATAAAGTGGAAACATTTAAGCACATGTTTAAGTCATATTTTACTTACAAACTTTCTGCTGTTAACACAGTGAATTATGAAGAGCAGATTTCTTCAGGAGTTTGTCACCCTGAAGCTGTGCTGTAAGGAAAATCCAAATCATTTGAAAAGTACAAAACACAAATCCTCTCTCATTCACACAGGGCACCAGAAAGTCACTGATATTTCCCAGTAATGATATAGACAACTTCTGCAGTATCTGTGGCCACATCTCGAGAGAACACTATTATAATATTATAAAGGTCACTACGAAGAAAATACTTGAATTTGTCTTCTAAAGAGGAGTTCACATGTGCCATACTGCCATAAACTTCTCACAGTCATTTGCCACTCTGAATAACAGAGAGGGGTATCAGGATTACACTGGCTAATCAGATAGCTCCAGCCAGTAGACGATTTGGAGGGGGGATGCCATCCCCCCGTTAGCAAAATGACCAAAATGCATCCCCCTTGTTAACCTGCCATACCCCTATATACTCTATAGCAGGGGTGGGCAAATCCGGTCCTGGAGGGCCATGGTCCTGCTGTTTTTCTTGTCAACCAACTAAATATAGTCTCTGATTGGCCGAAGAGCATACACACCTGTTTTCAAAGTGAAAATCAACAGGTAGCTAAGAGGTGAAAACAAAAGCCAGCAGGACACCGGCCCTCCAGGACTGGAATTGCCCACCCCTGCTCTATAGAGTAGTGTCAGTGGCCATTGAGCCACCCCCCTGTTAAAAAACAACAAATTACCTACTGGCTAGAACAAATATTTCTCAAAGCATAAAAGTTCTTTGGACACTCATAGCTAAAACACTCAAATGCTCTGACATTTTGGTAATAAAACTTATCATTGGTCACACCTGCTCTTCACTGTTGGTTTATAACAAGGGAAAGATTCCTTTTTTCCTCTCTTTGAGAGATTTCAAGGCAGCAAAGCACAGCTGCTGGGAAACAGAAAGAACAGTTACAAAATGAAGAGAGGAACAAATTGTGAAAATGTGACCATTACATTAAGAGAAAAAGTCTGTTTTGCTTTTCATTCCATGATGGACCCTTATTTTTAAAATACTGTAATGCAGAAAACAGACTGAACATTTTGGAAAGGGGTTAAAAGTTCAAATAGAACTTCAAAATCTGAAGGACTTACTTGGTGTAAAGCAAATAACCAGTGAATGTCGTAACTGTGTTTACATTGTCAAAAACCCATGTATTTGCACAGAGAGTCAAGTATACCTGATCTCCAACCTCCATTTTCTGTTGTGTTCTGAGCACACACACACTAGGAGCAGTGGGCAGTGCCCAGGAAGCAGTTGGGGGCAAGGTGCCTTGCTCAAGGCACCAAATCTAACCATATCTCAATTATACTTCTCTACCTCTCCTTCTTTGTTTATTTCTTTAACAAAAGACTGTTCAATAAAATCTATAGTACAAGGCCAGGTATTTGAAGTATTAAGTTTACCTTAGTCAAGTTTAACAATGGACATGTCCAAAATGAGTATATGCAGATAAATAAATAAAAACTTTAGTTTTAAAGTTAGGACATTAGGTTATCATGAAGAGGGATGGGTAATTTGACAAAGCTCTTGTCTTGAAAGACAAACAGTTTAACAAAATCTACAGTAGAAGGCTACAATATGAAGTATTAAGTTTAACTTATGGAAGTTCGACAATGTGTCTTTTCAAAATGAGTACATGAAAATAACTTAATTTCCTAATTTTATTTATTTATCATAAAGAGGAACAGGTAATTTGACCAGAACTCCTGTCTTGAAAGTTTGAAGTCAGACCAATGGGAATTCACACAGTTCTAAGAATTTTTCACTTTGCTACTCACAACCTTAAGCAAAATTATCTTTTAAAAATGTCTTGAAAGTTCCAGTGGTGCATGGACTCTATATTGTTTTTATATGTATTTTTGGATGTTTTGTGTGGGTCTAAAACTCCTAGCCTGAAATTTGGTTAGAATCCATCTTTTGAAGTAACACAGTATTGGTAATGTTAATATTATTACTGCTAAAGCTTTAAAAAAAATGTTCGATTTCATAAACAACACTGCTGTATGGCTAACTTTATGCTGACATTAATGCATACATTTGTAGCATTTATTTGAGAGAGCATATTCAAAACATTTGAACGGTACTAATAATGTTAATATTATCAATGCTGGGATACCTCCAAGGAAGGAATGGAACTAAATTTCGGAAATTCATCTACAAAGTTTCAGGTCTACAAGCCAACATGAAGTCGCCAAAAATATATAAAAAGTAAAGTTGCCACATCAACAGGCTCATTAAGATTATCAGAGGAATCCATTACGTTTTTCAAGTTTTGTTACAGTCCAGTTTGCTGTCATGTTTTAAGACTGGTGAAATGGCCTATTCCTTTTTATGATAACCATGGTGATTTCTATTCATTGCAGATATAGTTATCATAAACACCAATGTGGTAAATTCAGTGAATACTGCAGCACCACAAGTATATATTGTTCTACCCTAAACCTTGGGTAAGAGCTTCCTCTTGTGACGGAACCAGGGATTTATTGCATATAGTGAATAAAGAAAACTACACTTGCTTGCTTTAGGTAATCTATCATGATCAGACATTGACTTCCACCTCTGATTTTTATCAGTGGCTATGAAGTCAAATCTGGAAGCAATAAGTTTTATTGCAAGTGGGCCACATGTGGCTGAAGCTTGTGGAGTGGAGGCATTAGTGGATGTGTGTCTCCTGTGTATCTCCTAAGTTGCTATCACCCCTTATTCATTCATTCCTTCATTCATTTTCCAAACCGCTTATCCCTAATTGGGATCCCAGCGCTCATTGGGCAAAAGGTGGGGGAAACACCCTGGACATGTCGCCAGTCCATCGCAGTACACCCCTTTGCTGTTCTAAAATAACTGTAAAACGTGGCCTCATTCATGAGTTCACATTTTGACCAGTGACAAAAAATAGTAACACATGAGCATAGCCATCTAATGAATACTAACTATGTATATTGTAGCTAGCTACATTAAATGGGATGCTGTTGTTTAACTATTGGTTAACTACCTGTACTTTCTGAGGTAGTTAGTGATGCATTTTGGTACCATCACCAGACAACAGCTGCGTTATCTAAACCTTGGGTAAGAGCTTCCTCTTGTGACGGAACCAGGGATTTATTGCATATAGTGAATAAAGAAAACTACACTTGCTTGCTTTAGGTAATCTATCATGATCAGACATTGACTTCCACCTCTGATTTTTATCAGTGGCTATGAAGTCAAATCTGGAAGCAATAAGTTTTATTGCAAGTGGGCCACATGTGGCTGAAGCTTGTGGAGTGGAGGCATTAGTGGATGTGTGTCTCCTGTGTATCTCCTAAGTTGTTTTTGAAATCTCTTGATGCTGCCTCGATGCTTGACACTGATCGTTGTGTCTCACAATCAGTGTTGGGGTAGTTACTCAAAGAAAGTAATAAGGCATAAATTACCAATTACTTCTTTAAATTGTAATGGGATTACTTTACTTGTTACTCCTTTTGAAAAGTAATTACACTACTCATTACTTTACTTTTGAGTTACTTTCTATAACTACAGATTCCCGAATTTACCACATAAAAATACAAGGACAAACATCATAGTCCTTTCATTACTTTATTTTCAATGAAATAGGCATAACTTACCAGTCTGAACTACGAACCTCTGTGACTCAAATCGATCTTTGTTTACAGCAGCTGTAGCACTACCTCAGCCTCAGCACACATGCGCTTCACGTTGTGCCTATCACCCCTTATTCATTCATTCCTTCATTCATTTTCCAAACCGCTTATCCCTAATTGGGATCCCAGCGCTCATTGGGCAAAAGGTGGGGGAAACACCCTGGACATGTCGCCAGTCCATCGCAGTACACCCCTTTGCTGTTCTAAAATAACTGTAAAACGTGGCCTCATTCATGAGTTCACATTTTGACCAGTGACAAAAAATAGTAACACATGAGCATAGCCATCTAATGAATACTAACTATGTATATTGTAGCTAGCTACATTAAATGGGATGCTGTTGTTTAACTATTGGTTAACTACCTGTACTTTCTGAGGTAGTTAGTGATGCATTTTGGTACCATCACCAGACAACAGCTGCGTTATCTGTATTTTGTGATTAAAAGTAACATTAAAGGTCTCCATATTATTGTCCTGGTTGGCTACACTGTATTTTCAAGTTTTCTCAAATGTAGCAGACCTTGCCAACTAGCAAACCATGCTTAGCAAAGTCTCATACCATTCACATTGACCTGACCAGCAGCATGCCTACCTAATGTTCAATTCCATATCTTTTGGTTTTCTCCACTATAGCATTAAAGTAAGCAAGTCAGGGAATTTGTCATTCTGTGGGACATGGCAGAGAATCATCAAGTAAATGATAGAAACAGTCCTTTACCTCATCTCTGATGCTATTGTTGGGATTTACACATTCAGAAGAGTGGCAAAATGGTTCTTGCTATGGTGGATGCAGAGAGACATCAGTGTTTGATTTATGCCAGTGTTTTGCTTATGTGGTGAAAGGTTGTTTCTGCAAATGCAGATTGTGGTTTCAAAACCAAGCAAATATTGCCCACCTGCAGGAGGCCTTTACTGAGGACGGTGTAGCCCTCAGTCTTTTCTTTAAGGGGGACTTCACCCAGAGGGTCTCTCAGGGCCACAATTATATTTGCCCCAATGCCCCCACAGTCAGGGATGTTGTGGGATCTTTCACTATTAGCTTCAGAGTACAGGAAAGTTCTGTTCGGTACAAAGTCATTGCCTCACCCAGAATGATGACACCCACCATTTACAAGAAACTTCATGATTGCCAAACAACAATAGGTCAGCACTCATACCTGGTTGAATTTTCACACCTTGGCCCAAGATGAAGATGGAGCCGACTGCCTTCAAAGGCTAGAGAAGGGATTTCCATGGTCACCACACAACAAACTGATGCAGGAATGTAGATAAGCACAGAATTATGTTCCCTGTTGGGTCATAGCCACTCTGTTCAGAGTACTAAAATTATATATCAATGAGTGTGTCAAGATACTACACAGTGTATCAGACAGTGAACTTTAATTCCCTTGATAACTGTAATACATGTTGTCGTTCAGTGTTATACGTCTCCTTTCCAAATGCAGGACCCGTTGTATTATGGGTACCACTTTACAATAAGACTACCCTCATAAAGGGTTTTTGAATGGTTCATAGTTTAATAATTAGGTTGTGAACACATTATAAATCATTTATAAGCTGTTATAAACATTAGACAAAAAGCGCAACAGTCACCTGTTGCTTGCCAAATAGTGATCCCACATTTTTTCTGTACTGTTAAGCCTCCGATCTCACTGGTTACTTAGGTTACTTTGTCTTCTCCATCAGCCAGCATTTATACCTCTCAGTGCCATCAGATATTTATTAATAAATTACTAGCATTTAACCACCATGAGCATATCATAATAGTCAAAAAGTTTCATTTGGCATATCAGATTATTGCATACTCTAAGGCTTTGGTAATATTGTTTACCTTGACATTTTCAGCATGCTATCAGCAGCCGTCCTCATTATTATCACAGGTTTTGATATGACATATGCTGTCATATTAAAGTAGTATATTGTGATGCGTGTTGGGGGTAGATGGGCGGAGCTTTCCAGCATGCCTTGGGGCTATGGACTGTTAATTAGCCCCAGTTTGTTATTGTTCAGTTTATGTTTCAATTTGTGTCTAGTAGAGGTGTATGTGTATTGTTCATCATGTAGTCTTTGTGTTGTGTTGTCAATTGTTGTGATGGTTTAATGTAATCTGTGCACTGTAAATGTAATTGTCTTGGTTTGCACTGTTGCAAAATAATAGGTAGTGTTATCACTCCAGAGAAAACCCAGCAACTCATTAGTAAATGGTGATGTGTTTCACACTTTACAATAAGGCTCCTCTCTCCATTTATAAATGTTAGTAATTCATCAATATATGGTCATGCGTTTTTATACTTTGCCAAAAGGGAGCCTTATTGTAGTTATAAACGTTAGTAACTCATTATTAAATGGTTATATGTTTCACACTGTACAATAAGACACCCTTTTGGCAGTTATAAATGTTAGTAACTAGTAAATAAATGGTCATAAAAATGAGATGAAGCTGACAGTTTAACATGCTCACTGATAAGGGGACAACATAAAGTAATCTAAGCAACTAGCAAGATCTGAGATTTAACAGAATAGACAGATGAAAAGTGCAGCAGTGACTTGATCTTGTCAAATAGTGAGCCTGCACTGATGTATTAAAACTATATTATAACTTGTTTATAGCTGTTTATTAATTACATATAAAGTGTTTACAGTCTAATAAATAACCTAATTGTAAGCCATTTACAAATCCTTTATAAGGGTAGTCTTATTGTAAAGCAGTACCGTATTTTGGCATTTTGCATCAAGTGGACATATTCAGTGTCTTGACTAAAAACGGATCAATGTAACAAATGTAGTGACACTGACCCAATTACACTGACTGAAGGTCTTACCATTCTAATATTTACACTGTTAAACAATCATGTACAGTCTTCACTTTGGCTGACTGAAATCACTCACAATTATGAAGTAAACAATTGTCATGTAAACTGATGGAAAAGAGCTATGAGAGGTTAAAAATACACAGAAAGCATAAAATAGATGGAAAAAAATGAACAGATAACACAGCACAATTAGAAACAGGGAGTACCTTTGAATGTAGAAGTAATGTTTTTAGTTAATAAAATTTTAATGTTTTCGTGCGGCATTTCAGAATAAGTGTGCCATCAAAATTTTGTCTGTGCAAGTAGATTAACCACAGACATTTATGAGTATGAACATGAAAGTCATAGCTTCACTTAATTTAGTTACTTATCTGTAAACACAGGGGGAGCCACAATATTCTAAGACAACACAGGCAGCTGCATTTTGTACATAAAAGTTTTGTCATAATTCCACAAGAGGAACACATTTAAAGCACAAGATACCAGTCAGATTTCCTTCTACAAAAGCTTTACCAACTGTAATACTATAGCAAGTTTTTTTTATCCATATAACCTTAGTGCACTTAGGTCACAGCTTGCTTGAAAATGAGTTATATGAATTTGGAGTCATACAGCGAGATCAAGACGGTTAAAATTTTGACTGTCAGCTTTAATTTGAGGGTGTTTTCATCAGTATCTTGTGACCCATTCAGAAACTACAGTACATTTTGTACAAGGTCTCCCTATTTTAGGGCACATCAAGTTTTTGTTTTTCTTTTAATTGTACAAACAGCTATGTCTTATAAGACAGGTGTGTTTTTATATGCATTAGAAAGCTGAAGACTCTTGATTCTAACCACTATATTCACATTTGAGTACTACTGAGGTTGGACAACATAAGGATCAAAGAAGAGTCAACACATTTTTGTACACTTAGATCAGTCTCTCTCTATCTTTTACACTCATGCCTCATTAATCCCACATTCAGTGAAGTGTAATCCTTAAACTGAAAGTTTTTGATTTTGTGTTTCTCTCATCTCAGGACACCCTTCCAACTTATTCCAATTATTATTTTTCTTTCACCTTATTTTTATCATGTACAAATAGTTTCTGTGATATTCATGATCCATTATTCTTCCCTTTATATATCTTAAATTAGTATTATTATATTGATATTCCGTTACTTTTCCCTGTATGTAGCTATATATATATATATATATATATATATATATATATATATCTGTCAAACATTCACACGCACTTTCCATTTTGCAGAGATAATGATTTATTTAGATCAGAAATAGCCAAGCAAGAAACTAAAAACACTGATGTGTGGAACTGCACAGATGTATCCTCTGTCTTTATAAAATTCGTTCATATTCTTGAATTACTCCAAAGTTTTGTTATATTCATTATCATTATGGAACTGTCTAAATGGACATAAAAGACAACACTATTATGACATGGTCTCCTGCAGGCTACATACTGAATTAGGTACAAAGCCAGCAAAAAAGTGAGGAATTTCCATTACACTCAAAAATTGCAGTTGAGGGCAAAGCATGATTATAATATAAAATCATACCCTTAATGAATAATGAAGAATCAATAATAAGTGAACTATAAATTCTTATTTTTGAAAAAAAGCCCAAACACACAAAGAGAGTTAAGGATGGAGATCATGTGGAAAAGACCCATGTTTTTATGATTAGGAGTTTTTGTGTTTGTACTGCATTTAGCATCCCACAGAAAGAAAGAAGCTTCCCAAATACACAGCTCAGTTCTAATCAGTAACGCTCTCAAATGCTGTCAAATGCTAGAATGAAAGACAATGATGGGTTCATTTACCGAGAATTCCTTCACAGTGGAAAAAGCAAAAAACCATTGAAAGTGTTATGGTTGTTGTGGTTGTCATAAGCCTGTGAATTTTCTCTGAGTACCACATTTACACGGTCACCCACATTAAGTTCTACACTGACAGAAGTACTTGCAGTTGTAAAATGGTTTCCTTCAGCGTCACGGAACACAATTGTCAGCTGATGCCCATTTTTGTGCAGCGCTTGCCATAGGCGTACATTTGACATGCCAAAAGCTGAGAATGTGAAGTGGTAGAGGCCTCGAACTGGTGCTGTGAAGATTCCTGTGGAAATTGAGATACTAAGTCATACAGGAGGCTACATGCTCTTTGTTTAACCTCAAATGAAGCAACAACCATGTACAGTACCTCAGTATTTAAACTCGTCTTGACATAGGCAGCTATTGACAGAGACTGTAATTGGTACAGTACTTTTGGTATGTTTTGAATAGGTTCGTGTCTCATTGGTGAATGCAAACCTGTTGAGGGATTGTAAGCACTGCCAACATTGGAGAAAACATTCCTGTAGATCATTGTTATATCATGGTTGTAGGGACCCAGTAATCCGTTATGACGAAGAGAAGCAGAAAATCCAACCTTCGGGTCCCCTAAAACAAACATTTAATGAAAGATTAAAAATATTTACCTTTAGAATGTACAGAGTATTCTAATGTATGCATTCTTTATAAAAAAATCATTCCACAGTGTATTTTAAATTTTTCCTCAAATATACAATACCTTCAGTAGCCTGACTGAAACAGATGCAGGCGACGATGACAACCTGAATAGCGTTTGCCATCTCGTTTCCTCTCAGCAGATCAGCTTTGATGGGAACTGATTCCTGCAGTTTGTTTATATACACTGATATGAAATGTATTTAAGCATATCTCCTCCCATTAAAATGAAAGCTGAGGGATGGATCATATTACTTTACCCTTCTATACACCGTCTTTTTTCCTGCTGCAAATCCTTGAATAGTCGTCCTACAAGTTATGATGTTTATCTAATGTTGTAATCTACTCACTGTCACTGCAAACATGCATGTTCTTTGGAAATGTTGCAACATTCTCAAGAGTTAGTGTCATGACCTTTCAGATCTTTGGTGGTGGTTTAAAAACCAGTGGTTAATTACAAGGCATAAAACCACAGTTGTTTAGAAACAGAGCTTAATATCATGATATAATGAGAGGCACAAATTGTAAAATGTAACCATTGCATTAGGAAAATCAGTTTTACTTGAATTTTTCACATTAACATGGCATTTTCATCCCACGATTTTAAATGTGACATGGAATGAATTGCCGTTAAAGTACACTGGCTGATATGAAAACCCTGCTCACACATGTTTACAGGTTTTTAAACCTTATCTGAAACTTTTCAATGTACAACCAGCACATCGCTGAATACAGCTGGGGAAAAAGAATTTAGGAAACTAGTGTTTAGTTGACAGTTTAGTAATGAGGTTTCTGTCCACGCTCCCCAGCATACTTTGTTTTCAGGGCAAGAGTCACTGGTTTGCAGGGAGATGTTAAAACATATCTGACTGAAATCAGATGTGAAATTTGGAGAAACACTGGGTGGTCTTGTGGATCAAAACCTGGTGAAATAAAAAATGCATCCAAAGTGCTCTTTGAACAGGAATCATTCACTGAAAGAAAAGTGGAGGGAAGTGTGAACTCAAGAGAACAATGCAGATAAATACTGTAGGAAGTGCAAATTACAATTTATTACTTGTACCCAAGGCTATCTTGTAGACAGAGGAGGGAAGCCAACTAACTTGTCATCTCAAGCTTCATGGTCTCGCCTTTTCAAATTCAGCAAGTGCAAAGAATCTTCCACTATACTTAATCCTACATTCCAGAACCAAACTGGGAGGAAAGAATGGAGACCGTCCAAATACAGCATCTCACCAGTCTGCAGGTCCAGTAACACTTGGTTTCTGGTTTGAGCTGTAAGTTACATTAGTCAAATGCCACCATTCTCCAAATAGCACAGCTTTATACTTTTTCATGGAATGTTAGCAGACTCTTTGTAATCAAACCACACTGAAAACCCTCCACAGCTAAACAGCTAACAAACACAAGAGTCACAAAGTGGAAGCTTTCTGTTATCAAGGAAGCACCAGTGAAGAGGGCTTACTAATACAGTAGTTTCAATGAACAGCGAAACGCATTATGGTGTATCCTACATGATCTCCCACTTTTAGTCTTGCAAGATTTGCACACATTGTTTTTGATGTTTTGTTTAAACACAGTGTGTTAGATACAATTGCTCAAAAATGACAAAATCTATTCACATTTATCCAGTACAAATGAATTTTACAATTTTAAAGCTAATCAGACACTGCCACATTATTTGTTGGATTTTTGTACACCCAAGTGTAATGCCAGCTTCCATCCAGTGCTCCGCTCAACCCCTCCCAACCTGGTCACCTGGTCACGTTCTGGTTTTGGTAATCGGCCAGTTCTGATATATGGTTTTCTGAACTTCAGCCCGATTTATGCTTTGGATTTGGTTTGTGTCCTGGATTATCTGTTCTTGGTAACAAACATCAAACTCTCATCATGGACCCACAATCTGTTTCATTACCCCAATTTATTTTACTTTAGATTTGTCTGCTAACAAACATTGTGATCCCAACTAAATGAATCGTTTCTAGAGTCCAAAAAGCATTTGAATCTTTTTAAAGGTTTGATCCAAGGTCTATAGTTCAGAGTGGATTACACAATGCAAATGATTTGTCCCTTTGATAAGGTAGCAGTGATGGGGGAATTTCTCCCATAATTCGATGTGGTTTTATGTTTTTCATGTTTGTGGTTCATTACTTACTTTATCAGGGCTGCTGATAATTGTGGTTTATATTTACACTTTTGAGCAGAAGAACAGCAGTGCATGTGAACACTATCTGGTACCGTTAGTTATTGCTATTTACCACTGCTAAAGGCCTAGCCCTTCTGGTTTATCTGTTAAGATTATAAGTGCCTGGTCATGTGTCTTTGAAAAGAAGAATAAAAATCATTTCCTTGATTAAGAAAGCTTCATTTCGGACCCCTTGAAATCTACAAACATCAGAGGATGGCACAATACACTGTTAAAAACAAGTGACTCATTGTGTCACCACTTGTTAATGAGGTTCCGAATAACCAAAACAAAGACTCAAACTGAGACATATTGTATAATACAAAATAAATATAATTTTTAATCATATTTAGCACAACCAGATGTGGCAGATTCAAGTGAAATATATTCTCAGTCAATCCAAACGTGGTATTTAAATTATACTTCACAAACTGTCCTTTGTATTGATAAATGTGAACATTGTTACTACTGAAACTGAAAAAGTTTCATTCCATTTGCCAAACAACACTGCAGATATATGACTAACTTTATGCTGATATGAAAACAAGTAATTACTGTGAGTGTAGCACAAACTAAACATGTGTCACCAAGGAACAGAGACAGAGACATTACATTAAAATGGTGACTGTGAGATGTGTCCTGGTGCAAACCCTGCGTCTTTGTCTTGTATGTCCAAGTTTGTTACTTATCAAAATGTTGCTATGTACCAAACACTGTATTACATTTTTTATTTCATTTTTTGAAATTGCATAGATCACAGTCATGTTCCAGTGGCCACATAATGTAACTATAGTCGGATTTCTCTGGGAGACCAAGGAGGTTAACTTTGCAGTTTTCTTGAGAGATGAAGGTACTATTGCACTTTTCTGCACCTTCTATTAATATTTATCCCTATGTTAATTAATTATAAATAATACAGATATGGTGATTGCATTTGTCACCAGTTTCAATATCAGTGTAATTTAAAGTGACTGATGTCTGTTGGTGCCTTCCGCTAAGGTACCTTGCTATATTTAAAATCATCAAACTATTGAAAATAGTCATTTTACACCAATAGCACACTGATACTGCATTGTAAGCTTAACTTACTACAGCTGTCTTTATTATATCAAAAGGTTGTTTCAAACGTGCATGTTCTTTGGAAATGTTGCAACATTCTCAAGAGTTAGTGTCATGACCTTTCAGATCTTTGGTGGTGGTTTAAAAACCAGTGGTTAATTACAAGGCATAAAACCACAGTTGTTTAGAAACAGAGCTTAATATTATGATATAATGAGATGCACAAATTGTAAAATGTAACCATTGCATTAGGAAAATCAGTTTTACTTGAATTTTTCACATTAACATGGCATTTTCATCCCACGATTTTAAATGTGACATGGAATGAATTGCCGTTAAAGTACACTGGCTGATATGAAAACCCTGCTCACACATGTTTACAGGTTTTTAAACCTTATCTGAAACTTTTCAATGTACAACCAGCACATCGCTGAATACAGCTGGGGAAAAAGAATTTAGGAAACTAGTGTTTAGTTGACAGTTTAGTAATGAGGTTTCTGTCCATGCTCCCCAGCATACTTTGTTTTCAGGGCAAGAGTCACTGGTTTGCAGGGAGATGTTAAAAACATATCTGACTGAAATCAGATGTGAAATTTGGAGAAACACTGGGTGGTCTTGTGGATCAAAACCTGGTGAAATAAAAAAGGGATCCAAGGTGCTCTTTGAACAGGAATCATTCACTGAAAGAAAAGTGGAGGGAAGTGTGAACTCAAGAGAACAATGCAAATAAATACTGTAGGAAGTGCAAATTACAATTTATTACTTGTACCCAAGGCTATCTTGTAGACAGAGGAGGGAAGCCAACTAACTTGTCATCTCAAGCTTCATGGTCTCGCCTTTTCAAATTCAGCAAGTGCAAAGAATCTTCCACTATACTTAATCCTACATTCCAGAACCAAAACTGGGAGGAAAGAATGGAGACCGTCCAAATACAGCATCTCACCAGTCTGCAGGTCCAGTAACACTTGGTTTCTGGTTTGAGCTGTAAGTTACATTAGTCAAATGCCACCATTCTCCAAATAGCACAGCTTTATACTTTTTCATGGAATGTTAGCAGACTCTTTGTAATCAAACCACACTGAAAACCCTCCACAGCTAAACAGCTAACAAACACAAGAGTCACAAAGTGGAAGCTTTCTGTTATCAAGGAAGCACCAGTGAAGAGGGCTTACTAATACAGTAGTTTCAATGAACAGCGAAACGCATTATGGTGTATCCTATATGATCTCCCACTTTTAGTCTTGCAAGATTTGCACACATTGTTTTTGATGTTTTGTTTAAACACAGTGTGTTAGATACAATTGCTCAAAAATGACAAAATCTATTCACATTTATCCAGTACAAATGAATTTTACAATTTTAAAGCTAATCAGACACTGCCACATTATTTGTTGGATTTTTGTACACCCAAGTGTAATGCCAGCTTCCATCCAGTGCTCCGCTCAACCCCTCCCAACCTGGTCACCTGGTCACGTTCTGGTTTTGGTAATCGGCCAGTTCTGATATATGGTTTTCTGAACTTCAGCCCGATTTATGCTTTGGATTTGGTTTGTGTCCTGGATTATCTGTTCTTGGTAACAAACATCAAACTCTCATCATGGACCCACAATCTGTTTCATTACCCCAATTTATTTTACTTTAGATTTGTCTGCTAACAAACATTGTGATCCCAACTAAATGAATCGTTTCTAGAGTCCAAAAAGCATTTGAATCTTTTTAAAGGTTTGATCCAAGGTCTATAGTTCAGAGTGGATTACACAATGCAAATGATTTGTCCCTTTGATAAGGTAGCAGTGATGGGGGAATTTCTCCCATAATTCGATGTGGTTTTATGTTTTTCATGTTTGTGGTTCATTACTTACTTTATCAGGGCTGCTGATAATTGTGGTTTATATTTACACTTTTGAGCAGAAGAACAGCAGTGCATGTGAACACTATCTGGTACCGTTAGTTATTGCTATTTACCACTGCTAAAGGCCTAGCCCTTCTGGTTTATCTGTTAAGATTATAAGTGCCTGGTCATGTGTCTTTGAAAAGAAGAATAAAAATCATTTCCTTGATTAAGAAAGCTTCATTTCGGACCCCTTGAAATCTACAAACATCAGAGGATGGCACAATACACTGTTAAAAACAAGTGACTCATTGTGTCACCACTTGTTAATGAGGTTCCGAATAACCAAAACAAAGACTCAAACTGAGACATATTGTATAATACAAAATAAATATAATTTTTAATCATATTTAGCACAACCAGATGTGGCAGATTCAAGTGAAATATATTCTCAGTCAATCCAAACGTGGTATTTAAATTATACTTCACAAACTGTCCTTTGTATTGATAAATGTGAACATTGTTACTACTGAAACTGAAAAAGTTTCATTCCATTTGCCAAACAACACTGCAGATATATGACTAACTTTATGCTGATATGAAAACAAGTAATTACTGTGAGTGTAGCACAAACTAAACATGTGTCACCAAGGAACAGAGACAGAGACATTACATTAAAATGGTGACTGTGAGATGTGTCCTGGTGCAAACCCTGCGTCTTTGTCTTGTATGTCCAAGTTTGTTACTTATCAAAATGTTGCTATGTACCAAACACTGTATTACATTTTTTATTTCATTTTTTGAAATTGCATAGATCACAGTCATGTTCCAGTGGCCACATAATGTAACTATAGTCGGATTTCTCTGGGAGACCAAGGAGGTTAACTTTGCAGTTTTCTTGAGAGATGAAGGTACTATTGCACTTTTCTGCACCTTCTATTAATATTTATCCCTATGTTAATTAATTATAAATAATACAGATATGGTGATTGCATTTGTCACCAGTTTCAATATCAGTGTAATTTAAAGTGACTGATGTCTGTTGGTGCCTTCCGCTAAGGTACCTTGCTATATTTAAAATCATCAAACTATTGAAAATAGTCATTTTACACCAATAGCACACTGATACTGCATTGTAAGCTTAACTTACTACAGCTGTCTTTATTATATCAAAAGGTTGTTTCAAACGTGCATGTTCTTTGGAAATGTTGCAACATTCTCAAGAGTTAGTGTCATGACCTTTCAGATCTTTGGTGGTGGTTTAAAAACCAGTGGTTAATTACAAGGCATAAAACCACAGTTGTTTAGAAACAGAGCTTAATATTATGATATAATGAGATGCACAAATTGTAAAATGTAACCATTGCATTAGGAAAATCAGTTTTACTTGAATTTTTCACATTAACATGGCATTTTCATCCCACGATTTTAAATGTGACATGGAATGAATTGCCGTTAAAGTACACTGGCTGATATGAAAACCCTGCTCACACATGTTTACAGGTTTTTAAACCTTATCTGAAACTTTTCAATGTACAACCAGCACATCGCTGAATACAGCTGGGGAAAAAGAATTTAGGAAACTAGTGTTTAGTTGACAGTTTAGTAATGAGGTTTCTGTCCATGCTCCCCAGCATACTTTGTTTTCAGGGCAAGAGTCACTGGTTTGCAGGGAGATGTTAAAAACATATCTGACTGAAATCAGATGTGAAATTTGGAGAAACACTGGGTGGTCTTGTGGATCAAAACCTGGTGAAATAAAAAAGGGATCCAAGGTGCTCTTTGAACAGGAATCATTCACTGAAAGAAAAGTGGAGGGAAGTGTGAACTCAAGAGAACAATGCAAATAAATACTGTAGGAAGTGCAAATTACAATTTATTACTTGTACCCAAGGCTATCTTGTAGACAGAGGAGGGAAGCCAACTAACTTGTCATCTCAAGCTTCATGGTCTCGCCTTTTCAAATTCAGCAAGTGCAAAGAATCTTCCACTATACTTAATCCTACATTCCAGAACCAAAACTGGGAGGAAAGAATGGAGACCGTCCAAATACAGCATCTCACCAGTCTGCAGGTCCAGTAACACTTGGTTTCTGGTTTGAGCTGTAAGTTACATTAGTCAAATGCCACCATTCTCCAAATAGCACAGCTTTATACTTTTTCATGGAATGTTAGCAGACTCTTTGTAATCAAACCACACTGAAAACCCTCCACAGCTAAACAGCTAACAAACACAAGAGTCACAAAGTGGAAGCTTTCTGTTATCAAGGAAGCACCAGTGAAGAGGGCTTACTAATACAGTAGTTTCAATGAACAGCGAAACGCATTATGGTGTATCCTACATGATCTCCCACTTTTAGTCTTGCAAGATTTGCACACATTGTTTTTGATGTTTTGTTTAAACACAGTGTGTTAGATACAATTGCTCAAAAATGACAAAATCTATTCACATTTATCCAGTACAAATGAATTTTACAATTTTAAAGCTAATCAGACACTGCCACATTATTTGTTGGATTTTTGTACACCCAAGTGTAATGCCAGCTTCCATCCAGTGCTCCGCTCAACCCCTCCCAACCTGGTCACCTGGTCACGTTCTGGTTTTGGTAATCGGCCAGTTCTGATATATGGTTTTCTGAACTTCAGCCCGATTTATGCTTTGGATTTGGTTTGTGTCCTGGATTATCTGTTCTTGGTAACAAACATCAAACTCTCATCATGGACCCACAATCTGTTTCATTACCCCAATTTATTTTACTTTAGATTTGTCTGCTAACAAACATTGTGATCCCAACTAAATGAATCGTTTCTAGAGTCCAAAAAGCATTTGAATCTTTTTAAAGGTTTGATCCAAGGTCTATAGTTCAGAGTGGATTACACAATGCAAATGATTTGTCCCTTTGATAAGGTAGCAGTGATGGGGGAATTTCTCCCATAATTCGATGTGGTTTTATGTTTTTCATGTTTGTGGTTCATTACTTACTTTATCAGGGCTGCTGATAATTGTGGTTTATATTTACACTTTTGAGCAGAAGAACAGCAGTGCATGTGAACACTATCTGGTACCGTTAGTTATTGCTATTTACCACTGCTAAAGGCCTAGCCCTTCTGGTTTATCTGTTAAGATTATAAGTGCCTGGTCATGTGTCTTTGAAAAGAAGAATAAAAATCATTTCCTTGATTAAGAAAGCTTCATTTCAGACCCCTTGAAATCTACAAACATCAGAGGATGGCACAATACACTGTTAAAAACAAGTGACTCATTGTGTCACCACTTGTTAATGAGGTTCCGAATAACCAAAACAAAGACTCAAACTGAGACATATTGTATAATACAAAATAAATATAATTTTTAATCATATTTAGCACAACCAGATGTGGCAGATTCAAGTGAAATATATTCTCAGTCAATCCAAACGTGGTATTTAAATTATACTTCACAAACTGTCCTTTGTATTGATAAATGTGAACATTGTTACTACTGAAACTGAAAAAGTTTCATTCCATTTGCCAAACAACACTGCAGATATATGACTAACTTTATGCTGATATGAAAACAAGTAATTACTGTGAGTGTAGCACAAACTAAACATGTGTCACCAAGGAACAGAGACAGAGACATTACATTAAAATGGTGACTGTGAGATGTGTCCTGGTGCAAACCCTGCGTCTTTGTCTTGTATGTCCAAGTTTGTTACTTATCAAAATGTTGCTATGTACCAAACACTGTATTACATTTTTTATTTCATTTTTTGAAATTGCATAGATCACAGTCATGTTCCAGTGGCCACATAATGTAACTATAGTCGGATTTCTCTGGGAGACCAAGGAGGTTAACTTTGCAGTTTTCTTGAGAGATGAAGGTACTATTGCACTTTTCTGCACCTTCTATTAATATTTATCCCTATGTTAATTAATTATAAATAATACAGATATGGTGATTGCATTTGTCACCAGTTTCAATATCAGTGTAATTTAAAGTGACTGATGTCTGTTGGTGCCTTCCGCTAAGGTACCTTGCTATATTTAAAATCATCAAACTATTGAAAATAGTCATTTTACACCAATAGCACACTGATACTGCATTGTAAGCTTAACTTACTACAGCTGTCTTTATTATATCAAAAGGTTGTTTCAAACGTGCATGTTCTTTGGAAATGTTGCAACATTCTCAAGAGTTAGTGTCATGACCTTTCAGATCTTTGGTGGTGGTTTAAAAACCAGTGGTTAATTACAAGGCATAAAACCACAGTTGTTTAGAAACAGAGCTTAATATTATGATATAATGAGATGCACAAATTGTAAAATGTAACCATTGCATTAGGAAAATCAGTTTTACTTGAATTTTTCACATTAACATGGCATTTTCATCCCACGATTTTAAATGTGACATGGAATGAATTGCCGTTAAAGTACACTGGCTGATATGAAAACCCTGCTCACACATGTTTACAGGTTTTTAAACCTTATCTGAAACTTTTCAATGTACAACCAGCACATCGCTGAATACAGCTGGGGAAAAAGAATTTAGGAAACTAGTGTTTAGTTGACAGTTTAGTAATGAGGTTTCTGTCCATGCTCCCCAGCATACTTTGTTTTCAGGGCAAGAGTCACTGGTTTGCAGGGAGATGTTAAAAACATATCTGACTGAAATCAGATGTGAAATTTGGAGAAACACTGGGTGGTCTTGTGGATCAAAACCTGGTGAAATAAAAAAGGGATCCAAGGTGCTCTTTGAACAGGAATCATTCACTGAAAGAAAAGTGGAGGGAAGTGTGAACTCAAGAGAACAATGCAAATAAATACTGTAGGAAGTGCAAATTACAATTTATTACTTGTACCCAAGGCTATCTTGTAGACAGAGGAGGGAAGCCAACTAACTTGTCATCTCAAGCTTCATGGTCTCGCCTTTTCAAATTCAGCAAGTGCAAAGAATCTTCCACTATACTTAATCCTACATTCCAGAACCAAAACTGGGAGGAAAGAATGGAGACCGTCCAAATACAGCATCTCACCAGTCTGCAGGTCCAGTAACACTTGGTTTCTGGTTTGAGCTGTAAGTTACATTAGTCAAATGCCACCATTCTCCAAATAGCACAGCTTTATACTTTTTCATGGAATGTTAGCAGACTCTTTGTAATCAAACCACACTGAAAACCCTCCACAGCTAAACAGCTAACAAACACAAGAGTCACAAAGTGGAAGCTTTCTGTTATCAAGGAAGCACCAGTGAAGAGGGCTTACTAATACAGTAGTTTCAATGAACAGCGAAACGCATTATGGTGTATCCTACATGATCTCCCACTTTTAGTCTTGCAAGATTTGCACACATTGTTTTTGATGTTTTGTTTAAACACAGTGTGTTAGATACAATTGCTCAAAAATGACAAAATCTATTCACATTTATCCAGTACAAATGAATTTTACAATTTTAAAGCTAATCAGACACTGCCACATTATTTGTTGGATTTTTGTACACCCAAGTGTAATGCCAGCTTCCATCCAGTGCTCCGCTCAACCCCTCCCAACCTGGTCACCTGGTCACGTTCTGGTTTTGGTAATCGGCCAGTTCTGATATATGGTTTTCTGAACTTCAGCCCGATTTATGCTTTGGATTTGGTTTGTGTCCTGGATTATCTGTTCTTGGTAACAAACATCAAACTCTCATCATGGACCCACAATCTGTTTCATTACCCCAATTTATTTTACTTTAGATTTGTCTGCTAACAAACATTGTGATCCCAACTAAATGAATCGTTTCTAGAGTCCAAAAAGCATTTGAATCTTTTTAAAGGTTTGATCCAAGGTCTATAGTTCAGAGTGGATTACACAATGCAAATGATTTGTCCCTTTGATAAGGTAGCAGTGATGGGGGAATTTCTCCCATAATTCGATGTGGTTTTATGTTTTTCATGTTTGTGGTTCATTACTTACTTTATCAGGGCTGCTGATAATTGTGGTTTATATTTACACTTTTGAGCAGAAGAACAGCAGTGCATGTGAACACTATCTGGTACCGTTAGTTATTGCTATTTACCACTGCTAAAGGCCTAGCCCTTCTGGTTTATCTGTTAAGATTATAAGTGCCTGGTCATGTGTCTTTGAAAAGAAGAATAAAAATCATTTCCTTGATTAAGAAAGCTTCATTTCGGACCCCTTGAAATCTACAAACATCAGAGGATGGCACAATACACTGTTAAAAACAAGTGACTCATTGTGTCACCACTTGTTAATGAGGTTCCGAATAACCAAAACAAAGACTCAAACTGAGACATATTGTATAATACAAAATAAATATAATTTTTAATCATATTTAGCACAACCAGATGTGGCAGATTCAAGTGAAATATATTCTCAGTCAATCCAAACGTGGTATTTAAATTATACTTCACAAACTGTCCTTTGTATTGATAAATGTGAACATTGTTACTACTGAAACTGAAAAAGTTTCATTCCATTTGCCAAACAACACTGCAGATATATGACTAACTTTATGCTGATATGAAAACAAGTAATTACTGTGAGTGTAGCACAAACTAAACATGTGTCACCAAGGAACAGAGACAGAGACATTACATTAAAATGGTGACTGTGAGATGTGTCCTGGTGCAAACCCTGCGTCTTTGTCTTGTATGTCCAAGTTTGTTACTTATCAAAATGTTGCTATGTACCAAACACTGTATTACATTTTTTATTTCATTTTTTGAAATTGCATAGATCACAGTCATGTTCCAGTGGCCACATAATGTAACTATAGTCGGATTTCTCTGGGAGACCAAGGAGGTTAACTTTGCAGTTTTCTTGAGAGATGAAGGTACTATTGCACTTTTCTGCACCTTCTATTAATATTTATCCATATGTTGATTAATTATAAATAATACAGATATGGTGATTGCATTTGTCACCAGTTTCAACATCAGTGTAATTTAAAGTGACTGATGTTTGTTGGTGCCTTCCGCTAAGGTACCTTGCTATATTTAAAATCATCAAACTATTGAAAAATAGGCATTTTACACCAATAGCACACTGATACTGCATTGTAAGCTTAACTTACTACAGCTGTCCTTATTATATCAAAAGGTTGTTTCAAACGTGCATGTTCTTTGGAAATGTTGCAACATTCTCAAGAGTTAGTGTCATGACCTTTCAGATCTTTGGTGGTGGTTTAAAAACCAGTGGTTAATTACAAGGCATAAAACCACAGTTGTTTAGAAACAGAGCTTAATATTATGATATAATGAGAGGCACAAATTGTAAAATGTAACCATTGCATTAGGAAAATCAGTTTTACTTGAATTTTTCACATTAACATGGCATTTTCATCCCACGATTTTAAATGTGACATGGAATGAATTGCCGTTAAAGTACACTGGCTGATATGAAAACCCTGCTCACACATGTTTACAGGTTTTTAAACCTTATCTGAAACTTTTCAATGTACAACCAGCACATCGCTGAATACAGCTGGGGAAAAAGAATTTAGGAAACTGGTGTTTAGTTGACAGTTTAGTAATGAGGTTTCTGTCCATGCTCCCCAGCATACTTTGTTTTCAGGGCAAGAGTCACTGGTTTGCAGGGAGATGTTAAAAACATATCTGACTGAAATCAGATGTGAAATTTGGAGAAACACTGGGTGGTCTTGTGGATCAAAACCTGGTGAAATAAAAAAGGGATCCAAGGTGCTCTTTGAACAGGAATCATTCACTGAAAGAAAAGTGGAGGGAAGTGTGAACTCAAGAGAACAATGCAAATAAATACTGTAGGAAGTGCAAATTACAATTTATTACTTGTACCCAAGGCTATCTTGTAGACAGAGGAGGGAAGCCAACTAACTTGTCATCTCAAGCTTCATGGTCTCGCCTTTTCAAATTCAGCAAGTGCAAAGAATCTTCCACTATACTTAATCCTACATTCCAGAACCAAAACTGGGAGGAAAGAATGGAGACCGTCCAAATACAGCATCTCACCAGTCTGCAGGTCCAGTAACACTTGGTTTCTGGTTTGAGCTGTAAGTTACATTAGTCAAATGCCACCATTCTCCAAATAGCACAGCTTTATACTTTTTCATGGAATGTTAGCAGACTCTTTGTAATCAAACCACACTGAAAACCCTCCACAGCTAAACAGCTAACAAACACAAGAGTCACAAAGTGGAAGCTTTCTGTTATCAAGGAAGCACCAGTGAAGAGGGCTTACTAATACAGTAGTTTCAATGAACAGCGAAACGCATTATGGTGTATCCTACATGATCTCCCACTTTTAATCTTGCAAAATTTGCACATTGTTTTTGGTGTTTTGTCTAAACCCAGTGTATATAGATACAGTTGTACAAACTTACAAAATATATTCACATTTATCCAGTACAAATGAATTTTGTAACTTTAAAGCTAATCAGACACTGCCATGTTTTTTACTGGATTTCTGTAATGCCAGCTTTCAAGCACTGCTCTGCTCAACCTCTCCCAATCTGGTCACATTCTCCATCCATACATCCATCCATTTTCTGCTGTTTATCCAGGACCAGGTCGCGGTGGCAGCAGGCTGAGTAGGGTAGCCCAGACATCCCATTCCCCAGCTACATCCACCAGCTCCTCCTGGGGGATCCCAAGGCGTTCCCAGGCCAGTCGAAATATACAGTTCTCCCAACGTGTCCTGGGTCTTCCCCAGGGTCTCCTCCCAGTTGGTCGTGCCCAGAACACCTCCACAGGGAGGCGCCCAGGAGGCATCCTGACTAGGTGCCCAAACCACCTCAACTGGCTCCTTTCAATGCGGAGGAGCAGCAACTCTACTCCAAGCTCCTCCCAGGTGTCCGAGCTCTTAACCCTATCCCTAAGGGTGCGCCCAGCCACCCCGCGGAGGACGCTCATTTCTGCCACTTGTATCTGTAATCTCATTCTTTCGGTCACTACCCAGAGCTCGTGACCATAGGTGAGGGTTGGAACAAAGATTGACTAGTAAATTGAGAGCCTTGCCTTCTGACTCAGCTCCTTCATCACCACGGCAGTCCAGTAAAACGACCGCATGACTGCCACCGCCGCCCCGATCTGCCTGTTGCTCTCCAGCTCCATTTTACTCTCACCCGTGAACAAGCCCACAAGATACTTGAACTCCTCCACTTGAGGCAGAACCTTTAGGCAGTCCCAACTCGAAGGGGCAAGCCACCTTTTCCGGCATAGGACCATGGCCTTGGACTTGGAGGTGCTGATCCTCATCCCAACAGCCGTTGCTGCAGCCCTTTTGGCGTGCCGGTACCTGTCAGATAATTCCGGAGTCCCCCGTGCTAGCCATGCCCGGAAGGCCTCCTTCTTCAGCCTGACGGCTTCCCCATCGGTGGTGTCCACCACCGGGTCCTTGGGTTGCCGCCACGACAGGCACTGACAACCGTCTGACCATAGCTCAAAGCTGCTGCTTCAACAATGGAGGGTCTGAATAGGGTCCATTTTGACTCCATGTCCCCAGCCTCCCTCGGGATCAGGGAGAAGCTCCTCCAGAGGTGTGAGTTGAAGATCTTCCGGATAGGGTCCTCAACCAGCTGTTCCCAGTTCACCCTCACTATGCGCTTGGGTTTACCAGGTCTGTCCGGCAGCCTCCCCCGCCATCTGATCCAACTCCACCGGGGCCCTCGTCCTAACCTGCCATCCGTGTGGCGTCGCACCCGGCCCCTATTTCTCCCCACGAGAGGGCGGCTCCACGTGGCTCATTCGGGCTCAGCCCGGCCGGACCCCATGGCAGGTCCGGCCACCAGGCACTCGCCTACGAGCTCCCCTCCCAGGCCTGGCTTCAGGAGGGTGCCACAGTCTCCCTATTTCGGGTGAGCTGCCTTTTTCTCTGTGGGTGCTGATCATAAGGGCTTTCAGAATCGCTTTTTGTCTGGCCCCTCACCTGGGACCTCTCTACCTTGGGTGACCCTACCAGGAGCTACATGCTCCAGGCAGCACAGCTCCCAGGATCACAGGGGCACACAAACCCCTCCACCACAATAAGGTTGCGATTCCAGGAGGGGTGGTCACATTCTGGTTTTGATAATTGCCATGTTCTGATATATGGATTTCCGATCTTCGGTCCGATTTATGATTTGGATTTGGTTTGTGTCCTGGATTATCTGTTCTCAGAAGTAAACGTCAAACTCTCCACATGAATTTATTTTACTTCAGATTTTTCTACTGGAAAAAATTGTGGATAGTGGTTCCAACAAACTGAATTGTTACTAGAGCCTAAAAACTATTTGCATTTTTGTACAGGTTTGATTCAAGGCCTATAGTTCAGAGTGGATTACACAATGCAAAGGATTTGTACTTTCAATGAATGCATAGGAATCCGTTATGGAAAAATTAACTTTCACTTCGACAATATCATAATTAGTATGTAATTCTGACCGGGAGTGGTTGCAGCAGAGGAGGGGTAAAGTACCGGTGATGGGGGAATTTCTCCCATAATTCGACATGGTTTTATGTTTTTCATGTTTGTCGTTCATTACTTACCTTATTTGGGCTGCTTATAATTGTGGTTTATATTTACACTTTTGGGCAGAAAACAGCAGTATTTGTGAACACCATCTGTTACCATAAGTTATTACTATTAACCACAGCTAAAGGCCTAGCCCTGTTGGTTTATCTGATGGAATAATAAGTGCCTGGTCATTTGTCTTTGAAAAGAAGAATAAAAATCATTTCACTGAATAGGAAAGCTTCATTTCTGGCTGCTTGAAATCTACAAACATCAGAGGATGGTGCAATACATTCTTAAAAACTCATTGTGTCACCAGTTGTTAATAAAAGCAGGATAATCAATACGAAGACTAACACTTAGACATATAATACAAAATAAGTAGTATTTTTAATCATATTTAGTACAACCTGGCGTGGCAGATTCAAGTGAAATATATTCTCAGTAAATCCAAACATATGATATTTCAGTTATACTTCTCTACCTCTTCTTCTTTGTTTATTTCTTTAAAAAAGACTATTTGATAAAATCTACAGTAAAGGGCAAGGTATTTAAAGTAACAAGTTTAGCTTTGTCAAGTTTAACAATGGATATGTCCAATATAGTCAATTTCTTCACGGATGGCAGCGCATGCGGACGCAGCGGCTTCACACAAACCAAAGAAAACTGTGTTTTGTTGTCTAATGTGTCTGACACTACAAGAAAGAATGCTAGCTCTACCAGGAAACACAACTGCAACTGTCAAGAACTGTTTGACATTGGAATGACCACACACGATCAGATACCCACTGCGTTGCCTCGGCTGATCTGCGCTGCCTCGGCTTGCTACGCGACCCAGTCCCCATAGCTTCAGAGCATCCCCCTGCGGCTACCCGCCTGAGGAAGCACCGGGGGCCATGCAAGAGTACCCGGAAGTGTGGAGTGCATGGAGGCATCCGTGCTAGGCTAAAGGCTAATCCCTCCAGACCAGATCTCCCATCCATTCTACTCACAAACATAAGCTCTCTGGAAAGCAAACTAGACTGCATACGGCTCCGACAGACATCTCAGAGTGAAATGAAGAACTGTTGTATCTTTGTCTTCACAGAAACCTGGCTACACAGCAAAATTCCGGACACAACCATACAGCTAGACAGACTAGCATGCTACCGAGCCGACAGGGCATCATCCTTGTCTGGTAAGACCCGCGGTGCTGGCTTGTGTGTCTACATTAACAAGGAATGGTGTGTAAACACTGCGATGGTTCTCAAATACTGCTCTCCACTCGTGGAATTCACGATTATTAAATGCAGGCCGTACTATTTGCCAAGAGAACTCACTGTTGTTGTTATTGTGGCCGTGTACTTGTCCCCAAGCGCAAATGCCTCAGAGACACTGCGTGAACTACTCAGTGAACAACAAACTGCTCACCCTGATGGATTTTTCATTATTGCTGGGGACTTCAGTCATGCAAACCTAAAGATCTTATTACCTAAATTTCATCAACATATAAACTTTGCCATCAGGGAAAACAATACGCTAGACCTCTTTTACACTAATGAGAAGAATGCATACAGAGCATTCCCCCGCCCCCACTTTGGAAATTCAGACCAGATCTCAGTTACGCTAATTCCAGCGTACAGGCCACTTCTGAGACTTGTCAAACAGGTTTAGCGACAGATTAGTGTGTCTGGCCAGAGGGGTTTGTCTCAACTCTTCAGGACTACTTTGAGAGCACTGATTGGCAGCATCCTCCGGTGAGCACATTAATCTGGAGGAATACACAGAGACACTGACAGCTACATCAAAAAGTGCATAGATGACATCACAGTCACCAAAACCATCTCCTTGCGGGCCAACCAGAAGCCATGGCTGACAGCAGAAGTCCAGGCACTGCTGAGGACCCAGAATGCTGCATTCAGATCCGGTGATATGTCAGCCCTCAAGACAGCATGGACCAACTTGTCACGTGACATCAGGGAGGCGAAAAGACAATGTGCTCGGAGAATCAACAGCCACTTCACTGACAGCAGAGATGCATGGTGTTTGTGAAAGGGCATCCAGACCCTCACTAACTACAAGCCTCCTCTTCAGACCTGTGGTGGTGACCCCACTCTCCCAGATGCACTGAATGACTTCTACGAATGGTATGAGGGACTGAATAATGTGCTGGCGGTAAAGACTACCTCCCTTATGGATGACCAGGTTCTGCAGGTGACTGCAGATGACGTGAGAAAGACTCTCTCCAGAGTCAGCCCACGCAAAGCTGCAGGTCCAGACAGAATCCCAGGCCGAGCCATCAGGGACTGTGCTGAGCAGCTGGCAGATGTCCTCGCTGACATCTTCAAGATCTCGCTGTTCCAGGCAGTCGCCCCCACGTATTTCAAGTCTACTACCATTATACCAGTGCCAAAGAAGTCCCCTGTGTCCTGCCACAACGACTACCGCCCCACTACGCTGACTCCCATCATCATGAAGTGCTTTGAGAGGCTGGTCATGAAGCACATCAAGTCCAGCCTACTCTCCACACTGGTCCCCTTCTAGTTTGCATTCCATGCTAATCGCTCCACACCTGGAGAGTAAGAACAGCTATGTGAGGATGTTGTTCATTGACTTCAGCTCAGCTTTTAACACAATCATACCTCAACACCTGATCGGAAAGCTGAGCCAGCTGGGCCTTAACACCTCCTCACAACTGACAACTGGGTGCTTGACTTCCTCACAGGGAGGCCACAGTCAGTCCAAACTGGCAGCATCACCTCCAGGACCATCACACTGAGCACCGACACTCCATAGGGCTGTGTGCTCAGTCCGATCCTGTTCACTCTGCTGACCCACGACTGCACAGCATCATCCCCCTCCAACCTCATCATAAATTTTTCTGATGACACTACATTGGTAGGCCTCATCAGCAACAATGATGAATCTCCATACAGAGCAGAGGTGGACCAACTGGCAGCATAGTGCAAAGTCAACAACCTCTACCTAAACATACGGAAAACTAAGGAGGTCATCATCGACTTCAGAGAGACCAGCACCCACCATACCCCCTTGACCTGACCATTGATGTTATGGACGTGGAGAGAGTCAGCAGTGCTAAGTTCTTGGGAGTGCACATCACAGAGGACCTCTCCTGGTCCTCACATGTCAAAAAAAAAATGCATACGTTTGTAGTGTCAATAAACAGGACAAAACACAGCATTTCTTTGAGAGAGTCTATAGACCTGAAACTTTGAAGATGAATTTCTGAAATTTAGTTCCATTTCTTCCCAGCATTGGTAATATTAACATTATCAGTGCTGTTCAAATGCTTTGAATACAAGCCAACATGAAGTCACCAAAAATATATAAAAAATAAAGTTGACACATCAACAGGCTAAAATTATCAGAAGAAAACATTACATTTTCCAAGGTTTTGTTACAGTCCAGTTTGCTGTCTGACATCATGTTTTCAGATTGGTTAAATGGCTTATTCCTTTTTATGATAACCACGGTGATTTCTATTGATAATTGCAGATATAGTTATCATAAATGTAGATGTGATAAGTTCAGAGAATACTGCACCACCACGAGTAATATTGTTCTGCACTGAACCTTGGTAAAGAGCTTCCTCTTGTGACGGAACCAGGGACTTCTTGCATATACTGAATAAAGTAAACCAAATGCAGCAAACTGCACTTTCTTGCTTTAAGTAATCTATCATAATCAGACAATGACTTCCACCTCTGATTTTTATCAGTGGCTATGAAGTCAAATCTGGAGGCAATAAATTTTATTGCAAGCAGGCCACATGTGGCCAAAGACTGTGGAGGCATTAGCGGATGTGTGTATCTCTAAAGTTGTTTCTGCAATCTCTTGATGCTGCCTCGATGCTTGACACTGACCGTTGTGTCTCACCATAACGTAATCAATGAGGTATCAGTGTTCACAGCACAGGTGCATCTATGGAGTTCGGTATTTATTTTTCAGCTGGAGGAGGGTCTTGGTAACAGCTAAGTCATGCTCAGCACAGAGCGTTAAAAGTCTTATGCCATTCACATTGACTACCTAATGCCGACCTAATGTACAATTCCATATCTTGTAGTTTTATCCACTACAGCATTAAAGTCAGCAAGTCAGGGATTTTGTCATTTTTTGGGACATGGCAGAGAATCATCAAGTGAATGATAGAAACAGTCCTTTGCCTCATCTCTGATGCTATTGCAGCAATATACAAACTCAGAAGAGTGGCAAAATGGTTCTTGCTATGGAGATGCAGAGAGACATCAGTGTTTGATTTACGCCAATGTTTTGCTTATGTGGTGAAAGGTTGTTTCTGCAAATGCAGATTATGGATTCAAAACCAAGCAAATATTGTTCACCTGCAGGTGGTCTTTACTGAGGATGGTGTAGCCCTCAGTCTTTTCTTTAAGGGGAACTTCATCCAGAGGTCTGGTCTCTCTCAGGGTCATAATTATAGCACCTCAGTGCTCCAACAGTCAGGGATGTTCTTTGGTTGGATCTTTCATTATTAGCGTCAGAGTACAGGACAGTTCTGTTGGGTACAAAGACATTGCCTCACCCAGAATGGCACCCACCATTTGCAAGAAACTTCATGACTGCCAAACAATAATATGTCAGCACCCAAACCTGATTGAATTTTCACACCTTGGCCCAAGATGAAGATGGGGCCGACTGCCCTCAAAGGCTAGAGAGAAGGGATTTCCATGGTCACTACACAACAAACTGATGCAGGAATGTGGATAAGCACAGAATTATGTTCCTGCCCTGTTGGGTCATGGCCATCCTGGTGCAACCAGGGATCAACTCTTCATTCTGATCAGAGTGCTAAAAATTATATATCAATAACTGTGTCAAGATGCTACATACAACTTTTATTCCCTTGCATGATAAGTGTTTTAAATGTTGTAATTCAGCGCTATACGTCCCCTTTCCAAATGCAGGACCCATTGTAATGAGCTTTGGAATGGGTAATTACACACCATGGTTTGTTTAATGTAATCTGAAGATAAAATTGATGACAGGCATTATGGAATGTGACTGGGGAAGCTTAAGATACATTTTCTGTTATGAACAACTTAATATATTCACAGTTTATTGTGTTATGATAGCAAAGTTGAAATTCACAAAGATTATACATTGTCCAGTTATTATGTAAATCTCCATGATCACACACACACACACAGTTAACTTGCCCTCTGCATTTAACCCATCCAACACACCAGTAGTGAACACACACCAGACACAGGAGCAGTGGCAGCATTCCTTGTGCCTGGGGAGCATTAAGGTGCCTTGCTCAAGGGCACACAGCCATGGATGTTGGTTCTAGGAATCAAACTGGCAACCCTCCAGTCAAGAACCAGGTTCTCTAACCTTTAGACCACAGCTGCCACAGCTTGAGGGTTGTTGTGAAATGTCACTTTTTGTTTGTTTTTTAACGTACCTACCTACCAACCTACAGTTGAAGCAAAGCAGGAAAAGGACATGACCAACCTTCCCCACCCCCTCCCTATCAGCAGTGTGAATGATGTCTCCATGGGCCAACTCTCTGCATCAGCCAACTTTTTTTCCCCCTCTACCATTTTCATCTTTAACCACACATTGACAGCTTTATCGACATGCAGATGGGCTGTCCCATATAACAGGAGTGGCATTTTAAACTAACTGCACATATTCAGTGTCTTGACTAAAAACAAATCAATGTAACAAATGTACTGACACTGACCCAATGACACTGACTGAAGGTCTGACCATTCTAATATTTACATTATTAAATAATCATATACAGTGTTCACTTTGGCCGATTAAACTCAATCACAATAGTGAAGTAAACTATTGTCACGTAAACTGATGGAAAAGATAACCAATGACAACCATCAAAACTTTTGTCTGTGTACGTATACCTTATAAGTAGATTAAACACAGACATTTATGAATATGAACATAAAAGTCACAGCTTCACTTAATTTAGCTACTTATCTGTAAAAACACGGGTGAACCACAATGATCTAAGACAACACATGCAGCTGCATTTTGTCATAATTCCACAGGAGGCACACATTTCAAGCACAAAGTAGATTTCCTTCTAAAAAGCTTTACAAATTGTAATACTATAGCAAGTTTTTTTTATCCATATAACCTTAGCGCACTTAGGTCATGGGTTGTTTGAAAATGAGTTATATCAAAGACTGCAGTTTAACTTGACTTTCAGAATTGTCAAATTATGTTAACACAAGCACCCAAACCCTACCAAACTAATGACCTAAAAAGGGTAAAAAAAAATTGCATGCTTAACTTACACACACTCTGCAGTTAGCTCAGTGAGATATAAAAAGAATATTTCTTTAGGAGTTCATCACTCTAAAGCTGTACGACAAGAGAATTTCAAGTCATTTGAAAGTACAACACAAAGATCCTCCCTCATTCACACAGGGCATGGGAAGGTCACTGAGATTTCTCAGTAATGATGTAGACAACCTCTGCAGCATCTGTGGCCAAATCTTAAGAGGCCACTCTCACTCAGAGGGTAACTACAAAGAAAACAAATAGTTCTATCTTCTAAAGCAGAGCCCACAGCTGCCATATTACCACACTCAAAAATAATTATCTGTCACTCTCAATAATAAAAGGGGGATCAGGATTATAGTGGCAGATCAGATAGATAGCTGCAACAAATAATTCTCTGGGTATAGAAGTTCCCTGGGCACTCTCACAACAAATCATACAATATAAGAACATACAATATAATAAAATACAACAAATTATGTAGCGATATGAACGTACACACATCTGTCCAGATCCTGTCATATTGAGAGAACTTCCTCAGATTATGTATCTATTTATCAGACTGCTAAAATGAAATGATTAATATTTATTTAGTTTTTAAATGTTAAAATGTGATTCAATAATGACTCCCTTAAAAAGCCCTTATGGAAAACATCCAAACGTCTATAAGTGCTTTTTAAGACTGATTGTAGCTAGAGAAAATGTGCGATGTAAGTATGGATATTTGGATGACCTTTGGATTCATGTGTAAGTTTGATTTCCTAGCTATATGCATCCTGCCTGCTTTGAAATGCTTTCTCCTTCACCATAACTTATCTCTGATTAGACAAAACACCTGACCAAGCCTGAACTGAGATCTTTTAACAATACGAGGCTTTTAAACATTGTATCCTCTTGTGACTATTCTAGTTCTTGGTGAGTACCATGAGAAAATCAACATTTCAAAAGAAGGCCTTATGCAGTGAGCGCTACAGGTTTTTCAGCATTGAAGTTTTTGATGCAATTTTGTCTTGATGCAAAAGGTCTCCGTATTTTAGGGCACATCAAGTTTTTTTTTTTTTATTGTTCATACAGCTTTGTCTTTTTGCACAGGTGTGTGTTCATATGCATTAGAAACCTGAAGACTCATATTTGAGTACTATTGAGGTTGGAAAACATAAGGATCAGTGATCCTTAGCTCTCTCTCTTTCTCCCTCTCCCTCTCTCTTTTACATTCACATGTAATCGTTAAACTGGAAGATTTTGATTTTCTGTTTCTCCCATCTCAGGACACCCTCCCAAATCTGTACACTACATAACTGCCCAAGATATATGTTGGATGGATCCGTCAAACATTCACACTCACTTTCCTTTTTGCAGAGATAATGATTTATTTAGATCAGAAATGGCCAAGCAAGAAACTAAACACTGATGTCTGGAACTACACAGATGTATCCTCTGTCTTTATAGAAGTTGCTCATATTCTTGAATTATTTTCATTATTTTTATGGATCTGTCTAAATGGACATTAAGGACAACACTATTATGACATGGTGCAGTCTCCTGCAGGCTACATACTCAATGAGTTACAAAGCCAGTATAAAAGTGAGGAATTTCCATTACACCCAAAAGCTGCAGTTGAGGGAATGCAGGCGCATAATGTAAACTGTTACTAATAATGAATAATGAAGAATCAATAATAAATGAATTATAAATTGGTATTTTTGAAAAAAAAAAAAACCCAAACACACAAAGAGAGTTAAGGATGGAGATCATGAGGAAAAGACCCATGTTTTTATGTTTTAGGGTTTGTATGTTTGTACTGTGTATATAACATCCCACAGAAAGAAAGAAGCTTCCCAAATATATAGCATTTTTTCTCAGTTCTAATCAGTAATGTTCTCAAATGCTGTCAAATGCTACAGTGAAAGACAATGATGGATTCATTTACTGAGAATTCCTTCACAGTGGAAAAAGCAAAAAACCATTGAATGTGTTATGGTTGTTGTGGTTGTCATAAGCCCGTGAATTTTCTCTGAGTACCACATTTACATGGTCTCCCATGTTAAATTCTACAGTGACAGAATTACTTCTTGTTGTACAGTAATTCAGAAGAATTACTTGCAGTTGTATAATGGCCTCCTTCAGTATCATGGTACACAATTGTCAGCTGGTGCCCATTTTTTGCATTGCTTGCCAAATGTATGGATCTTAGCCACCTAAAGCTGAGAACATGAAATAGAGGCCTCAAACTGGTGCTGTGAAAATTAATGTGAAAATTGAGATACTGAGTCATACAGGAGGCTGCACTTTGTTTAACCTCGAATGAATCAACAACTATGTACAATACATCAGTATTAAAACTCTTGAAAGCTATTGACAGAAATTGTAATTTGCACAGTACTTTTAGTATGTTTTGAATATGTTCATGTCTCATTGGTGAATGCAAACCTGTTGAAGGATTATATGCATGGCCAGCACCAAAGAAAACCTTCCTGTAGATCATTGTTATTGCATGGTTGTAGGGACCCAGAAATCTGTTATGACCAAGAGAAGCAGAAAATTCAACCTTTCAACCTAAAGCAAACATTGAAATTGTAATTTGCACAGTACTTTTAGTATGTTTTGAATATGTTCATGTCTCATTGGTGAATGCAAACCTGTTGAAGGATTATATGCATGGCCAGCACCGAAGAAAACCTTCCTGTACATCATTGTTATTGCATGGTTGTAGGGACCCAGAAATCTGTTATGACCAAGAGAAGCAGAAAATTCAACCTCTCAACCTAAAGCAAACATTTAAATGAAAGCTTATAAACGTTTACTCTTAGAATGTACAGTGTATTCTAATGCAAGCATTCTTTATAAGATCATTCCACAGTGTATTTTCATTTTTCCTTCAAATTTACAATACCTTCAGTAGCCTGACTGAAACAGACGCAGGCAATGATGAAAACCTGAATAGCGTTTGCCATCTCGTTTCCTCTCAGCAGATCAGCTTTGATTAAAATGATAGCTGAGGGATGGGTCATATCACTTGACCCTTCTATACACTGGGCCTCATTCACCAATATCCTCCGATAAGGTTTTTCTTAAACTTGTTCTTGAGAAAGGTCCTAAGAAAAAGTCTATGTCCAATTCATGACATGTTCTTATACCACAGACTTGTTCGCATCTTTGTTCTTATGATGATGAATCCCATTGTCCTCATAAATTGAAAGCGCTTGCTAGTTGTTCCTAATTAGCACAGGTAAACGTCCCACCAATCCCCATAAAAGGTCATGAGATTGCAGGTCTGTGTGCACACACAGACAGACATCTATGGAAGCCAGTTTAGGTCACATAAAAAAGAAGAAAGTTTGCTTAATTAAAAGACTTTATTTCTTGCTATTCTTTTTTTTCTCAGAATTCCAACTTTTTTTCTTGCAATTCTGACTTTTTTCTCGCAATTTTGTCTTTTTTTCTTAATTACTGCACAATGCAGACAGACAGATGCAACCTTTCTATTTATTAATTTTATTCTATTGTTATGTTTGATTTGTGCTGGATGGTACTGTTGTGACACTCAAATTTCCCTCGGGATTAATAAAGCATTCCTTATCTTATCTTATCTTATCTTATCTTATCTTGGTAGCCTAAAGCATCCCAAGAGGTCCTCATTGCTCTCAGCAAATAGATCTATATGGCCCTGAAGGATGCGTCCCTCCTCAGGGTACAATCTGCAACACCTTGAAGGAGCAGTAAATATGCCACTGGGCGAGTAAGCATAGAGTGCAGAAATAGGCTTACTTTGGGCCTATAAATAGCATGATCAATCACTGATTATTGGATGGCATGGTGACATAATTAATGTGAACTGAAGTTAATGTAGTGTTTATTTATTTTAAAAGACCACAATGCTTTGTAAAATAATGAAAATAATTATCAAAAATGTTATAAATGATAAAGAATATTATTGTTATTTAAATGCTATGATATTATACAGCTGTGGAATTGAAAAAACAAAACAAAACGCAATAACCAATTATTTTGCATAAACATGTCAGCAATCAAATGTGCGTGAGTGTGCTCTTGAGTGTGCATAGATTCTCGTTCTTACCTAAGAACAAATCCCAAAAAAGAAAACATTGGTGAATGTCAAAATCTTCATGAAAACTGCTTAAGCGGGTTTTAAGAAGAAATTTCTTTTTCTTAAGAACGGTTGGTAAATGAGACCCATTGCCTTTCCCTTTTGTAAATCCTTGAATAGTGCTCCTAGTTATGATGCTTATCTGATGCTATAATCTACTCACTCTCACAGTGAGTGTGCATGTTTTTAGGGAGTGCTGTAACATTCACAAGAGTTAGTCTCATGACCTTTCAGATCTTTGATGGTGGTTTAGGCAGAAAAACACAGTTGTTTAGAAACAGAGCTTACTATTATAATATGATGAGAGGCACAAATTGTGAAATTTAACCGTTGCATTAACCGTTGCAAAAAGTCAGTTTTGCTTGAATTTTTTACATCTTCACAGCATTTTTACACCATGGTTTTAAATGTTACAAGGAATTAACTGATGTTAAAGTACACTTGCTCGCTGAAAACCCTGCTCTCGCATGGTGACAGGCTTTTATACCTTATCTGAAAGTTTTTAACGTATAACTAGCACTAGCTGAATACTGTTTGGAAAATGAATTTAAGAAACTTCCAACTTCTCCATTCAACAGCTCAAGACCCAACCATCATCAGCTACAGTTTCAGTTAACCTGCCCCTTTCTCTGTTGCTTTGGCATGGGTTGAATATTTAGCTCTCTTGATGACTGCATCTACTCAGCTCTGTACAGGTTGAAAGCACAAAGAAAGTTGAACTGTGTTAGAGCAACCTTTTCCCCAAAACTGTTGTTGTTATTGTTTTGCCAACCATTTCTGATCACCTAACATGGCAAGGGCTCACTCCTACACCCCCTACTCACCGTACATGTTAAACTACAGTTGTAAGATATTCAGTTACTGTGTTGCTCTGGTGATGAAAAAGCTGTGTACCATCACCCTTCAGTTCATTTCAGTGATGAAAAGTAGAATTTTGCCATGGAAATGCTTGTTGTGAGGGTGTGATATCGTTTGTGTGTTCCTTTTGTTTGTGCTGCAAAATCCAAAGGCAAACTCCCACACACCTGTCCCAAATGGGCAAATGTAGAGCATGCACATGCACCAGCATTGTCCCAAGAGACTTAGCAACTTTAATGATTTTCCTGACAGCTGATAAGAACTAACACTATCTAATATTGGGAAGATCTGCACCCACAAGAAAGCTTGTAACTTCTATGAAGTGAATCTCCACCACAGTATTAGGCACTGGAGATCCATTGGTAAAGGTACCTTTTCAGATGACAAAAAACTGTGCCAATGTGATAAGTATAAAGACATCCATGTTTAGTCATAAGTACAATTAATTCAAACATTATAATATTGTGCACGGCATTGTGGAAGCTTCATGAAACAGCACACTGCAAAGGTGACACAAAGAAGGATTAGATTTCACCACTGTTACACCCTGGTCCTCTCTTACCCCTCTACTGGTTAATTCTGGTTTGTGTTACTTCCTGGTTAACTTGGCTCACCCTGTCAGTTTAATTATTAGTTCCACAGTTTCTTGTTAGTTTAGTCCTATCTAGTTCTTTTCAAACGCTCCTAATTTTGGCCTTGGTTCTTTGTGTGGAACTCTGTTATGTCAGGTCAACCTGTTGCGAAGCCTGAATACTCGATCCTGTAGGTTCCTAAAAGTCTTTTGTTCCATATTCTGTGTAAATAAAACTGAGACTAACCTGCTCACGCATTCAGTCTCTTCAACAATCCGTGACAACCTCGAGGACTGTTGTGTGCTATTATTATGTGCTACTATTTTATGTTTGCAAGCAGTCATCAAGGTGAGACATGAGGAGCAGAAAAACAGCAAGTTAGATCAACATTCATTTATTGGGTATTCATTTGCAATGTTGTCAGAATGAAAGAATTATGGTGACATCAAATGCCAGTTGATGTACCCCAAAGAAACTGGCACGTTTTATATATTACCTATTGTGCATAGATATAGTGGTGTTATAGGTCATTGTGGTGCGGTGTCTTATTGTGTTGCCTTGCATACTTTAATATAGTATGTAGCTTAATAACCAAATCCTTAATGGTCTGGTTGGTGATGGATAGAACAGAGGAGGAGAATGAGAGGAGGCAGGTGATGGACCCGTGCAAGTGGCGACTGATTGCCATAGAGGAACTGACATGAATAAGAAGAAAGATAATACAGTCTGTAGTGAAAACCCTAATGAACCATTTGGTTTGGATTTATTCTGTCTGCTTTTTCACCAGACACTGAATGTTGACATGTGACTGTACTGGGGAGAAAGCCCAGGAATTTCAGCCATACAGCAGGGAAAGAGTCTCTCTCAGCTGATACTGTCATATGTCTACATAGCAACATGACATGGCTAATATTTTAATATACTATGTAGCTTAATAGCCAAATCCTTGCACAATTCCGTTGCAAGACACTTGGCAAAGATAAATGCTGATGATCACTTGCAAAATCATCCTGTTGAGAAATCACTTGACAAATCATTCTGTTTTCCGATGAGTAAGTATTTTTCCCGCTTGCAGCTTTTGGAAGTTATATTAAGTTTCTGTGAGGGCAAACAACCCTACCTTGAAAACCACTACAAAACACAACTTACTTAAAATGTACTTAAACGTACTTTAATTTACCTCTGAAAATATACCAGACCTCTTAATCTGGATTAAGTGGGCCTTAATTTGTGAAACAAAGTCCTTCATTTCCCCTTTAAATGTTATTCTTAATCTTATATTTGTTGTGACTAAGGGGTAGTTAAGGACATTTCCCATAGTCTTCATTTCATTTTTAAGGTGTCAATTCAGATTTGAAATGAGTGTATATGTTTAAAAAAATTAATTCACAATGTAAACCATCAAATAATGTGTTGTTGTAATGTTTTTAACCTAACTGGCAAACAAAATTTACAAATCAGTCATTTTTGTTTTTAATACCGTTTTCCATGCCTTTTATGTCATTTCTAGATCACAGCAGAGATGCCCTGTCTCACTGGCAAAGAATGGGCAATAAATTAAAAAAAAGGCATTATAAATACTCCAAAACCAATTATGCAGTTATCAAAATTATGCAACCCTCAAGATGTTATTGTGATTTTTTTTATGTCACTTATAACCCATCGAAGGCTTTCAAAGCCCCCTTTCATGTTGTTGTTTTGTATTTTATTTTACCAACAAATGACCACAATGACAGACTGCTGTTCATATATATAAAGAAAAAATTATAGTAGTTTGTGTCATCGAATTATGAATACGAATACAAATACGAAATACAAAATACGAAATACTTTATTAATCCCGAGGGAAATTCAAGTGTCGCAACAACACCGTCAGCACACACCAAACACAACATAAAATAAAAAGTAGAATATAATAAGATAAATAGGAAATAGGAATAAAATTAAAACAGATAAAATAAAATAAAGGTAAAATAAGATAAAATAAAGGTTGTTCTGTATATAGTGCAGTGATTGGTAGTGTAATAATAGCTGTAAAGTGAGAATACTGAGGTAGATAGAAGCTATTGCCATAGTGCAGGAGTTATATACATAGTATATAATGAATATGCCACAATATAGAGCAGTAGTAGTCAGATTATCACTACTGTGTGGTTTTCAATGTGCAATAGAGAGCATTGTTGATACATGTGCAATGGAGTACATTGTCGCTGTTACACATTGTGTAAAACGATAATACTAACTGCACAGTGCAAATCCAAACCAGATAATGTGATAAGGAGTGAGATAGATAGACATAGTTATTGTCCATTACGCAATTGTCCATTGTGCAATTGTCCACAGTGCAATCATCATGTTGAAGTAGGAGCACATAGGGCATCAGGCGTCAGTCTAACCCTTTGCTGTGACAGAGAGGGGAGGAGTTGTACAATTTGATGGCCACTGGCAGGAACGACCTTCTGTATCTCTCAGTAGAGCATTTGAGGGAGATCAGCCTGCCACTGAAGGTACTTCTCAGTTTAACAAGCTCGTCACGAAGGGGATGGGAATGGTTGTTCAGGATGCTCACCAGTTTCTTAAGCATCCTCCTCTCTGCCATCACCCCCAGCAAGTCTAGCTCAGTTCCACCTCCTATGACAGAGCTGGCTTTCCTGACAAGCTTGTTCAGTCTGTTAGCATCCCCAGCTAACAGACTGGGGGATCAAATTAAGGGATCAATAAGGAGCACATGAGAATCCTTTCTTGATTCTCACAAATTCTTTACACTAACCAAGCCCCTTAATTTCGCTCAAAAAAATGCCTTACTTTTTGACCTAAATCCTTTTGTATAAAAATTTAAGCACTCTGAGTAGAACACCACCCCTTACTTAATCAAAATTAAGGGTTGATGTAATGATGTTTTAAGGATTTAAGGACCTTAAAACTGTCTTAAATCACCCCTTAATTAATCAAAATTGAGGGGCAAATCTGAAAAAATAAGGTAGAAATTCTGCAGTTTTACCCCTTAATTGGCTGAGAACTGTGTACTTTTCTACTTAAAAACTACTTTAATTTATTATAAGGAAATTAAGGTCAAAGTAAGGCATTCTTAAGGGGTGAAATTTGGAGTTTGGTTACCCAGTGAACTAATCTTGACAAACAACATTCGGCACCACTTTACAATAAGACCACCCATATAAGGATTTATAAATGGTTTATAATTAGGTTATTAATTAGGTTGCAAACACTTTATAAATCATTATCCTTAAACAATTATAAATAATTATAAACAAGTTATAACACAGTTTTAATACATCGATGCAGGCTCACTATTTGGCAAGATGAAGTTACTGCTGCACTTTTTATCTATTCTGTTAAAATTCAGATCTTGCTAGTTGCTTAGCTTACTTTATCTTGTCCCTTTATCAGTCAGCATGTTATAATGTCATCTTCATCATCTCATTTTTACGTCAATTTATTTATGAGTCATAAACATCTATAACCGCTGAAAGAGAGTCTTGTTGTAAAGTGTAAAATGCATCACCATTTACTAATGAGTTACTAACATTTATAACTGGCAAAAGGGAGCCTTATTGTGAAGTGAAAAACACATCACCATCTTTTGAAGAATTAATTATGTTTATAACTGGTAAAAGGAAGCCTCCCTGTAAAGTGTAGAACACATCACCTTTTATTATTGAGTTGCCGGGTTTTCTCTCGAGTGATGACACTCTCTTTGCTCTTTTGGCAACACGCCTTTTATTTTGCAACGGCACAAACCAGGAAGCAACACACCTAACTTGCTGACATGGTAGAAGGGAAGTACACCATTCATGCAGACAATTACATTTACGGTACACAGATAACATTAAACTATCACAAGAATTAACAACACAACTCAAAGACTATATGATGAACAATACACATACACTTCTACTGGACACAATGGGAAACATAAACTGAACAATAATGAACTGGGGCTAAACAACAGTCCATTGCTCCAAGAGATGCTTGGAAGCTCCGCCCATCTACCCCTAACATGCATCACAATATATCACTTTAATACCCAGTATGCATAACAACCTGATAGTATATGTCATATCAAAACCTGTGATAATAATGAGGACAGCTGCTGATAGCATACTGAAAATGTTAAGGTAAACAGTATTACCAAAGCCTTAGTGTATGAATATGGTACTTTGATAGGTTAATTTGACTCATCATAATTTGATATGCCAAATGAAACTTTTTGACTAGTAAGATGTGCTGATGGTGGTTAAATGCCAGCAACTTATTAAAAAAAATATCTGATGAGGCTGACAGGTGTAAATGCTGACTGATGGAGAAGACAAAGTAAGCTAAGTAACCAATGAACAGAGGCGTAACAGTACAGATAAATGTGGGATCACTATTTGGCAAGCAACAGGTCACTGTTGCCCTTTTTATCTAATGTGTTAGATCAGCTTATTAATGATTTGTAAACTGTTCACAACCTAATTAATAAAGTAATTATAAACCATTCATGAACCCTTTATAAGGGTGGTCTTATTGTAAAGTGGTACCCAACATTCTGATCGATGGCATACCTGACTAGAAATTAGAGAACTGGCAGGATGCTGAATCCAAAGTAAAAACGTTGTTCACTGACCACCTTAAAACGGCGCAAGATTAGTTGAACTTTAAAGAGCACATCGCATTGGTCAGTTTGACACTGGACGCCCAAGAACTGTTGTAGTGAAACTTCTGCACTACAAAGATAAAGAGGAAACACTGAGACGATCGAAAGCTCTCAAAGGGACCAACTTCTACATCAACAAGGATTACTCCAAATCTGTGCGTCTACAGAGAAAGGAATTATTACCCTTCCTCCATGAAGCATGTCGACAGCAGTAAGAATTTCATTAATCTATTTTTTTGGGGGGCTTTTGGGCTCTGAACCTTGTAAACACAGGTGTTGGCTACACATTGGTGATTAAAGCATTCAGAAATTTCATGTGGTTTGACTACTAGAGTGTTATAACTTTGGAGTGACTATTTTTTTCAAAGCCAGTGGCCCACACAATGAATATTGATGAGGTAGGAGTCAACACACCAAATAGTCCCCCGCCCCACTGTCAAAAGTAATGGCCAGTCAGTCCGGCCTGTCATTGTGGCCTGTCATTATGTTTGGAAAGTCAGAGTGAGTTGCAAGAAAAGAAGAGACAATAAAGGCCTTTTCACAGTTTATTGAAAATGCTGTGTTCAAACCCAAAGATACAATAGACTATAGAAGAGGTTTCCAGTTTTTTGTCATATAATTGATAACAATGCAACATCATTACCAGTAATGCATTACAACAGCCTACACTGATGAGACTAATTCTCACAATAAGGGCAATATAACCTCTATGAGTCTGATTTAGTTGGCTCCAATGATTATAACAATCTTATTTTGCATGGCACACAATATTATGCTACAGCAGCCTGATATGTTCCTATGAACATGGAGGAAAAAAACCATTTAATCCAACTTCTGCCGCTGTGTGCAATCTGTTGTCGTGCCATTAAAGACTTTCCACATTCATTTTCAATGGGAATATAAGCGATTAAAAACAGCAATTACAAAAAAACAAGGGGACTGATCAAACAAACAGCAGTCAACAATCATAACACATAAAAACCAGAGCAAATACATGAGGTTTTTTACTTAGCAGATCACGAGGTGGAAGAAAATGCTGTTTGTTCCAAAAAACAGTTGAGAGCATCTTTTGTTGCCATAACAACAGCTAATAGGCTAATTTTGCTAACGATAAGCAGTAAACACAAACACTTACCAGAAACTTCTAGGATCCGTCCAATTTGACTCGAAACAGAGAGATCCGTGTTGTGCCATCGAGTAGCTCCTCTGTCAATGTAAAAACAACCCAAACATGTGATCTTGTTTGTAGGACTCAAACTGGGCATTTCCAAGTGTTTTCTTGCCACGTACTGACCCAATGACGACTTGCAAATTACTATGTTGTTATAATATGAATAGCTCTATTTGCAAATAGGTGGGCCATCAAGAGCTGCTTTCTGACTCAGAGACTGAAATGTGGATGTGGTTCTTTTTATTTATTCTCACATAGTTCTACAAAACAAATTCACTTTCTAACTAAGTACATTTTAAAGTAGATTGTTGAAGGTTTCAGGGGATGTTTTTTCATGTTTCTAGGACAAAAATTTGCGGCGTTTTCGAGGCTGTTTGTTGAAATTTCTGTTTCATCCTGCCGGCGGGATGGCCAACTCCAGAGGGTTAAATACAGTCAATTCGTTGTGTGACCCCCAAAGTTCCAAGCAGGCCGAGTTGCCTTGGATCACCAGTCCCAGGCAGTTCAGGGCATACAGGCTCAGCACTGTAAAAAGTGATGCTGAGTAGAAGTCAATTGCATTAGATTAAAATATTAAGATTTACTCTATTAAATTTTGCTTCTGATTAAACAAACTAATATTGTGTTCAGGAAACATAAATTCTACTACCATATTCTCAAGCCAAAATGTTCTTTAAAATGTACTCAAATTTCTAAGTTAAAGCAAGGATGTACAACAGTTCAGTAAGGTGAACTACATTTAACTGAGTGTCTGTCAGAATTTGAACCTGAACGTTCAAATAACTTAATTCTATTATGTTTTGTAAACTTAAAATGTCCTTATAAATTCTACTGACTTAAATTTTGAGTGGTTGTAACACATGATCCAGTCTTGATTTATGTAAACTAAAAACTTCTGATCAATTTCAAATCACTTTTGGGTTAAGTAATATTAAGATTGTTAAGTCACTATAACTTAACATTTTGGCGTTCCAACGTCTGACGTCAGCGCCGCAGTGCATTATGGGGCACCTCTACTTACATTTAACCTACTGAACTTTCTACAGTGTTAGAAAATATTTTGTAAAAAAGAGAATGGACAGTACAGTCATCATTACAACTATTTTGCCTCTGGTGCAGTGCTTGGCTGACAAGCCAATGGTGCTACGCTACCATCTGTGAGACAATGACTGAATGCCTCTAAGTTAGAATCTTGCCTGGCCACAATAGTTCCATACCATAATAATTTTACTTGGTTTCAAACACTCAGTATTGCTACTTGGGAAACCTTGCATGGTGGGCCATTCATGTCTGGGGGAGTGGGCATACAGAAAAGATCTTGCCTGTTCCCAGTGATGATCACCTGAATGTGGGTCAAAATCTTGCCAGTAAACAAGAGTTTAGGCAGTGCCTTAATTTAAAAAGCTGTAATCTGTCAATTTCATTTTTCGATTAAAAAACGCAAGTTAAACTAATGTAAAAAGGTCCATGCAGCATGTTACCTTAATTTTTAAAAGTTGTTTCAATGCTTGTCTCAATTTGTAGGACTAAATAAAATTACACTAACCTACTCAAATTTTCCCACTAAACTAGTTGCGTTAACTTGATAATTCTGGCTTTTGGTCCAAAGACAAATTAAGTTAAACTACCGTGTTAGTTTCTAGTTGCCCTGAGTTAAATAAAATGATGTATCCAATAATGGAATGAATGTTCATTATACTTGAAAAATATTGCAAGTTAAACCAACGTAAAAATATCCATGCAGTATGTTGCCTTAATTTTATTAAGTTGGTTCCACACTTCAGTTTTTACAGTGTGGCTCCTGCAGTGTAAATCAGCATGATTATGCGTTGTACCGTAAATCATAGTGACAACTCTCTTTCTTTGTTTCATCTAAATATGCAAAGCCTTGCTATGCATTATGAGTCTCTTCTGGAATATTTATCTGTTGTCCCAAATCAGTTCTCTCTTATAGGCTTGTCTGAAACATGGTTGAATCATGACAAAGTATCTATGTTCAACTCATCCGGTTGTAACCATATACCATGCTGTAGGACGGATAGACCCGTGGTGTATCTCTATTTGTTAGAAATCACATTAGTGTTTCCATGCATCTCAATTGGTCATGAGGCTGAAGCAGTCTTCACTAAACTCAAGCTGTCACTTTCTGAGAGAAGTATAATTATTGGCTTTGTCTATTAACCCCCTAGCTCAAGCTACCAAACATTTACTGGCTGTCATGTCAACACTCTTAGCAAAATCACAGAAGAACATAAAATAGGTTACTTAATGGGTAACTACAACATTGATCTTATGAACAAGCAGTCAGCCTATCTCATAAATCAACTAGCAGCTGATTGTTGAATGAGTCTCTTTAAAATTCAAGAGGATTATTAGCCTCCTTGTCACCTTCTGAATCTAGAGACAGAGAAAATATTAATGTTGTATCATCCCATCTGTATCACGTTTTCTTATACATATCTTTTTAAAATTGTGTTTTGGAAACAGAATCAGGTGAAAGGGTTAGCTTGTTAAAAAAAGATGGGAATGGTTTCTCAGACAATGTTTAAAACTAGTAATAGACTAAGCACAATTTTTATTAGAGAAACTGTGCCATGATCTTAGCCTTTAAATGATTATGAAAATATCTTAACATCTAATAAGTGCTTTTTAAGAAGATTGATTGTAGGCAGAGAAATGGAATGATGTAAGTATTTGGGGTGTGTCACAGCCTGCACCTCCATTTTGTTTTGTTTGGTCTTTATGCTCTTGTTCTGTCTGTCTCCGCCCCTCACCTGTTCCTATTTGTCTCATTATTAACCTCGTTAATTTGAACCAATCCTGTTTTGCCCTGTTTAGTTCTCACTCTATTTAAGCCCTAGTGTTTGCCTTGTCCTTTGTCTATTGTTGTTTGTGTATTTTGCACTCTGTTATGCTGCACCTTTTGTTATTGGTTTTTGTTCCTGTTTTGCACTTGTATTTTCATCTTTATTGTTGGTAAAGTCTGCCGTTTTTTCACCTTCATCATCATGTCTTTGCACTTGGGTCCTGCACCACACCACCAGAGTGACAGGGTGTAATGATTTACCAATACAAACCGATTTTAATGTGAAAGACGCGACAACATCCCCACACCGACCCCTGGATCGGTCATAATGTACCATGAACCGGTCGATGGCCCGATTCTAAAGTTACGAATTGGTTGACTGAAGCTTTGCCGCCAATTCTACTTTAGTATTCAGCTAATGACTCACTAATCTAACGTTACAAGTCATGTTACTTTCAAAATAATAATGACCACCTCTCATTTGCAAATAAATCTGCACAGCATCTTGCGTTGACCTTTTACAAGGGTAAAGTTAGCCTTGTTTAGGAGGTAAAAACAAGAACAACACGTCTGACAGCACTGACATGGTTTACAGTGCACCACCATAAAGTCTAAAGTTTGGAAGACATTTGGATGTTATAAGAAGTAAGGAAAATTGGACAAAAGTCATGCCATTTGTAAGGTCTGTAGAACAGCGATGAAGTACAGTGGCAGCACTAGAAATCTTACCACACTCACCTGGTGAGACAGCATGGTGAAAACTATGCGGGTTACAATGATCTGTGGATGCTAGTGCAGCTAGCACAAGCAAGAACACCAATACAAAGACAAGGATATTAAACACCAGCCACAACTAGCCACAACTTGGTTAGGTCTAAGGTAACCATGGCATGTATAGCCCGTTTTATTGCTAAGGACTTAAAATGCCTGTCTTTTTTGTCTGTGTCTATTGTAAAAGTAGCTTAATAAACACAATTACATGCAATTCTGAAATGATTTGTCAGGCAAGCAATGCCACTATTATATGGAAAATTATATTATATTTATAATGGAAAATGAATGTCTACATTGAACAAATGTTAAGAACTGTATCAGACTGCATTGTATTGCATAGCATCGAATCGTGCCAAATCATTCCGTATTAAAATGTATCCTCCCTGAATTGTATCGTAGCCTATGTATCTAGATAGGTATCAGATCGTCTTAAAAGGGAAAGATGCACACCGCTAGTAAGTATGGATATTTGGATGACCTTTGGATGTTGTAAATATGTTTAAACATTCATCTGTCATGTGTCAGATCATTCATCTGTCAATCTGTTTGATTTCCTAGCCATATGCATCCTACCTGCTTTTGAATTGCCTTCTCCATTGCCATATCTTATCTTTTAAACATTGTCTTGACTTTTAACATTGTATCCTCTTGTGACTATTTTATTTTTAAGTGAGGATCATGGAAAAATAATCTTTCAAAAGAAGGACTTATGCACGGAGGTTTTTCAGCAGTGACATTTTTGATGCTTTAGCTTTGTCTTCTAGCACTGTGAATTTAGAGTCATACAGCGAGATCGAAACAGTTAAAGTATTTCGATATCGCTGTCAGCTTTAATTTGAGGGTGTTTTCTGCATAATGTGACCACAGTACATTCAAACTACAGCACATTTTGTACAAGGTCTCCCTATTTTAGGGCAAATCAGTTTTCTTTTTAATTGTACATATGGCTATGTCTTATTACACAGATGTGTGTGTTTATATGCATTAGAAAGCTGAAGACTCTTGATTCTAACTACTATATTCACATTTGAATACTGCTGAGGTTGGACAACATAAGGGTCAAAGAGGGGTCAAAGCATTTTTTTTACAATTAGCAGTCTCTCTCTCTCCCTCTCTTCTACATTCAGGCCTCATTAATCTCACATCCGGCTTAGTGTAATCGTTAACTGAAAGATTTTCAGATCTCCAATCTCAGGACACCCTTCCAAATCTGTACACTACATAACTGCTCAAGATGTATGTTGGATGGATCTGTCAAGCATTCACACGCACTCTCCATTTTGCAAAGATGATGATTTATTTAGAACAGAAATAGCCAAGCAAGAAACTAAAAACACTGATGTCTGGAACTGCACAGATGTACCCTCTGCCTTTATAGAAGTGGTTCATATTCTTGAATTATGCCAAAGTTTTGTTATTTTCATTATTTTTATGGATCTGTCTAAATGGACATTAAGGACAACACTATCACATGGTGCAGTCTCCTGCAGGCTATATACTCAATTAGTTACAAAGCCAGCAAAAAAGTGAGGAATTTCCATGTTTCCATGTTTAGGAGTTTATATGTTTATACTGCGTAGAGCATCCCACAGAAAGAAAGAAGCTTCCCAAATAGACAGCATATATCTCAGTTCTAATCAGTACTGTTCTTAAATGCTGTCAAATGCTAGAATGAACGACAATGATGGGTTTCATTTACCGAGAATTCCTTCACAGTGGAAAAAGCAGAAAACCATTGAAAGTGTTATGGTTGTTTTCATTGTCAAAAGCCTGTGAATTTTCTCTGAGTACCACATTTACACAGTCTCCCACATTAAGTTCTATAGTGATGGAAGTACTTGCAGTTATGCTGTACACTTGGGTTTTATCAGCTTCACGGTACACAACCGTCAGCTGGTGCCCATTTTTGTTCAACGCTTGCACAAGGCGTACATTTGAGACGCCAAAAGCTGAGAAGGTGAAGAAGTAGAGGCCTCGAACTGGTGCTGTGAAGATTCCTGTGGAAATTGAGATACTAAGTCATACAGGAGGCTACATGCACTTTGTTTAACCTCAAATGAAGCAACAACCATGTACAGTACCTCAGTATTTAAACTCGTCTTGACATAGGCAGCTATTGACAGAGACTGTAATTGGCACAGTACTTTTGGTATGTTTTGAATAGGTTCGTGTCTCATTGGTGAATGCAAACCTGTTGAGGGATTGTAAGCGTTGCCAACATTGGAGAAAACATTCCCGTAGATCATTGTTGTAGTATGGTTGTAGGGACCCAGTAATCCGTTATGACGAAGAGAAGCAGAAAATCCAACCTTCGGGGTCCCTAAAGCAAACATTTAAATTAAATTTTATAAATATTTGGCCTTATAATGTACAGAGTATTCTAATGTAAGCAATCTTTATAAAATCATTCCACAGTGCTTTTTCAAAATTTTTTTTTCAAATTTACAATACCCTCAGTAGCCTGACTGAAACAGATGCAGGCGACGATGAAAACCTGAATAGCGTTTGCCATCTCGTTTCCTCTCAGCAGATCAGCTTTGATGTGAACTGATTCCTGCAGTTTGTTTATATACACTGATATGAAATGTATTTAAGCATATCTCCTCCCATTAAAATGAAAGCTGAGGGATGGATCATATTACTTTACCCTTCTATACACTGTCTTTTTTCCTGCTGCAAATCTTTGAATAGTCCTCCTACAAGTTATGATGCTTATCTAATGCTGTAAGCTACTGACTCTCACAACAAATGTGTATGTGTTGTAACACTCACAAGAGAAACAGAGCTTACTATTTTGATATGAAGAGAGTCTTTTTTTTCAGAGCAGGAGTCACTGGTTTGCAGTGAGATGTTAAAAACATATCTGACTGAGATCAGATGTGAAATTTAGAGAAACACTGGGTGGTCTTGTGGATCAAAACCTGGTAAATAAGAGAGGTCTTGCTATCATGTAGACACAGGAGGAAAGCCAAGGAATCCCGTGAAAGTAAAAAACAATACAACTTTATAAATTGTGTCACATTTTGTGTTATTATTTGTCTATGTTCTCAGAGGCTGCTTGGTATTAGTATGGTATTAGAAGGAGATACTTGCACTGTTCAGTTGTGAGACACTTTGCAAAGATGAATGAAGATAAATACTGGACTGAGGGTTAATTACTGAGTTAATAAGATCCTCTATAAATAAAGAAAAAGCAAAGAAAATTTCCTATAGTCAGTATTCATTATGAGTGCATTTTAAGCTTTCTCCTCAAATGATAATTTATGAGGTGAAGTGGACATACATTTTCCAAGTTCATTGAAATGAACATTTTGTATTAATATCAGATGAAATGCTTCAAGTTACTTTGATAGTCCTAATTAGTGATCAATAAACAATCACTTTGTTTTCTCATGAGTAAGTATTTTTCCCATTTGCAGCAGATGAACGTTTTATTCAGGTTCAGTGGGGGCAAACAACACAGCAATTTCTTTCGTGGAATATCTGGTACTCACATATGTTAAAAAGTTTTCTACTTTTCTGCCTGTCTTAAATATTTTGTCAATCCTGCTTTGTTTTGGAGAGAAAGAGGGCTACTTCAAGCCAGAATGGAAATATCAGCATGTCAGTGCAAACCTTTTAAAAAATCCTATTAGTGTCGCAGTGATTAATTTTTAAAATTTTAGTTTTCTGAGAGATGAAACTGCTGTTACATTTTTCCATACCATGTATCAGTATTTGTTTCTGTGATTACTTTTGATAAATAATAGTGCTGAGATGATGGCATTCATCACCAGTCTCAAATTTAGTGTTGTTCATTTGATGTTTGTTGGTGCCTTTCTCTTTCTTTCATATCTGAAATCAATGAACTCTGAAATATCAGGTGTTATGAACATTACTGTATGTTTATACATAATGTAAAGAGCAGTGGATTTACACACTCTTTAGGTCCCCTGCTGTTGGTATTGTCAACATTGTTGGTACTATTTTAATATGTTGTATGTTTTGTACGTGTGATGTCAGAGAAACATGCTGTAGACAAACACCAATGGCTGTATCATCTGACTATTAAAGAGTTTAATCTATCCTGTAAAGGACACCTTCAATATGGAAACGGCTATTCAACGTTTTGCTTATGCCTTTAATCTGTGTCCTGTTGGGACAAGTTTTTCTGTCAGTTCATGCCATGACTGTTCATTGACTGAATGTTGAAAGAGTTGCTTGTCAGAAAAGTGGTTCCAGCAAGAAAGTTTGAGGGAAAATTTCCTTTTCCTTCTTGGTGTGATGGAGTTATTAGTTACATGTCAGTAGTATGGTGTTTCAAATCATCTGCATTAGATATAACCATATTTTGATTTTTAGTGCATTTCTTTTAATGAAAAAGCGCCCAAAGACCATCAAATGTGGTGTATTTATTTGAGGCCCTTTCCTCTTCTGACTTCTTAGTCAGTCAGAGGTAATCTCTAACCATTCACACTTCACAACTGAATCGGTGAGGGCAATACTCAACAGTCTGTTACTAGTGTGAATAAAATACAAAATGTTCCCTTCATACATGTCAAACCCACAGTCACAACACTACAGGAGTCCAATCTGGACACTATAAATTTTAGTGCACGTGCTGAAAACTTGTGAGGCATTCATGTGTGTTTCTTAACTGGTTTGTCTCTGGATGCTACCTTGATGTTTGATGTTGACCATTGTGTCTCACCATGATGTAATCTGTGAGGTATCTTTGACCTTATTCTACCTCATATATTCCAGTTGTTTCTTGTAACAAGAACGCTGTGTTTCTGAAGTTTGTATTTTGGTGCTGGAAATATTGAAATAAAACCTTTTGTTTGATATTATGGGTTTAAGTAATCCCTTGTCACACAGGCAGTGGGACAGAGGCCAATTACTGCACAACCAGCCCTTGCATCATCGATACCACTGTCTATACCAGTTCCTCCTGTATTCTTATCATGAAGGATACAGATGAGGAGGATGGCATGCCAGGCCACAGGTTCGGTCAGAACTATGATCACAGCAACCACTTTCTTCATCCAACGCAAAACCCTCTTCTCTTTTTTGCTCCAATGTCACATGTACTCTATCTTTTTTTTTTGTCACTACAGATTACTCAACACGTATCCCGTTGGCAGATTTGTGTTCTGGATAGTTGTATGTGAGCAACTTAACTTAATACAACACATAAATATTTATAAAGTGTGTATTATGTATGGAATGTTTACATATAAAAACTTTCAAAGACGGAATTGTGTGGGATTAATGACAAGAATGCAACTTTGTTGCAGCTAGCTGACTTGGTAGTTGTGACCAGCTATCCAAGCACTAGCTAGCTACTCACAAATGTGATTAATCTTATATAAAGTTACCACGGATTTGTGGCGTAAATGTATTGTAAAGACACATAAGCAAACACAAATATAAACAGTATTTCACCTAGTGTTATTATTACTCTGAAGCATTTGACTTGCCATGGCTGGTCTCTCTAAGAAAATCAGAAGCATTTGACTTGTTTTACCTGACTGTTAACACATTGTCAGGTTCCTGACATTACACTATTCATTAAAAAAAAAAAAAATTACCAAGGCAATAATGTGATAATTTATTACTTTTGGTTCACATTGTGAGGATTTGACAGACCAAGACCCAATCGCAGACCCACTGAGTAAAATAAGATTTATTCAAAACAAAAATCAGAATCCAATCTCAAAAACAGTGTCCAGTCCAAGGTCAAATCCAGAAATCCAGAGGGCAAACAAATCCAAATCGTAAGGCAAAAGAGTGGTTAGAAACAGGGTACAAACAAGGTCAGAGCCAGAGATCCACAGGGCAACCAAATCCAAAACATAAAGCAAAAACAGGTCCAGGTAAACACGGTCAAAACTACAGATCACGGAAGGCAAACCGCAGACTGGCAGAGAGAACAAAAGGTCACAATCTGACAAGGAACAGGTACAAACACAGGACTTAAATGCACAGAACAATAAACAGCAGAGACAGACTATTGGAGGAGACAAACCAGGTAATAATAGGGATCAGGTGGGGGGCGGGGACAGGAGTACACAGGGACAAACAGAAGCACATGGCAAAACCAAAACAAACAAAAGCACAACTCGACAATACACAGGATGGCCAGCAGGGCGGCCAGATTCCCCAATCCTGGCAGATGTACTGACACACATTTTTTTTTACATTAATGTCTAACACTAATTATTATTTTACTGGTTTTATTACATTATGTTTCATTACTTTATTGGTAATTATCACATTATCGATCATTGTAACATTTTTGGTGTCATGATGTAACAACCTGCCAATAATAATAATAATAATAATAATAATAATAATAATAATAATAATAATAAAGTTATTACAGCACATCCAAAATGTAGTAATGTGACCATAACCTTATTACATTTACTTGTTTACATTTACATTTGTAATGTTGTTGCATTTACATTTTTACACTGACAAGTTATTACATTTTTGGTTCTTATTCCACCCAAAGCCCAAGCCCGCTGAAGTTACTCTTGTGACTTTTAAGACTGCTGCCCATAAAGTAATGCTTGAAATTGCATCAGGCAATTTTTTTTTCTTTTGATGCTGGTTGATAACATTTGCCCTTAGGAGTGCTGAAGCGTCAAACTTTTCAGGCCTTCTGAGGCACAAAGAAAAACGTCACCTAAGTCACAGTCACCAAATAAATTCATGAAAAGGATGTTGTCACATGGGGCCAAGGAGAAAGTACCAACAAAAGTAGGTCAATAATGTACAAGGAAACAGATTCTGGGTCTAATATGCATTCTGGAGATCCAGAGCACTAGAGTACAAATTTAAAATGTGACAGCTATGTCATTTGACTTTGATTATGTGGTTTCTATGAGAAGCTTCCTTGACGACAACTTTGAATGACATGTGTCAGATTAAGAAAAAAGCTGATCGTGATGAATGCTATAATATATGAAGTAGAGTGATATATCTCATGTCCTAGCTTTTCCTGCTATAAGTTCACATGTACACCTCTGTGCATGCTCCGATGCATCCAAATGGATATGGCGACCCCAAATGGTAAAAGGATGAAATAAACCAAAAGATTTTTAAAAAGTTACATTGTTTCATTTATTTTGCTATACCGGAGCTCTCCCCCTTATCACATCACAAACCTTATTAATATTATAATGTTTTGATGAATGTTTCAGTGGAAGCTTTTACATAGGTTATTTTTGCTTTAGCCCATAAGCCTGTGGTCTGTGTGAAAGTATTCGTTTATTGCTTAGCAGGTATGAATGTTTATTTTACTTATTTATTGCTTAGCAGGTATGAGTCTTGATTTTCCTTTTTTTTCCCCGTTACCTCTGTAGTTGTACTCAGCCCATGGCTGGCAGCATTAACTTCTGTTGTGACATTTTGCCACTCACCTTAATCTCTGTTGTTAATATTCCTGATGAGGTCACTGAATAATATGCAACAGAGAACCAATTCCATAATCTGTGAAAATCTACTCTTGCTTCTCTGTTTTCCACTCTGGCTTTGCCACTTCTTGTTCTCCAGAACAGGTTGATTGAGCAAACTATTCTACTTGCTAGAAATAATAATATTAGTGATGCTTCATGGATGATTGTGTGAGCTAACCATGTAAGACAAAAGCTCATTTATGTGTGTGAAATATAAAGATGACTGCCATTTATAAACTTGTATTTGTGACAGAAAGCTACATGCACATGATGTAATTGATAAAAGGATTATTGTTGTGCATTTTAGTGCAAAGCAGAATTTAAGAACACTTCCGCATCAGTCTATTTTCTGGATCTGTAAGGGTCAATGTTATCATAGCACAACAACATAATAAACACTCAAACTTGTGACTTTGACCATTTTATTTTAGGTAAAAGAGCAATGATTTATCCATGCTTAGAGCACAGCAGTGAAAAGCAAATACGGATATTCTGAAGTACTGGAAGGCCATAACTTGTTATATGACATACAAAATTCAAAAGACAAAGATACACATATTCATCCCTCTGTTTTTACCGTTATTAACTAAATCATCACATTAGATTCTATGCGATCTTCCAAAAACATTCCCTCTCTCCATCTCGGCAGGACTGACATAATCCAAGTACAAATACAAAAGGGTTTGGTCTCTTAAATAAACTCATTTCTTCAGTGCCAGGGTTCAGTCATCTAAGAAGTCATCGTCCAGGTTGACGTCTGTGGTGTCTATGTCATCCAGCTCCATGTTGTCCAAGTCATCTTCCAGATCTTCCAAGACCTGAAGGTTGAGGGGAGGCACAGTCAAAAATAAAGTGTACCATACATAGCCTCATGTAGACAAAAGCTTCTCAACCAGACCAAATCAGATGAGTGTTCTGTGATAATTCTGCAACATACTGCAGGGCTTAAACAATGTTCTCCTGTACTGGTTTTTTTTTTTTTTTTTCATCTCTAATAACAATGTTCACAGCCGTCTCTCTGGCATTTGAGTTCCTTATAAGCCATCTTTTTTTATAAAAACAGCAAGATCCAATAAATCGAAGTAATCCGTAATCACAGCTGGGGGAAAATGTCTATAAATGACCCGTGAGTCATGCTTTAGAGTACCTTGTCGCTGGTTGTGGCTGTGGCTGCTGCACTGACGGCTGGCTCTTCCTCCTCCTGCTCTTCCTCGGCGGGTTCAGGCTCCGCTGGAGTCACAGCAGCTACGGCTGCAGCCACAGGTGCAGCGACAGCTGCCATGACTGAAGCTAACACGCCTGTTTCAGCTGGGGCTTCCTCACTGACATCAGTCTGTGCGTAGACACGTCAACACACGTTTACATGAGTTTAGAGGGAGGTTAATTATTTTTACCTGTTTTGTAGCTGTAATAGGTAGGTCCTCTATTCTACATTATATAAAATAGGCAGTGTGAGTGAGTACATATTTACTGAATACTTCGTACATACTGAGTACTTCGTACATAGAAATTCTAGATGTACCTTTACGGGGGCTGGAAACTCTCCTTTGGGTTCATAGCCTCTGGCCTCCTCGAGAACATTTCTCTCTTCATTTGGCTGGAGATGGAGACATATGGAGACACTAAGTACTACAAACACAGACTAGTTACTGTGACAGAGACAGATAATAAGGTTAAATAAAGCTTTCTGACCGTGACCAATGGGTAGTCTGTAGCGGGTCTGGTCTTGCCAAGGCTGGTCTCTCTAAGGAACTGTTCTGCCACAAAGGCCTCCCTTAGCCCAGGGAACAGGTTCTCGTACTCTGTCGGGTCTGCCAGCGACTCAGCTGCTTTCTGATTAACTTTGGCCAGGTTCTCTCTCCAAAGTTTTACCACTCTGTTAGTGACACAATGTGTAAGACATCAAGGACTTTAGAGCAATGCTGATGTAGGGTCTGACAACCAAATCTCCAATCTATAACCCCAATGAAGTGTCCCTTGAGGGCACTTTAATGTTTACATGTGCGCGTGTGTGTGTGTGTGTGTGTATGTATGTATATATGTGTGTGTGTGTATATACACACACACACACACACACACACACACACACACACACACACACACACACACATATATATATATATATGTAGATAGATAGACAGATATAAAAGCAGGCTGATTTTTGATTAAGGGCACTACTTTGAGCATCCCATGTTTCCCTAGACAGCATTATAATAAAATAATAACAAACCCAAAGTGCTGATAGCACTGTAAGGTTGCCATGTGGAAAGAATGTGAGTAATCACCTGGACACTTGGCTGGGAAGATATGTGCGGGCTAAGAAGGCAGCCTCTGGCAGACGATTGGTCTTAATCAAGAGCTCCAGACAGTGGTCCAATCTGACAACATAAAAACATTTGGGTAAACACCACAGCAATTCAAGGCAACAATTCCATCTAAACATATCTTTTAAAAACACACTTTACTTTTTTCCCCCCTCCAAATATAAACCCTTAATGAGCAAGTCAACGAATTACATACAGCATCTGTGAGCAGCGTTTCTCACGGATTCGAAATGCAGCCTGCGCTACTTCCACTGGACTATTACTTAAACAATGCACCACACTGGGACTGTGCAGAGTGCCAGAGTACCGTGAGACAATCCTCACAACATAAAGCAGAATTTTCTGAACCATAAACCTCTTTATCCCTCCCCAACACTTACTTCCCCTGCAGGAAGTAGGTCATGAAAGCCACGTTGTTCTTGCCATCCCGTTCAGCTCCCTCTGCCAGTTTGCCCACCATGGCAGCATTGCCAGACGCAGTGGCAAGCAGCAGTAGCCCACCATAGTCCTGGGCATGGTGGAGACACTCCTGTGCCAAGCCAAACTGGCATTTGTTGATCGCCAACTCCGCAAGCTGTTTCCACTTTTGCTCAGACTAGGGGAGAAAATTATATGGATTTGATATTATGTAACTCGGAAGTGCTGAAATTTGTTTGGCTTCAGGCGTCTTTGGTTAATTAATGATAGTTCAGTGCATCTGTCTCCTAATAACATGAGTAGACACAAACATCAGTCTAGAACAGAAAATAAGACTTCACAGAAAAACATTAGTTCAAAAATCAGTTCACTGACTAGTGAGAAAGCAGAAAGGTTACTCGCACACATTTATGAAACTATATATCCAACATAAAAGAGACTCACCTCTGCTTCCACTGCCAGCTGATAGGCAATCTTCAGTTCTCCAAGCTGCAAAGCCAATTCAAACCTGTGCTCTGGATCAGTGGACACAGCCAACGCCTGCTGCTTGAAACCCTGCAGACACAAACAGACATCTGTGTAAAATACACCGACACAGCTACCTAAAGGGCTGGCTTTTTTCCCCCCTGACTTTATCATAATGAACAGTTATTGACACGGTTCAAACCTGTTTCTCCAGGAAATGGGCCACCCTTGTCCTCTGTTCTTTGGGGATGGTGGGCAGAACTTTGTCAGCCATGCCAAAGTCCCGCCGCATGACCGCAGTCTGGTACTCCAACACAGACACTAGCAGCGAGTAACTGACAATATTCAGCTCCTTATCTCCCAGGTACAGCCGGTCATCTTTTGGGATGTAACCCAGCAGGTACATGGTTCTGAGTACAGAAAATGTCAATATAATCCTCTGTATTGAAGAATTGATTCAGCTCATTGATGGGTGGACAGACTGGCACTCCAAAAAATATGAGATTATGAGTTGTCGAGTTTGGGTCTTAAAATCTAGGGCTTTATCCAAAATCGCAAAGACCGAGGAAACCCAATACCTGACCTGGGTATTGATTACCTGTACTAGCTACCTAATATATTTCAGACATAAGGCAGAGAAATGGATTTCTTAATACTTTCAACACATTCAATGATGGCTGAGCAGATTACCTGTCCAGGTGAGCAATGGTGACAATTTCTCCTCCAACATAGTAGTTGAGTCTGTTTACTGAGCTGGTGTAGATGAAGCAATCTCCAACCCACAGACCTGTCTTCACAATCTCTTGAATCTCTCCTAGGACCTACTCTCACACACACACACACACACACACACACACACACACACACACATAAACACAAACAGATCAGAGAGGAGGAGCAGCAATGCAAATTATTGGCTGCACTCATTAATTTACGTATTTAAGAATTTGTTACCAAGCTTGTGCCATTTAAATTTTTTTTTAATTTTTTTTAAGTTTAACCTCCCAAACCTGTAAACAACACTGATGCTAATAGTGTTAATAAAGTAAAATAAGTTGTTCCATTCTTAGTCGTCTGTGGGAGTTAAACGCATTCAGAATGACAAGGTTCTCTAACCTCAAAGGCATCCTCAATACCGTCCTCCGTCACCCCCTCATTGGACTCCTGGGAGGCGGCCACTTTCTCTGACAGGTAGCGCAGGATGAAGAAAGACTCCTCAGTGGCAATGCAAACCAGCTCTCCTGAGTCAGACCAGAAGATCTGAGGACGGAGACCAGCCAAAGTGAGACGGGAAACCCAGCAATCCTATCAATCCTATCACAGACTTGACGAACGTCGTAGTGGGACACAGTAATTGTGTTTGAAACTGGCTAATCCTGATGACTGAGCCTCTGAGGTTCACAAAGGGGCTGAACAGACCGGCTGTCTCTTGCCTCGCTTCATGGGTAACGACAGGTGATAAGTTAAGGCTGGAGACATCAGTTGTGCCTTTCCTGGGATGCACTGAAGTCAATATCAGACTGAGACACTCTACCTACGTTGTACACATACCCCCGAGTAAAATTCTAAGCAGAGCCACACTGACGGCATAGCTAAAACCTTCTGTGGAAATCGAAATCGGAATGAAAGCTACAGAAGAAGTGGCTAAAAGCAAACGCAGACATACTGAAGTAAGGAGTTACAGCCATCTCAAGGTTATGGCAAGTGGATGTTAACGTTAATGTTACAGTAAATGTTACAATAAGGCGGCCGGCATGGCCTGCGCTACGTACGTGTTTGGGCTGGATCTCAATGCGGCGAATCAGCTCAGTGTTCTCCCAGTCATAGAATGCCAAGCCATTGACTGACCTGACTCCCAACAAGAAGCCACCATAGATACCTGTAATAAAGGCACAGACACATGAGGAAGAGCAGATACCTTCAGCTCAGAGAAGAGTTATACTAAACGCAAGCCCTAATATTGACTTCTCTGAGTTTGAAAAAAACAATGATGAAGCAAAGCAGGGAGCAAGTCTTGTCAAGTCTTGTATAATCAGACAGTAAAATTCGATATATTATGACTTTACGGTTACCTTCTGCTCCAAAGTCTGGTTTAAATGACTTCTTCTCTTTAAAGTTCTTGAAAATTTTTACCACACTGTTGCTCTCCCTGATTGCGTACCTGCGAAAGCACGTACAAAACAGATGTGTATTCATATCGAATAAACACAGACCAACACGTGCATCTACGAGTTAAAATAATCAGATGTCCTGAACAAACAGAATGAATTTGAAGCAGAAGGGGACAAATAAAAGTTTAACGCGGTATACTTACTCGGAGGAGTCGTGAGCCCAGACAAACTCTTGTGCAGAGCCAAAGCTCTTGTTTCTCAGAGCCATAGCAGTGTAAATAATATATTCTCCATCTCCACACACAACCACAAACCTGGCAAAACAAACAAACAAAAACAAACAAACAGTTAGATTTAAACCCAAGTCATCTGTTTGACAGACAGAAGTAATCTTCCATTTTGAACACCTTTCACATCTTGTGCTGGATAAGATAAACACCACATTTTGCATATCATAAGAAGTCAAGTTGGTAGATCAGGTGGGTGTAACTGACAAAAGCAAGTAGGGCCACCCATTTTTGTGTGTGACTGTTGCCGATTGGACAACTTGTTTGTGTTGTGTGAGTATTTGCATTCACTGTTCTTCACTGGCCTGAAATAAGGGCCACATTATACACTCTGGGTGTCCGCATTTGTGTGTATGCATGTGCGTTGTTGGCTGACCTTCCATTAGGGTTGTGCTGTATTGTCTGAGGGTAAATCTCACAGCTGCCCATGTCTTTGACAGCCAGCGGTAGCCGTTCTCCATCCTTGATCTCAGCGTCTCCCATAGCCTTTAGGTTAGCCTGCTGGACCTCCGAGTGTTTGGCCCAGATAATCTTTCCATTGGTGTCCATGGACATGGCTGGTTCCTCACGTCCAAGCTAAAGCAAAGCATTAAAGGATGAAGAACCTCTCCTACAGCCCTGGGTCTCAGGTGTTTAATCTTAATATCATAATATGGGCATTCATTCTTAATATTATTATTCTTAATATTAATATTATTCTTGACATTACTGAGGGTCTTCAACTTCTTATCAATTCTTATTTACTGACATTCTTTTCACGTTCTTCTCAGAACCTGTGTCTATAAAATTACATTGAAAAAGTCAGTATTCCACATATATCTATGGGCAAGTACAGCCAAAATCAAAGCCAGTACCTTGATAATAATGCTTCCTTCATCATAACCCAGTGCTACGTTGTTTGAACCACGCAGGCCACACACACACCACACACGTTCCATGCCGTAGTTCAGAGTGCTCTCCAGGCGGTAAGTGCTGGAGTGCCAGATACGCACAGTGCCTGAGTAACAAGACAGACACACATATGAGAGAGAGAGAGAGAGAGGGAGAGAGGGAGAGAGAGAGAGAGAGAGAGAGAGAGAGAGAGAGAGGTAAAATAGGCTTGGTGACTTACAACCTTGTTGAACAGATCATATTCAATAAAAAGTGTGTTTAACTGCCCTAATTACTTTAAGGACAATATCTTCTCATCTTCATTTCTGTACTTATTGTGTGTGTGTAACTCACCATCCTCTGATCCTGTGATGATGATTGGCAGTTCTGGGTGGAAGCTCACGCAGGACACATTCTGGGCATGTCCTTCCAGGGTCTGCACACATGTTTTGTTCTGGAGAGTGTGGAACGGAGATGAGAGTGAGATGATGAGAAAAAAAGATTACAGAGAGAGTACAGAGTACCGAAAGAACTCTTTAGGAATAAATCTCTCCCTCTTTTCTTCTGTCACTATACCTGGTAGTCCCAGATCTTCACAAGCCTGTCATCAGCTCCAGATATGAGGTACGGTTTGTCTCCTCCACTGTAATAGTCAATGCAGTTCACTCCTTTCTCATGACCCTCAAGAGTAAAGTTTGGAGAGGAGGAACCCAGCTGCCATACCTGAAACAACATATGACAGACTTAAGAGCACAGACACCATTTATCTGCACAGAGAGTCTGTGGTATACATGATCTGTTCCTAAACAAGGAAAACAGTCATCATACACCAATGTGCTTGGTTAGAGACCATATCCCTTGTATTACCTTAATGGTCCTGTCCAGAGAAGCACTGGCAAACTGGTTGTTGTCTTTGGGGTTGATAACAATCTGCATGACATAGTGTGTGTGGCCCTCAAACACCTGACTGCATGACCACTTCTTCTCCCAGTCCCATAGTTTAATCAGCATGTCATCTGAAGGCACAAAGCATGCATAAATGGTTGAATACAACTGATGAGGTGTTTATTAAACCCATAAATAAATAAGATTTTAGGTCCAAATGAAAGATTTAAAGACCAATGTAGTTTAAGACAAAATGTAAGACATCAGCATGATGGTTATTCTATTCTAAGATTGGCTGTTCAGCTTGACTGCGGGGCTTTATACATACCACTGCTGGTGAGGATGTAAGGCTGGGTGGGATGGACTGCAATGCAGCGAATGTAATCAGAATGGGCTTCAAACATGTGGACACGCTCCAATGTGTTATAGTTAAAAACACGTATCTGCATGTCATCCTAGCAAACAAGTCAAAAAAGATGTTGGAATTAAATCAGGGAGAGCAAAAATAAATAAATAAATAAAAATAACTTAATGTACTCTGTTGCATCCTCAATCAAACTAAAAACTAAGAAAGTATCCTGTGAAAACAGTCTATATTATAAAGTTCATATAAATGGATTACAATACTCACTGCCCCAGTGATAACCCAGTTCTTTCTTGCAACAAATTTGGATGCTCTCACTGGCAGGTCACACACCTCAAAGGTTTTGACAAGGGTCTGAGGAAAGTCATACAACACGTTACTTACGAACAACTGATGTTTGTAACAGTCAACATATAGTGTTCACCCTTTCATATATTATTAGCCAAAGATATAGGGAACGCTACACGGACAGACAAAGAAGGTCGACTTTGTCACTCACCTGTGTTTCATGGTTCCACACACAGACACTGCCGTTGTACAGGCTGGCTAACATCCATGGCTCTGTCGGATGGAGGTCTACGCTTTTGACGCGATCCGACCGGGCTGTAAGCTTACGCTTGATGTCCAGCCTGAGAGGCTGTGGAACAGGATGCAATCAAACAGGTTCAAAATTTCATAGATATACAGAGCAATAAAATTGTTTTCCATTACTCATACTATCGTAACTGACCTTATGTTGTCCAAATTAAAGAAATCGTTTGCTATTTTATTTACCGTTCGTTAGGTTGACATGTTTTTTCTCTCGAGTCAACAGTGTGACGTGACATGTCTGAGGAGTAATGAGCTGTGCATGAATATGTATAGCTACCTAGCAGTCGAGCGAACGAGATTTGCTAGTTTTCCGAAAAGTAAATCCATAATTATGTTACGGGGACCATCTGCCACGAGCAATTACATCGTTTTATTCAGCTTTTGTACCAATTGTAGAAACGCAGCCAAAACAATCACTATGACTGTGATGAATTGTCACAGTAGTCAAACATTAGCTGGCTACATTAGCATAACCGGTAATTTATAACTAGGGTTAGTTAGGTCCTGTTGTTTGCCAGACGGTTGCAACTCTAGCAAATTCTGTGAAGACCACAGAAGACCCTCTAGTAAGTAAATGAAAACTATGCTCAAAGAGGTGGCTGATGAATGCGAAACAACGGACTATACGTAGCTGACTAGCTAGTAGCCTGCTAGCTTGCTAGGCCCATCCATGTATTTAAAGGAGCAGTGAAGCTAGCCAAAACGCTAGCGTTGTATACAGGCAGCTGCAGCTCCAGCCTGAACTTGCTAATTCGCATAAGATTTCACTACCGACTGAGAGTATGTCATATCCTACAATATATCTGAATGAAAAATCTGTATTCGGTTACACTTACCATCTTGTCGGCGATTTGCTGTCTCTCTTTTAGTTCAAGTATTTACCAACCTCCACTGCCCTCTGGATTTCGCTTGGTTTTGCGATGGATGGGCAAATGTGACGTGGAACTTCCTTGTCGCATGAAGTGGGAAATGATGACGTACGGTTTTGCAGGTCATTTTGGGTAAAAGAAAACGGGGCACTGATCTCGTGTCAGTTTAGCTGCATCGGGATGCGTTCTTTTGTTTATGTAAAACAAATCAGCTCTGAACCCAGATCTGCATTTATATGTCAATATGCCAGCGCGTCAGTTTCAAACAGATGGAAGAATAAACGTTACACACATTTGTAACGCCATCGCCCGATCGTTTGTGTGTTTTTGTTTGTTTTCTTTTTTTAACATAATTATTGTAAGTTGTCATATTGTTCACCAAAATTTTTTTGGTTTGAAAATCTTAATAAGGCAGGCAGTTAGTTACACTGACGTAGCAATAGTACACCCGGAGCAACTCTTTGAGATCATGTTGGTGTATTATTGATTGCTCTGTTTTAATAACGGTCTGTGTCTTTGCCATAGGACGACCATACAGTTAATTCTTACGAATGAAACTATTTATATGATAAATGCAAATGAGTTTATCATTATATTAAATGGCACAGACACAGAATGAAGGGGAAATACTCACCTTGATGGCTGGTTGTAAAGTACAGTCTATAATTATAGATATTAGTATAACTAAGGCTTCTTTATCAACCTTTTTCTACAGATGCACTGTTTAGCGGGTGATATTTTATCACAGTCTAAACACTCAGTCATAAATGACACCATTAAAGGGTGCAAACATCGAGACATCAAGTGCTATCTGTGAGTGAAAGAAAACAAACTTAAATAAAATTCACCCCGATATTCAAAATGGCAAATTACATAGCGCGAATAGCAGTGGTAGTAGCGGTAGCAGCAGTAAGAAGAAGAAGAAGAATACATGGGCTAATTTAATATTCTTGAAAATATTGTTTTTTAATGTTTGCACAAGGTTTACTAATTTCCTTCCAGCAGATGGCACTGGTTCCCTGTCAGTGTCGAAGGTCCTCCTCCTCAAATATGCACTGTACACAGGTAGAAGAATTTTGTATTTTTAATTTTATGTAAGTGCCAGTCAAGAACTGATGTACTAATTGTAGTTATTAATATATACATACAACACTGATAGAATTATTCCACCTGTACTCAGTCCTATACATGTTCTTGGATGCCCTTGGCACCACTGTGTGCAGACCAGTTTGTCCCACTCCCAGGAGACCAAAGTTTAAAAAAATCAGTCCAGTTCCACAATTTACTAACTACTGATGCTGAACCGTGGCTGGAGTCTTGTAATTCTATTTCTTGAGTAACCTTACTGTAAGTGTAAAAATATATGTCAGCTAGACAGCCTTGACATGTTTACATTTCATCACTACGATTTCACACCGTCAGTTCAGGACTACACAAAATGTGCTGTACTATTTTACTGCATGTTCTTCTTATATAAAGTAATAAACATATATTTCTATTTACAAATAGAGGAGCATTTATAGAGGAATTGTACAGTTATTTGATTTTGTTCCTATATGCAAAATCTTGTGCATATTTATTTGTTCTATCAGAGTTCACTCATTCATTTTCTAAGCCGCTTATCCTAATTAGGGTGCGGGGGGGGGGGGGGGGGGGGGGGGGGGGGCGGCAAAAGGTGGGGAAACATCCTGGATTGGGCATTCATTGGGCAAAAGGTAGGGAAACATCCTGGACAGGTTGCCAGTCCATTCTATCAGAGCTCTATACACGAACAAAACAAAACAGAAAACTGAGATTTGGCCCACAGAATACTAAGTACTACAGTCAGGAAAGAGAAAGAGAGACATCTGATTATCAGAGATTTGTGTCCCAATTTTTCTACCACCAGTCTTGATTGCTACTGGAAAGCAGAGTTCATAATTTCTATATTCTAAAACTGATCCACGCCTTGCATAATGACCTTAGTGCAGTGATAAACAATTTACAGGCAGAAAGATCAATGTCTTAAGGCTGATTTATACTTCTGCGTAGGCTCTTCCCGAGCGGCCTACGCCATTGTGAGCATTTATACTTGTGAGCATTTGTACTGAGGCAGAGGGAGGGTGATTCTACCAAGCGGACCAGTCACAGTTGTTGCGGTCTGCTTCGACGCGCGTCACCATGACACGTAGTTACATTTCTGGGGGGGGATGTGCATCAGGCTACGGCGAAAGGTATGCGGCTACGCAGAGCCGACACCGTACCTACGGCGTAGATTCGACGCAGAAGTATAAGATGGCCTTTACACAGAGTGATGTGGATTTTTTTCATGTCGGTACAGTTAAATATGTTTCTTCAACTCACTATTTATGAGAGACTTAAATTCTAACTATTCATACCCTTTCTAGTCTCTCACTGATTGTATGGGCTATCTAATGCCATCTCATTACTGTTTGCTCTGCTGTTTTGGCTGAGGATTTGTGGTCATTGATAAGGCTTAGTCAGTGCCTTAAGATAATCCTCATAGTTTTCATTGCTTTCCAGTTCTGTTTCCCTCTGTAGTCTATATTCATGCTTGGGGTGTGAGTTTGGGATTCAGGGTCACCTCTTTTGGACAAGAGAGGTAGATGCACAGTGTTCTGGGATTTTATATTGGATGTACTAAAGAGAGAGGAGGGCAGAATACTAATGAGAAGACAATTTATTTTGTTAACAGCAGTATCAGATGCTGTTTTTCCAGCCTGGCAGTGGACAGGAGAAATGAAAGAGGAGATGAACTTACAAACAAGCAATGATGTGAGATGCTATATCCTTCAAAGAAAAAAAATGGTCGTATGACTAGTTTCTTTGTAGATCTATAGAAGAATTAACTACCCTACACCGGCTGAATAAATGATGACTGTAGCTCCACACTGTAATTTAGAAAATGTGTTACTTTTTTCGCCACAACCAACCAATGTTGAAATGTCATGTTGTGTTCAAAGAAACACACTCATGCATGCATGCGTGCACGCGCACACACACACACAAACACAAACACACACAGAGATCAACTGGTTATTTCATTCCCCCTTTGAGCATATAATGCGCTCAGACTTACAAAAGTAATTTGTTCACACTACCTCGAAATCTTATTTGAGTTGACTTACCAGTTTCAATGCAAATATGTTTCTGAACCATCAGACGGAGACAGCTGAGCATCCATCCTCTTTAGAGTATCTTGACTTTACCCCATTCAAAGACTTCATGGATATAATTGAATCCACCATACACAGGTTCAAAGGATAGAGAAAGAGCAAATAAAGACTGAGCTGTTCAGGGAGACTCCTCACCTCCCCTTCCTCCCCCTTCACTGTTCATTTATTCAAACTACTTTTTGTATAAAGGAGATGATAAGAGCAACACAGAATCCCAGAGCCCATCTCCACTCAGTTGGAGAAATAATGGCTGGGAATATGCATGACAGAGAAAGTGTCATTCATATGGGTTCATTGTCTATTTGATCTTTTCAGCTCCTCTGATCATATGAAACTGGTCTGCTGATTCTGTTGTTTAAAAGAACCGTGGGCTCAGAATTAAGAAATGTGTGGAAGAACGAAGGCACACTCAGTGGTTTTTATGGTGGTTAGATTCCCATGCCTGATGGTTCCAGAGCACCCCATTATAATTACTGCATGCATATTGACAGTTCTTTTTTTTTTTTTTTTTTTTAAAGTATGAGTTGCATGGGGAAGCACTTGCATGCTCTAATTAAGAAAGTCTTATGTGAAAGCCCTAAAGAATTTTATTGTTCTAAAACTTTGAGTTAATAATTCATCAGTAAAAAAAAGAAAAAAAGGTGCAATATTTATGACATCGCATTCCTGCAGGCCAGGAAAATGGGCTAGCCTTACGCACACGCTTGAAAAACTGGTTTTATGATAAACAATATCTCTTATTTCAGCAGATGCCCCTCACTCGACCTCGAGGCAGCAAGACGTCTCATTAACCCTGCGTCTGACTTAACACTAGCAGGACATTTAACTCCTCAGAGGCTCTCACATGAGAGCATGCACAGGCTTGAGGTACAAGAGATGACGTGGATGTCTCAGCTGAAGATGTCTAGAGCAGCACTTTTCTGATGGGGAATGGCCGGAACTGCAGACAGGGTTTTACCTGCATAAAAACGGTGCACGATCAAACATCCTCGTTCAATACGTATGCGTCTCATTTAGAAAACATCACCTTTAGCACTGCTGGGTGTAAGGCTGCAAACAAGCCTATTCTCAAAAGACTCTACAAAATGTATTCATTTCTCAAACTGCTCTTTTAAGGTCAATTTTCACTAATAGAGTATTTTGGGTCAATAGATGAGTCACATACCAAAAGACCATGAATATCACAGTCATAATAAATTACGCAGTTACTCTGCTATCAAAACCTGGCATTAACTCAGTGTCATAAACAGAACATAAGCAAGACTGATCTGAATTATGTTTAATTTTTTAAGCACGTAAATAAAACAGTATGATCTACAAAATACACTTACCCTAATGAGATGTAGTTTTCTGATATTTCTACATTAATATCCATTCATCAAGTTTGAACATCTCAGAGAGATACAACTGAAGACGGAGATAAGACTGAAAGATGCATCACGGTGCCTGCTGTCTCTGAGCTGACAAAAGTAACGCATATTGTCCAAGGGTTGGGCGAGTCTAGTTAAATATGAGTCACACGGAGGACTGCATTCTGCAGATCTATTGTGTTGCATCTTTCAACATCTTTGTGTTGGACTCTTCCCACAGAAACCCCTGAGTATGTCAACCACAGACACAAACACTTTGATGAAAACTTTGATGGAGACATGGAAGCACAGTTAGGAAGTGGTGTTTTTTTTTTTTTAAATCATTTGCCACTTTTTATTCAGAAGATGACATGACTAAATGATTACTTGGAACTGATTTTGCAGTCTTATTTAAGCTTTTCTGATTTCTTCTCTCATTTTGAGCAGCTTGTCATTTAGTCACTGTTCAGTGAACTGTTCACTGAATGTGTATATTATTAAGCATATCACACTGAAACATTCATGACATGTAACATGAAGGTAACTGCCAAAATAAAGGAAACAACATCATGAAACATCTAAATGAAGCAAGCAGCCAGAACAGCCTTAATGTGCATTAACAAACATTATTCGAGCATCTGAAACTCTGTCGGAAGGATGCGACACCAGATCATTCGTGAGAAATTTGGAGTTTAGTTTTGCGTGGTACAAAACACTGTCTTTCGGAACCAGCCATAAGCAGGGAGGCTAAGTTCTAGGACAGCAATGGTACTGGGTATTTACTGGTGTTTACTCTCCTCGGAGAGGAGGGGCTGAGCAGACCTAAACCATGCCAGGAAAACGCGCTCCACAGCGTGACAGATCTGCCAGAGCAGTTCGCCATGAGAGAAAAACACTTGAGCACCACGGTCCTTTTGGCATGCGCCAAACAGGCGTACATCTGCTCGTTGAGAACAGTGTGAAGAATGACTCATCTGATTATGACTTTGCTCCCGCCAAACAGAGGACCAAAGCATACACGCTCTACCCAGTATTTTTAGGGTGCAAAAATTACCCCGCTTCCAAACTCACTGAGATCTTTTCCTCTACCATGAGTAATGAGTGCCCGCCAAGCTTTTTTTTTTTTTCTTTTTCAACATGATAGGATGCTAACTGCTTAATGAACTCCGGATCCACAGCTGTGTGGAAGTACTTGCTTTCAGTATACTTTGTAACCCCCATTTACTCAAGAGACTGTACTTTGTATTTACTCCCTGACTGCAGACGATAAGCCATTCAACAAATCTTGCATTTTTTATGTGAACTCGTCGAAGTGAAAACTCTCTTGAAATGGCAGGGCAAGGTGTTTCAGCAACTGATTGGCTATCAGTTGGTTGCTGTGTCATCTGGTGTTTGATGCATCACTGTCTGCTCTCCTATAAACTGCCATGAAAACAACTCACATCTCTCGTCACACCTGGCTAATGAATGACAGTGAAGGATAAGAACTGACATAGCTGGGATGCAGGATGCCATCTTCAGTACATCTGTAAAAGCTGAAATAACTGATACCGGTTACAACAGATCTGAAAAACGGAAGCGGAGATACATCAATTAGGACACAAAACAATGTTATGAGATGGTGCTGAAAACATCTGTTCCGAGCGGAGCCAAAACCTCATTATACGAGCACAAAAGCCACCAGCAAGAGCTCTGCTGTAGCAATGAGCTTTTCTGCACTTTTTAATGAATTTCATGAAGTTCACTCACTCACTTTCGGGGGGGGGGGGGGGGGGGGGTGGGGGGGCTGAAGCCTATCCCAGCGTTCATTGGGCAAAAGGCAGGGAAACACCCCGGAAAGCAGCCAGACAAGCTCACACACACATTGTCTGTGTCTCACCAGACGCAGACAAGCTCACACACACATTCATACCCAGGGGCAATTTAGTGTCTCCAATTCGCCTAAACATGCATGTCTTTGGACTGTGGAAGGAAACCGGAGCTCTGGGAGGACCCCCACACAAGCACGTGCAAACCCTGCACAGAAAGGGGAAAGGACCCTGGACCTTCGAGCCCAGGACCTTCTTGCTGTGAGGCAACAGCACTACCCACTGCACTGCCGTGGGCTTTCCTAATACACCAGGTCGTCAATTATCCTCTACCTTCATAATGAATGTGCCATCATTTGTCTCTGTGTTTCTTGGAAATATAGTTTCTGGTAAGTGGATCTTTCACAGGTGGAGGTCACATGTCAACAGTTATGAAAGTGGATTTCCATTCAGCTATTTGTATTAGTGGCTAATAACAAAGCCAACCCTCACAAAGGTTTTGCAAAGTAATCCCACTTTCCTTTTTTTTTTCTCTCCATAAACTGAGACAGAGGAAACAAGAAGAAAACATAATTTATTTTAGAAGCAATTGAGTTTCACTTCTATAAACTAAGATTAATAAAAGTCCTATTAATTCATCCTTCAACACCTCAATGAATCTGCTTTATCTGTGAGATACCACAGGCACACACATGCAAAAAACAAAACAAAACAAAACAAAAAAAACCACCAACAACAAATACAACTGATATGGCAGCTGCTTTGAACAGATGTGGAGAAAACAAGAAATTCACAGAGAAACAATGAGGAGGGTCCTCTGCTCCACTGTGCTCACTAAGAACCCATGCTTGCCTAAGCAGATTGAGCATCAGCATATGCCCTGCCAAACTGGTTAGTGCATCCAAGAGTCAAAGCAGCAGAGGAGACCTGTGGTGTAAGTACATCCCAATGGTGCTCAAAGAGTGAATTGGATCTAAAATTGAGGATTGAACCAATGTATTTCTATGGCTGTGTGTGCATTACATACACAAAAACATTTACACAGTGTTCAATTACTGTTTATGTTGTTCCACGCTGGTCGAGAATAGGACAATATAAACGCTATTGATATTCTAATGTCGACTGATTTTCTGCGTGAAATCAATATTACTGGGTCTGAATGACAAAGCAAGGTTGACCTAAGGCTACACAGCAGTTTAATAACTGGGATCAGATCAGGTTTTTGAAGCAAGGTGGTGTTAGATCATTAAAAGGAGTTGTGTTGAAGGAAAGGAGGAGAAAAAGGAAGAGAAGACATGACTTGGTTGATGTTGCTGAGTTCTGTCAGTTGTGTTTAACATTAACAGTGTTGTGCAGTGCTGCTGTGATGGTCTGAAACCCTCTCTGTCTCCCTAGGCAACTTTAAACTAGGAATGTGATCATGTACCGTGTCAGCCAAAAGGACAGAGAAAGAGCTTAGCAGGACCCAAAAATCAAGTGAATGAATTTGATAAGTCCATATTAAGACACACTCCTCACTACCAAACTAAATAGCGTATCTCATACAATTATGATCTCAGTTTTGCCAATTGTTATTTTCTCAGTAAGTATAAGATGGTAGAGCAAGAAAAGTTTAAGGGCGGCCAGCAGAGGTCAAAGAAGGGCCTGTCTTGACCCACCAATAAACAATGAAGGACTCTGTAGGTTAGCTGCCGTGCTAAAAAAAAGAATACTTACTCCGCAAACATACTACTCTTGTATTGATTTTAGAAAAGCAAATGCTATTTTTATTTTAAGGCACTTCACGATGTGAAAGTGACTGAATGTCATATTGACGCTAACCGTGGAGTGAAAAAGAGGTAAAGTATAAATAACGGGTGCGTGTTTGCGTGTTGCCGAAAAAAAGGACATTTCTGTCGTATATTGACATTGTGGACTTGACGTCTGTCACTGTATGAACTCAAAGTATTCGACTCACAGGCACACAGTATAATTGAATTCACTTTGCTTTATTTTATTGATTTCTTCTCATTGTGGGTACACCTTCAACAGACAAATGAGAAAAGAGAGAAAGCTTGACATCCTGTTTAACGCTCTGGAGTTTGTCAAGCTGCAGTAGCCCAGCTACTCTAATACCCATTAGACACCTGTTCTGTTGTCCACTCTCAGCCAAATCCGCAAGAGATCTTTCTTTCCCGTTTGTGGTGTGTGCTCTCAGATGTTGACCTGAAGAGACAGCTAAAATGCTAATCTCAATGCTCTCTACACCTCTATGCTGCTAAGGGGTTCATACCTACACATGTAAATCAAATAACCACACAAGCCCAGTGACAGAACCTCCTCATGTCAATCAACCAAAATCTGATTATGACAGCGAATGAACACACACATTATCCTATTTGCAGATGTTTTTGCACTGCAAGACTACTGGTAAACTAACTGACATGCAGCTTGGATCATGGAAGCCATAAACAGATGGATGGATGGATGGATGGATGGATGGTTAGATAGATAGATGGCTCTGTCCCAGGCTTGGGTTATCTTTGTGGCACTCATTTCTCGAGTAGGGGGCACTGCTTGGTGATTCTCCTGCAGGTTTAGGATTTCTTGAACACCTGCTTGCACACCACTCCACAAGCTCTCAGCTCCTGTAAACATTAAAACAAAATCTTTTTTATAAATGCACCTGTAAAAAAAAAAAACACACATTAACCGATATAGAAAACAACCGTTCTCTTATTTTGCCAGTATCTTATTGAGGATATACTGTCACACATTTGAATGAACAAACTAAATTACAAAATAAACTGGTAATTTCTCTGCATTGTGTCTCTATGCCAGCAGGGGGCAGTAATGCCCACAATTCTCTAGGGAAATCTAATTCTAGTTGTTCATTCCACGCATGCATGATCACACACACTGAGGATGTCAAACATCTGTTGCAAACACTTCTACTTCTCATATGACAATCAAACGATTTGAACTGCACCATAACGATGATGATCATATTGTTGTAATCCCATTACCACCATGTAAAAATAATAACTCTGTGGAGCTGAGTTGATATAGATTCACCCTTTAACTGTTGTCTTTGAAATTAACATTCACAAGAAATTATTATAGATAATCTATGATGCAAACCCTAAAAAGAAATGTCTTGGCAGTATCTTTACTCAGGTCAGCTCGTTTGAAAATCCTATTTTCGAAAGTAATTCGGATGAATTGTCCTATTATTTAAATATTTGCTCATATTTTCATACATTTCCAGGGTGGACAGTCAACTGCAGCAATTTAAAGCACAACAGTCAAAGAGTAGACTTAGGTACATTAGAAAACCACAGACAACTGAACATGAACACAAGCTTGGTGCTACCCATGGCAACACATTCCTTAGTGCTTTAAACTATTTTCTTCCAAGAGTCTCAAGTCTCAATACACAAATAAAGGCTGAAAATGATATGATAATGACATAGTCATGACATCACAAAGGACCTGTATTCGTTTTTAGAAAGTCTTATGCACCTTGATGGAGCAGGTGTATCAGGGAAGATAACCAAGTTTGACATTTTGACAGTGCTATTCTCAGCTTAAGCTTATTTTGTTAAGGACACATGTGTTACCTGACTGAATAAAACAGCAGAGTTAAAGTGCAGCACACTGTTCCAGCGTTAAGGTTTGTACAGTTCCAGCGTTAAGGTTTGTGAAATCAGCCGAGAACAGTTTTGAAAAAGAACGGTGGAGAAAATGGGCTTTACCAAATGTAGCTCATCTCCCTCAATCCAGTGAGTCCAACCCCTGCCCTCTTTCTCTCCTTTTTGCACACACACCAGCTTATCTCCGTCCCAGGATATAGTTGTCTGTGTGATGGGATGGAAAGAACAAATAGTGTGAACATTGTAAACACAAACAAACACAGATGGTTGGTGGGTGAGAGAGAGAGAGAAAGAGAGGGAAGGGCAGAGACAGGGACAGAGAAAAAGAGAAGGAGAGACAGAGAAAAAAAACAGAGACAGAATAAATGGATTCTGTATCCAATTACATGGTACAAAGAGAGCAGCGGGGTAAGCGGAAATGGCTCTCCGAGTTTCTTCTGTAAAACTGCGGCATGATACTGAATGCCCCGGATTATGTGAGCACATTTCATTAAGGAGTTAATCAGTTACCACTTCTGTTACTGGTTGTAGAGCTGCTGACGTTAGTTATTATCAGGGGCTTGGAAAAGATTTCATAGGTCATTTCACACAAACAAAGAGTGAGTGTGAACAAAGGGATGACCTTTCTGGACAACAATACAGTGATGCCCATCAGCATCAAGAGAACATAACAGCACTGACATGTTGTCATTACCCACTATATCAGGGCAAGTTAGCTAAATGGTCACAATGAAAAATCTGTATCTGAGTTTATGTGTGAATTGGAATGGCTAAATCTTTGTGTGTTTGTGTCAGAGGAAGAGAGATACAGGAAGAAAAGGAGAGAGAGAGAGAGAGAGAGAGAGAGAGAGAGAGAGAGAGAAAGAGAGAGAGAGAGAGAGAGGGAGAGAGAAATGAATGCTACATTCAGTCCTTTTGCGTCCAACCCAAATTGCAACTGAAAGAAAAACTCAGATCTTGAGTTAGCTTATGGATTAAAGCCTGTCAATGGTGAATTAGACTTTTTTCGACCCTGCTGTATCCAAAGAAGAACCTGCAGAGTGGTGATAATAGGAGGGAATTCAACTTTTCAACTTAAAAAAAAAAAATCAAGCAACCCCAACAGTTTTCACAGCTTGTGAAAACACACAAATCTTTAACATATCCGAATGAGTTAATAAGCGAAAGAGCAAACCACAGGCCTCTGTCTGAGCCAGTAATAAGAGTATTTGTCTGCATTTAGCTAGTGAGAGAGCTAGTCTCCACAACTATATCAGTGAGGCTCTAAAGTCCTTGAAAATGATAAGGGAGTGTAATTTCTACTTTACATAACAAGCACTCACATAAATTTCAAATCTTGTTTGTTACCGACTGAGCCTTTGAACAGTGATGATATTGAAGTTATAATTTAGTTGTGTGGGATAGTTTGAAGGCTGATTGAACTGAGGGTTTGCACAAATATGGTAAGTGAAAACCTCTAAAATTCCTTGAGTGTGAGCAAAGAATTCTAGGTTTCTGTTATTGTATGTAACAACCTTGCTTTCTGATACATGTAAAGCTCAATAACTTTTCTCTCATTTTTCTGATTCGAGGATAATTCCAGTTCAAAACACTGTTCTCCTACCATGCATTTTCTGTCATCGACTCCACTCAGGTCCTCCTCAAACTCCTGGCCCACGACGAAATCCATATTGTAGTTCTTAAATGTACTAAGGGTCTTGATAATAAAGTGATCACCATCTTGTGTGATGTCTTTGTCAGGCTTCAACAAGGTGGCAATTTTCCTGATGGCAACATTCACATCTGCCAGAACAAGAGGAGCAGGGAAATATACAGCGATGAACATTATGTGATCACATAGTATGTTTGTGTTAATCATCTGATTCAATTCCACAGGGCTTTTGATAACACTGAAAATTTCTTATTCACTTATTTACTGTCCACTCTAATCAGTAATAAAACATAATGTAAAGCATTTCGTGCTGAATTTACAGCTTTACAGATTAATTAGATTAAGCAAATACATCAAGATTATGTTTTAAAATAAATTGAATTTACAATTTTAATTAATGTGAATTTATGTTGTTTCCCCTCCTGCAGAGTCATCAACTGTTCTGAAGCAACTAACCATAATGGGTTTTTTTTTTCCACGTTCTCTGATTAGAATTGGATTTTGGTGTTGATAATAGACACTCAAATTTTAGCCCCACTAAAGCAAACATTCTGCAGTAAAACATAACTTACCGAGGGCCTTCAAGTACTCATCGAAGTTATCACTAGCGATCATTTTCCAATACCCGTTATAATCAGCTGGCATTTTGAGAGATTTTCTTGAGGTTTCTTGACTCCACTGAAAATTAGGGTAGAGGAGATCCGATATCGCTAATAACTTGCGATCGAATGCCGGTCTGCTGGCAGAACCTCCAATTTTAACTAGAACCATTTTAATCCGATTACTCCGGAGTATTTTTTTTGAACAATACAAACCAACATCCCCTGAATCCTCCGCCCTTCCTGCGTGTCTTAACATCTAGGCCAATTTGGATCGGAGGAAAAGATGACGTAGGTTATTAAGTAATACCCCACACGGGTGCTGAAGTTCAGCAACTTGATGTTTCTAATCGGAATTAAAACCACATATGGATTTAAAAAAATGGTGGACAATCCTCGCATTATATATAACGAGATTGTGAATAATGTTGAAAAAAGAAGAACTTTTTTGCAGGGCCTCAGTCTCTGTTCGAGAATCTCAGCATTACACTCGTTAACATGTTTTGTCCTATCTAGTAACCTATTTACGGAAATCTACATACGGTATAGTTGGAGATACGCCAAATCTGTTTACGACAAATACCAGCAATGTGTACAAACGCAACATGTGATTTGAGTGCAGTCCTAAATTACACACAAATTCAGTGTTACTTGTTTAATTAGTGTTTGTCTCAGCAGTGCTTAGTGCAATGCTAATTAAAATATCATTCTTTTCAGTGAAGTATCTCACAAAGTGTTTTGGCACAATTTGGTCATTCTTCACCCTGCTAAAGCTCTTTATAGATCTGTCTGCCAATTCCTGTGCCTCTGTTCTGGACAGAATTAGAGTAAGGCCCCTTTCTGGCCCCCTAAACCTCCCAAATTCTGACACCACTGGGGCCCCACAACAAAGAGACTCACCACAAACTCTTTGCTGCTGTCAGCTAAACAACATCCAAGACTGTAGAAGGAATACAGAGCGGTGAGGAAAGAGATTAAAATAACATAAAAATAAACATTCAGTTTTATTTTTTTCAAACTACATCTTTTCTCCTTTTTAATTTGTTTCAATGAGTATCACGATGACATTTTCTTCTAATGAAATTTACTCAGGGAGCTGACAACACTCATAATGTTAAGTGCACAACTCAGGGAAAAAAAAAAAAAAAGAAAGAGAGAGAGAAGCAGTGTTTGAACCCCAGCTTGTCAAGGATATGCTATTTATCTTCCTTGTGACATTCACTACAAAACCTCAAACCTGCACTGCTGTACAAACATATTCTGCTGCAATCTGAAAGCTGTTTCTCCTTAAAACAGAGAGGAAAAGGCTTTAATCTCTCAGCCCGCATCAAATTAGAATATCCGATCGTCACACAAAACACTCATGGCTATGAAATTTTCCGATATCTAGTTCTTTGCACTTTTTGAGAGGGCAACCTAAACCTTGAGATCTTTTGCTACAAACAAGTTTAGACATGATTAAATGTTGACGTCCCGTTAGTGGAAAACCAATCTCACTGCATTGTACCCTGTATCGGGCCATGAAAAGTTACTGTTGTCTGCATGGTTCAATCCTCTACTGTCTGCTTGGTAAGGGGTCGTAGTTTAGAGTCCTTATTCATCAGCTCACTGTCATGGGTATAAAGGTTGTGTTCTTTGATGTACTGGATAACAGAGTCCGGCAGGAGGTACTTCACACTGAGGCCTCTGCGAAGGGCTCGTCGGATCTCTGTGGCACTGATTTCGTTGTGGATCCACTCGCGCACCAGGAAGATGTTTTGCTGGTGCCGGCATAGCGTGTCGGATTCGTGTATGGCGCGGTCCGGCTCTAGACTCCCGCGACTCACGCATACCAGGCCAAAGCGCCCCACCACTTCTTCTATGTGATCTTCCCTCCAGAGACCTGGGACTTTAAAAGTGTCCATAAAATCAGCTCCACACAACAGCTTCAGCTGGGGAACACCTGTGGATTAGGAAGATAAAATGTTAAAAAAAAATCTGAACAGTTCAAATCTACACACCTGTAGAGCAATGGACTCTCAAAGCTGAGAGTGAGTAAACTTTTCTATGGGTATTTTTTGATATTAGGAACAATTCCAAAGCAGACCATTGGTTCAGTGACAAGAATTTGATTACCTGCCCTCTGTACAATTGCTGGAATAGCAAACTGAAATATTATCATATTTTACATAATACATAAAGAACAAAAGAAAGAACACATAGACTTTTGAACATCAATATTCAAAAGTCTATGTGTTTTGTGTTGTGTGCATATATGTGTGTTGCCTGGTAATAGTTTAGGTCAAATTAGAAATATAAGGTGACTCAGTGCTGTGTCAGTCTGTGTATAATGAAACATGTAACTCTGTGCATACATGTGACTGAGTTTGTGAATATAAAGGGTGTCCATTGTTTGTGTGAGTCTTAATTACAGAGAGCCAGACCTTTGACCTTACCGTTAAGGCTCTTTTTTACTTGCTTACAAGTGCTACATTGTGATTGAACATACATGTTAAGTACAGGCACACTATATGGGATTGCACAAATCCCTCTTACCCCAGCTCACCTCTTCAGGCCTTATTTGATAGCAAATTCGGAACATTCAATTTCTTATACACTATTATAATAACAAAATAAACAAATTGAAATGGATGCAATGTATTTTCAAGTGCAATTGTAACCGTAAAACAAGAAATGTGAAAATGGGAAATTGTTGATTATTGTTTTTGGAGAAAGAAAAAAAAGAAGGAACCTGAAATCATGCAAAATGGTTTCATGCATAATTTCCCCATTCTCTTCAGCATCCCTTTAATTCCAACTGACAATTTCCATTTCTCCGGCATGGACGGAGGTTGAGATATTCATTTAGACAATCTCCTTTAAAGGGACAAATTGAAAAGAGAGAAAATCTGCAAAGTTGGAGTGAGAGGAGGAGGAGGAGGGGTGTGATGTGTCTGGAGTGAGGCGCGTTTAGCGTTTTTTTTTTTTTTTGTGACAGACATTTGTGACATTCTAAAGCAATATGTACGATTAAATTGAACTTCATTAATAATCTTTGCATGTTCTGTCGCCCTGCCGAGAGCATTAGCAATCATTCACATGCTTCTTTATTGCGAACAAAGATAAAAAAAAAGAAAAGAAAAAAAAAAAAGAAAGGAATTGGACTGGAGAGAGAGAGGAAAAAGAACAGTCTGTTTTAGACGAATCAGATTTAAAAGTGTTTAAAAGAATTGAAACTGGTGCCAAGGAGGAGCCTTAGAGAAGGCTTGAATTGCAAGATTTATTTCTGCATGCCAACCAGAATTATAATGTAAATGTGGGATGGGACTTACAGGAGGCGGGCTTTTGCTCAAGGGGTGTGTCACTGATCCTTCGCTGGTATTTCTCTGCTATGCGGCTGTAGTGGTACCTGCATTAAGACCAGGGGGAGGGAAAAAAAAAAAACAAAAGGTAAGAAATGGAATCATGAATGAATGGCCTGTTTGAGTAATCTGCTTACACATGCAGAAAATAATATTTAAGATCACACTGGGTTATGTGATCTCTCTTGGGTTGGACCAGAACCTCGGCCGCCCTGTCCCCTCTGGTCCTCCAGCCCTCCTCCCCTCTTCCCTAACACACACACACACACACAAGAGGCCACTTCATGCTTTAATCAGCTTCGGACTTGCGCAAATGCAGCTTAAGATGTGAACCCCTCACATGGGGATTACAATAAAGAAGACAAGGAGAGAGTTGTGCGACTGGGAACAGCGTCACCCAGTCAGTGTGTTTGTGTTTTTGTTTGTGTGTATATGCGTGTGTGTATTTAATATATCTGAAGGTGTATGACACGCTATACACATTTTTGTGTTCCTCTGTAGTATTTTGAACGAGAACGTGTGATGATCTTTCACATAAAACAAGATATGAACGATTACAGATGAGTAAAATCAAAAAGTGACGGTACCTGAGTTTGTATGTGTATGCATATTTATAGAAATGAACATTTGCCAGTCCCTGACAGTATGTCAGGTGGAATAAGGACATGTCAAATAGGACCCTGCACAGGCACTTGGAAGAGCGTGACAAGTGCAAATGTGATTAAACATACAACCTAAGTTTGCCAAGTACACAATTATGATCCAGCTAAAACAAAGGTTTGGCAGAGACTAACAATGGTGCAACAATGCCACTGCCCTACTTTTAAAGCATCCCATTCTTAATGAGCCACTAGCTGGCAGAAAAGGCAGTGGGTATGAAAACCAGAAGCGGCTGTTCCTCAAGGTTTCCTCAGCAGTCTCCAGGCACTGTGCAGCCCTCTAGAAAAGGACAGTCAAAGTGAAGGGCACATCTTTATGTAGAGAGAGAGGAAGAGAGAGAGGAAGAGAGAGAGAGAGAGAGAGAAAGAGAGAGAGAGAGAGAGAGAGAGAGTGAGAGAGAGAGAGAGAGAGAGAGTGAGAGAGAGAGAGAGAGAGAGAGAGAGAGAGAGAGAGAGTGTGAAGCGGTGGCCAGCATAACAAAGCCCAGGATGAAAGGCCCTAAAAGCCTCAGGTTGGGATTTGAGTTCAATGGAAACAAAAGCAGCAGAGCTGGACACCTAGGACGGAGCATCTCTCTCAGGGACCGCGGGCGGGCGACTTACAATGTCTGAGACCTCTGGATTTGAGCCTTTTTCAGGTAGACCACTTGTGAGATGCCTCTGGGAGGGCTGGAATTTGCAAATTTTAAGCTATAGGTGGACTTCTAGTAAAAAGGCAGACACTACTGGGAAATCCATACACACTCCTGATATTTCCTGTGACTACAAGAGAACAACTGATCTTCTGAATGATGGAAACAGTGCCAGGCCCATGACAGGGATACAACAGAAAGCATGAACTACTGAGACCATATGATCATACTGAACCAATAACTAGCCTGTGCCAACACAATAAGCTGCATTTAGATGCATACGTGTGGCTTCCCTCTCCACAAGCACAACTGTTCCTGTACTCTGCACGGACAGGTGAGTGATGGCATTCAGACAGCGTGTGCTACAATAAAAGAAAACAACTATGTGACATACCAAGTATAATCTCATCGTCGTTTCCGTACAAACCAGCCTCTTTATTATAGTGCTTTTTTTAGTGGACCTGCTAAATGAACTCAGGCATTTAATCTAGTTTTTAATGGACTAGATTTTAATGGTCATTCACAGAGCATTATGCGTTTCTACAGCCCTTAATTCGGCATCTGTTTAACTATGTCAGAAAAATGGACAACCTTGTTTTGTTAAACTGTGTAGCATCTCTGTTAACTTGGATATGGCATTCAGATGAGTTGTTAAGTCCCTGAGTGGGTGCCTAAATGAATAACGATCATAATATAGAGCATACTCAGACAGGAATGGTATATTGCAATAAGATAACCATGCTGACAGTAAAAATAAAGCTCACTCAACACTAAAACTCAGCAAATTAGAATCTGTCCTATTTTAAAGACACTGCTTTCTAACATTGCTTTCTAACTACTTAGCAGCACTGGGGGCGGGGGTGGGAGGGGGGTTGCAATTGCTGCTTTACAGTTGATGGCTGTCAAAACCACTTATTGTCTCCTGCAGAGCGAACACCACAGTTGTTTTCAAAGAAAAAAATGTCACAAATCCCCCTCTAAAAAGAAAAAAAAAAAGATTTGCTGTCAATACACTAGAAGCACGCTTTGAATTAAATCACAAACCCCCCTCCAGGGGAAGGATTCTAGGTAACTCTCCTTTAAGTTTTACCAAGGCACTAAAAACATGTGTCGCAGAACAGTGTTTCTCATCGCAGTCTTTCATGCTCTGCTTTGTTCTTAACATCTTTGTTTCACCTCTGCATGAACATATCAGACAGACATGATCAGATCGTTATCCAGCTGTGGAGCACTTCAATCAGGTGTTGTAGCACAGGGCCGAAACAAACATGTACAAGGTGGAGTGAGGTGGGGTAGGGTGGTGGTTGGGTGAGGTGGAGCAGGGGGCAGGGCAGGGGGGCACTGAGCATTCTCTCACCTCATGGTGACCAGTGTTTCTGTCCAGTCAGGCTGCTGGCTCTCCCAGTCATCGACGATGACCCAGTCTGAGTTTTGCAGTGCCATTCTGGCCATGGCAAGGCGATGTTTTGCCAGGGCAAGACCCTGTTTCCCGTATCTGTCACTCACTGGAGACACAATCCCACCAATCACCTGATACTGCCCTGCAAGAGGAGAGAGATGAATCAGTTAGCTGAGCAATCATTATTAAACACAGAGACCATTCATTCCACAAATACAGAATGACAGGAACAGCTGCGCAAAGACAGGTATCCTGGCTGCAATAATGAGAACATGTTAAAAAGTAATGATTCCTCACTCTTGTGTCTTGTGCATTACTTATAATCTATTCAGTCTCACAAACAATAATACTCTAGCAAGCTTTTAACAATACCCATTCTTCTTATGCAAAGCTTACAGCATGTTACAGTTACATAACTATAATTGCTAAAATATTATTTAACTATAGCCTGTACGTTTGAGTGTCTCCATGTGGCCACACTTGAGAGTGATGAAAAGAAAAGTAGATGAAAGCGGAGGTAAGAAATGTAAGGTTCAAGTTCACTGGAAACTGTAAGAAGGAGGTTGTTATGAATACAGTTACAGAGAATTTTTTTTCTTTTTTAATACAGAGAGCAACTGGGGCTGGCTTTAAGGTGTTTGAACAAAATAGAATTTTTTATGACCAGTCCTTCTATAGCTTACATGAGCGTTTTTATCCTGTGTACTAATCAGCTGATACTGTGCTGAAGGCAAATAAAAGGCTAAGAGTATTAAATGCCCTCCCCCTTAACTTTCATCCTCCATTCTTATAAAAGGGGGAGACAATAAACCAAAAAGACTCAGACAAAATTAAACGCTGACAAAGAAAACAGAATAACAGCGAAAAGAAAAGAAAAAATTCTTGCAATGCAAAACAGAATTGTTTTATAAATGTTTTAAACATTGTTTCTTTTACAATCAAATGCTAACTCCCTGAGTCATGTGTGATTTTCTGCAGATTTGTTTAATAAGGCTAAAAGATACAGAGTGAACCATTATTCAAAGAATTTCAAGGATAACTATTAAGGACACTATTTCAAAAAGCACATCTGTCTAAAGCACAAATTGTTGGTTAGTTAAATGAAATTCAAACCCAAAGAATGGCATGCATCCAAGTAATCAGTTCAAAAGAAACCGACCTGTCTGATGCATGTGATCCCTGGCCAATTCAAACAGCCGCATGTGCTGATAGGTAATGGGGTTGAAGGAGCCGCAGGCCAAAAGAACCAGTGGGATTCGTCCGGCCATTACAGAATATTACCACATGGTCTCCCTCAAGGAAAAACTGACATAAACAGGAAAGCAAAACATTGAAGACCATGACAAATCACTGAAGTCTGCTACACACTAATCAATTTCTTGTGACAACTGTGTAGTGGTCCGCATAAGCGAAAATGACCAGAAAAAGGACATAAAAAGCTATAATATGAAAACTTTTTTTCTCTGCATTTACAGAGATTCACAGTAGGTCATGCCAGTAACCTATAGCATTTACCATTTAATTTTACTCATCCACAATTTGTTTCCATCTTCATGTGTGCACTCCGAGCTATTCTGATTGGACAAAACAAATAACCTATTCTGGTTTACTCTTTTACTTCGGAAGTGAACTTTGTTCTCTTTGAACAGGCTAGATGAAATCTTGTGAATGTTTGAATTTCCTGGCTTAAGGAAGAGATTGCATTATCAGATCTTCACTTAAAGGGTGACGTGGAATTGCCCGCAATATATAAATGATCTATTGATCTGTCTAGAATTTGCTGAAATGGTGCATTTAATGTATGGCTGCAAACCGAAACCCAGAACGACTCTCACATTTTCCTGTAAAGCCTTGCAAACTACATCACTATGTTAGTGGTCGGAAGATATACAGACAGATTATATATATTCCAGATCAGTGACGGCTGGTGGTGATATTGGGTGGGTGGGCTAACAAGTGGATTATACCCATCAGTAGTTTACACTGCAGCAACAGCAGCATCACATCCGAGATACCAAGTCACAGCAAGGACAATATATACCTTGTTATAGCAAGTGCTCTACAACAACACCATAGAGAGGTACCCACAAGAATGGCCTGATGCCAACAAACTCTGTATCTGTCTCCCCCCTCCTCTCACACACACACACAGGCTACATACCATTTAACTATTTTCCTCTGTACACATTAACACATGCCATTTTAACAAAAACAAAATATGCAAGAATGATGGAATGATAGGCTGCATGATAGAACAGAATGCTCCACATTGTCAGCCTACAATGTCAGAAAAGGGTCTACCTAGGGATGCACTACAAAACGTGTTCCAACTGTTATGATTGCCCATAGATACTACAACTGTTGTCGTTTTTTTTTTTTTTTTATCACAACCGTTTTGCAACACAGGGCCATGATTTAGAGGGACAGCCGGGGCCATCCGTACTGCACATAGGTGAAAGCATTTGCCAAGAATGTTTTCGTAAATCAAGAACGAAAGTTGGAGGATCGAAGACGATCAGAAACTATCCTAGTCCCGACCGTAAACAATGCCAACCCGCGATCCCGCGGCGTCCCCTACAACCCGCCGGGCAGTGTGAAGGAAACCAATGAGTCTTTGGGTTCTGGCAGGGAGTGCGGTTGCAAAGCTGAAACTTACAGGAATTCACGGTCCAAGCCGTGTCTCCTCCAAAAAGCAAGCATGGGAAACAGAAAAGCGAATTCTTAGCTACTTATCGCTAGCCAGTCCTTTCGTTAAAACCAAGTTTCAAAACTTACGATTTTGTCGTTTGTCCTTTTGTGTTATTTGAACGTCGTTTAGACGATGTGTCCCCAGTCTCCTCACTTCCAATTTTTCCACCAACGACATCGAAGAAAAGGGATGTGAAAGTAAATAATCCGCCTCGTTCATGCTAACGCCCACCATTGCCACAGTCGCTCACTTCTTTCTCCCCACTCTCATACATGCAGGTGCTACAGTAGCACCTCACTGTATGTACCGTCTGTACAGTCGCTGTCATTGGTCAAAAGTAAATGGGCTGTGGGCTGAATTAATTTAGCCCAAATGATCAGCAAATCAAGGGGGCGTGGCATGACACCTGTCACTCACTTGACCCTACGAAGATGAATGGTAGCTGATTCTACTGTGTTTGGGCTGTAAAAAATAAGCCCATTTGGGTATATCCTGCGTTTTTCTTGCGACTGTTTGGTGCTGTTGCTGCTCTAGGTTCCACCAAAATGTAAAACAGTCTGTTATAAGTTTTTTTAACAATAATTTTCTCATCTTTATTGTAAAAGATAGGGAGGGCTTAGCCCTGCTAGCCCATTTATACCAGCCGTCCCTGTTCCAGATAAACATTTAAACAGGCGAGAGAGAGAGAGAAGCAGATGTATTTGTGCGGTCAGTCTCTAAACCTGTACTACTGTCTGACATGTCTACCTCAGCTACCACACATTCAGTTATTTAAAACACAAAATGCCAAGAGGGATCTCTGTACTGTTACTGAAGTGCTGCGGAGAGAGAAGAATCAAAATGACATTCTGCTTTACGGCGTTAATACATATATTGGTTAAGCGTTTCAAGAGCACGTGCAGTCGGCATCCACAGGACGATAAAATATCACAATAATAACGCAAGACTCGCTAATAAGGATAAGTGGTTGAATACGTTTCCGCGTGAACTTCAAGTACAAGCTCTGTGGCGAGCTAATGTGGTTGGAAGCACACCTAATCGCTAACATACCTTGAAGTACAGACTGCAACAGCTTTGAATGCAAACGTCTTTATTTAAAATTAGCTATCGGTGATGTCCTGTGTCTTTGGTAAATCACATAACGATGCCGTTCTCCACTTTCACTGAAGAAAACGTAAACTTACGTAAACTGAACAGCATGACATGTGTTACACCATTAATGCTCCCCAGAACACCCCTGCCGATTTTGTGTTTTCTCTGTTCCTGTTTACTGTCACTATGAAAGGATGGGTGCTCTCGAACAATGAATCAAGTTTCAAATGGCAAAATACAAATATTGCTGAAAGGCATGCAAACAACGACGTTAAAACACAACAACAACAAAAAAACTGACAAGAAAGCAAAATACCAAACACAAAAACAAAAGAACGGAGAAAAATAAAAGCAAAACAAGAGGTAGAAAACTCAACATAAATGGAAAATGTAGGGGAAAAGTGAAGAACAAAATTGCGCCATGGCAGCATTAATAATGACAAAACTTTTCAGAAAATGCCGCGTGGGATGTCCAATACGGAGTTGTTTCTTTAACTGAACTGCTGTCTTTGAGTGCAGGAATGAGAACGAGAACCGTAATGTCAACAGTTGTAGTTTCCAACTGGAAGAATCTGAAAAATGTCAGGGAACTAAATTTTCTTTGACAGTTTCTTGTCTCAGCTGTACGACGCTACATTTTACAAACTTATCTTAGCTGGCAACAGCTTCTTAGCATTAGTTATTTATATAGTTAAGGTACAGATTGGTTTTATCCATGTGTTCCGTATTTCATTTTAATTACTTAATTCCTTCAGTATTTTTTTGTTTCATGCTATTCTCTCAGACATTTGCCTTTTTCTACTGCACCTTTGGACCATCATTGGCAGAACAGCGGTTACTGGTGGTTTCATGCTTAAAATAAATAAACCTAAAACCTATAATAATCAGTAAAAAAAAATAAATAAACGGGCTTAGGGTGTCCCAAAATAATTTTAAAGCGGTATTGGTCGAGTCATCAAAGGATTTCTTATAAGCTCTCTTGTCCAGTTGTCAAAATCCTTATCTGATCTCAATATGTCTAAACTGGACATGACGTGATGTTGAATGTTGCTTTCCCTCTGTGTTCTCCACATTTTCCTATAATTTTGTTTGATTTAGTTTAGTTGATTTGTTTTTGCTTTATTTGGTTATATTAGCTGTCTACTCTTGTTTTCCTTACTCAGACATCCCATAACTTTCTTTTATTTCCCTGAGCTCTTAGGACAGAACTTTTAACCATGCATTGTTCTTCTTCTCTCTCTTTTTCTCCCTCATGCAATTCAGCTAAAAGTCCTCTTCTTTATTCAAGTGCTGCCAGAGAGCACAGGTGTAGCTAAAGCTGTTTTCTGAAGTGTTCTGTTGTACAGTGGATGGTTGGACATACTGATGTACCTTCTATAATCTCTGCAATCTCTCCTTCCTCTATTCTTAGACCCTCATGCATTATGTATTATCTCTTTAACATAAATATGCCGCCTGCAGGACAGAGAAAAACCTATTTCTAATCACCCTTTAAGAGGGACTCCTTGATGTCCTTCAAAGAAATATTTTGCTCTGAGATTGATGTAAGAGACATGATTTTAAATGTTCTACAGGGAACGGTCAGAGAAAATTCTCACTCAAAAACTATGTGACTGACGCTGTGCTGGAATCATACCTCTTTTGCTGTATCGAGATAAGAATGATAAATGTGTCTCAATGAAAGGGTATTTCTCAGTCTCTGCTAAAACGCAAAAATACAAGCAAATTTTTTCTTTTCCTACCAATGACAAGTCTCCACGTTTGACCTTGAATTTTTTTGTGTTCTCCTTTTGAGTGCTTTCTGGTGCTTCAAACGGTCTATGCCGAGGCGATTTATGGAGATAAAGAAAATCAAGAGCTTAAAAATCATGCCTCAAAAAACAATAACACAGACTGAATTATCTGACTTGCAATGGCCCTTTGTCTTTCAAAAAAAAACCCTCAAGCATATTTTTCATTTATTCTTTGGTACGCTCTGTAAAGGGCACTCAGACAATTCCTATGGCCATAATTACATTAAATTGACTCTAGTGTGACCCCTCCTGGGAGATGCAAAGAACTGCCTACATCTAACTGAGCTTTCCATGGTACTGAAACCAGATCTATTCAAAGACAATTGAAGAAAAGATGAATTTCGGACTGAAATATAACGGTTAAAAACACCCGAAAGAAATGAAAAATGCATTCAGAGATGAGACATTTGCCTGTGTGATGAAGACTAAAAGACTTATTCCTGCATCAGAAAAGTTCAGACTTCACTTGAACAGATTGCTCTCATAAGATTTTAAATAGAATTTGAGTGAATTATTTATGGATCTTCATAATGGCAGAAAGCATGGCTTAGACATATTGCCTCAGCACACTGCTGAGGGTGGAACTACCATAGGAGACGATGGAAATAAAAGATCAAGAGCAGAGCAGAACACAGTGAAACTTTAAAAACAGCCATTATCACTTTATTGCTCACACATATTTTAATCTTATTATTACACTTTGTATAATTTGAGAAAGTTTGTGTGTGTGTGCGTGTTGGGGGGTTGGGGGGCTGTGTACCGTATTTCATTATAAAAAGAGGTAAATAATGACCAGTATCCATTGCATCAACATTTTGGTTGATGATGTTCTCCCATTATAACAGCACTCTCGGGTTTTTTTTTTTTTTTAATTGTCTGAAGATAATTGATGTGTGCTACCAAATATGAGGCATTTTCTGGTAATGCATACCATTTCATGTTTTTGAGCTATTGGGTTTAATGAGATATGTTGTGTGTGTGTGTGTGTAACTGATGTTTTTTCTATGTTTAATGACATATGTTGGACAATATGCTTTACCTTCGGCCTGCTTTAACATTGGTTGCTGCCTCTGCAGCCGAGTTGTAACTAATAGGCCTTGTCTTTTAATGGGGTACAAGTTTTTGGACGTACTTCAAAATGCCTACCCTTGTGCCCTGTTCCAAGACCGAGTACAACGGTATGTCTTCCGCTCTGCTATGCACTTACGCGTGCAAACAGATAGACGAGTGTGAAGAAGGTTTTACCAAGAGCAAATTGACTCAACAGAATGCATCCACAGAAATGCAACAAGCCATACGATTGGGATGAATGAGTGCAAATGGCTTTTCCAATCTATCAGCCAGGCAGGTAAATTAGGTTTCAAAAAGACACGGGAAATAATACTGCCTCATTTTTTTTTTTTCCTGTGGAAGTGAAGCGATTATCGGAAATTCCCTGGGGCTTTCGAAAATTGGCATTTGACTAAAAATGAAAATAAAACCAGAAATAGTGCGTGATTTCAAATGAATTGTTGAAAAATTTCCCTGTTTGGCATCATGGACTGTTTACTTAATAAATTAACTTTTTGAGGGCCCTAAATGGATGTAATCCTAGTAAACCAGCAGTATACGTTTACCCTAGAGGTAAATCTCTGCTTCAACCAATAGCAATGATTTGTAAATGATTTTCATTTAACCCTTAGATTTATGTGTTTCCTCATGGAAATTCAGTGTATAGGAAGTCTGATTTGGCATGTGTCACATCTGTACATTTCTATTGCTAGACTCTAAATGTACCTTTGAATAGAAAATAAAAACATGATTAAATGTGTAACAATGTATTTGATATATTAAAGACAGCACAAGCTATTTGCGCATGCAAAATTAAAACATCAAAGATAGAGCATTATTTGCTGCGTCTTTAATGTCACAATGACCAAATTTACTGTCCTCAGTTAAGATCTTAAACATAATGACAACTCCAGGGATCCATGGATGTTAAGTATGTAAAGCTTGTCCAGTTGATGTGGGAACATAAGTCAAGTAGTCATATTGTATATCTACACCAAGAATTTTCAGTGCCACTGAAAAACTTCTCATGACCTTTGAGTGGACCTAATTAGCACCCTGATCCTACAGGGACACATTAGCTGCAACAGCCAGAGATGGATCAAAAGGTGAATGAAGCATGAGTAGAGAACTTTTCTCTCTCTCGAGAGCGACTAAGGCTTCCATTAAGGATCCCAATCACTTTCTTTGATACAATAACCCCACCTATCTAACACTCTCATTCAATAAATTGAAGCAGTCAGCCCTTAAGGAATCCATTAAATGATTCTGCCCATCAGGCTCAATCAAACAGAACCAATGTTAGAGATAGTAAAGATATGGGACATTTTATTTTATAAGATATATCTTATAGAATGGAGTGTATTGTGTATCTGGTGTATCAGGTATAACTGAAGGATTGAAGAGAAGTTGAAAAGTCACCTTGAACCTAGTTTGCTCAATAAGTCTACTGAGATAATTATTTTATCAATAATAAATGAGGTGGTGATGATGCCCGACTGGGAATATTTCTATGCATCCCTAATGGACTCGTGATTAACAGTAAAAAAAAAAAAAAAAAGCCATAGCCCTCCATGGTATAAAGCAGTAATAGAAATAATGATATGATGACTTATAAATGCTTAACGGTCTACAAACAGTATTACTTCAGGCAACCATAAGCACTTCAGATCAGCGTAAACACTTGTTGATATATTAATATTAATATCTCTGGCTGAGTGACGTAGCAGCCTTCTTTTGAGGTGCGGCGATCCATCGTCCCGCGTTAGCACGTCTCTCACAGGCTCGCCTAACGCGTTGCTGGTTCGCGCACCTCGTCCTCTCGCTGGGAGTTCATCTAGACTTCAGTTTGCCGTTAACGTCCTTACGAAGCAGCAGGAGGAAGACACACCGTGAAATTGACGTAGATAAAAGTGAGGGATATCAAGTGAAGAGGCGATAGATAAGGTCATCGTGACTTGGTCAAATTCGTTCGATCACCATGAAGATACTCACAATACCATTGATGCTTGTCTTGATGGTTTTCGGGCAGTGCGGTATCCTTGCAGGAAAAGGTAAGTACAATCTGAGAACTAGCAATCACCATGCTGCTTCGTGTACCGAACCACGTCTTTAAATTTCAGAAGTCTCATTTACTAGAGTACATATGGAAGATTACACAGCTGAGGAGGTTGAATATCCTTCTGTGAACCTAAATCACTGCCGAATTGAAAATGTTCTGAATATGTCAGGTGAGAGTAGTCAGAGTCCAGAAAATGTGTCCTTGCTTTAGGGGAAGTTTTTTTCACTGGTCGTAAACGTGTTTGGTTTCTAGCAGATATCGTTTAAGATTTGTTAACTCACACAGTGTTCACTTACATAATGGACACTTAAACCGCATAAACAATGACTGTATAGTGAGATCAGAAGCCAGTATTTCAGATGTTGGGTGGCTGATCCGATCCGAAAACAACCCTTAACCGTTCAGGTGCGAGCCTATGTTCTCAGCGGGCTTTTGATTTTTCTTTTAAATCATAACCATGTGATTCCCTGCTACATGTAAAATACAAAGCTGTTTTTAATCAGCATTGTTGCGCTGACTGTTGACTTAGATACACGTTTCCGCTTTTAAAAATGTTTCTTGAAACTATAGCCTGCCATTTTGTCGATATGCAATATTCCACTGCTGTTATGGTCCGTGAACTCAAAGAGTAATCGTCAAAAACATTCCCGAACTGTTTCTAATAACAATAATATAAATACTGACAATAAAAATAAAAAATATCGACCGTCGGCGGTAATATCAGTGGAACAAAGTGGACATCAGCCTCATACTCTTCATATAGCGCCGGGCAGGGCATTTACGTCGCACCCTCGGAGCAGTAAACAAATCACCATCAAGTTGAATTTTAGATGCCGATCATTGCGAAGTTGTAATAACAATCTCCTGTGTGACAGTAAAGATGAAGCTGCTAGATTGTTCGCCCGAGAGAATATACGTATTTCTGTCAATGTCTGCGTGTTTTGATTGATCTCCATAAGGTATGAAACTTGTACAGAGGGTAGATTTGGCAAATATAAACCCCAGACCAACACTGAAGACAGCTATAGTTTCTCCTTTACCCTTAACACGATAACAATTTCATATTATCGTACCGAAAGGTCACATCTTCTCTCTGTACAACTTCAGTTGTGAACAACTGAACAACTAAAGTGCCAATTACCTTCTGATCTGCATTCCTGCTGAAGTCATTCATTTGTTCTATGCACTGGATTTGACAAATCAAAGAATCAGTTACGTGCTCATTTGCATTTCAATTACTGGGCTGTTTGCAATTTTTGAACATTAGAACAATGTTAATTATTGAGATTAGTTTCTCTGCTGTTCCTACGCCAAGATGGTGGAGGTAAGCCATGAAAACTGAAAAAAACCCCCAAAACTATCAACTAAGCAGTGTTTCAGAGGACTTGAGAACCACCTGATAAAATATTGCCAGTGCATATCTTCTGTGAATTATAAACTGACTGAGGACTTTGCTTATTGTTGTGTGTTTGTCATAGGTTTAAGAACATGTTGAAAAAATGATGTATTGTTGCGATGACTTGAGAGTTAATGTTAATACTCTCAGTTATTCTGATAACACTTGCTTACATGCTGAACCATAATCTCATATCTTATTGCAACGTGGACTTAAGATATAATGCATTTGATAGCCCATCATGTTTACCTAATCTCCTGAGCTTTCTCTCAATTATCCAAAATGTGTGTTGAGAAGCAGGATTGTTATATTGTCAGTGTATTTTGCAATGATCTGGTACTTGAGTGAAATTGCGATGACCTCTGTTTTGCACACGGTGGTAATGTGCTGTGTTTTATTTTGTTTTACGCATGCCTTTTATTAGGGGATTATACATCATTTGCTTTTTACCTCAAAACCATAAACTGTCAAAAAAGCAGAGGAATGAAATAGGACAGGCAGAACACAGAGAGAGAGAGAGAGAGAGAGCATGAAAAACTGAGGAAAAATTGGAGGGAATGTGCAAAAACAGGGTAAGATTTATGGCAGCCTTTTCAGAAAAGAGAACAACATTAAGCAAGTGGTAAATAAATTGCCTTGTAGATCTGGCATAGCTGCATAACTCAGGATTTTGAACAGGGTCTGAAAAAAAAACTCCTGTGCCTGGGAAAGGAAAAGCTGTTCTCTTGCATCACTGCCGTTGTTTAGGGAGTGGAGAGTGGACTTGAAAAAATCTTCACAGAGGGGACAGCGGTTCGGTGTGAAACCTCTATTTATATCCCTCTGTGTCTGGCTTTCTTTGTTTTTTCTTCCCTCTGCCTTCGCTTTTCAAGAAACATCAAGCTTTTCAAGCCAGGAAAATGCGCAACTTAATTTAAACGTTAATTACCCAGCATGCATCATTAGCGTTGGTGTGATGAGCGGTAGGGTGGAGGAGAGGAGGAGTGGATAGGGAAGATGTGAACTGGAGGGAAGATGGGCCCTGTCACACATGCCCTCCCGCCAGCTGGTCAGATGGCACCAGTGGCTCCCAGGGGTCAACACTAGCCAATCTGCACAGGAATAACTTTCCATGCTCAGCTGCTCTCTGATACAGACATAGTGACTCGTGACGAGGCATGTACACACACACACACACACATACACAAACTCAAACTCGCATACATGCATGCAAGAAAATTCCCCACAACCACAGATGCACACACCGACAGACAAACTCTAAAAAAAATATTAGACTGGCGTGGTGTTGTGGTGTTGTGTTTCTTGTATGAGGCCTGTGTTCTGACTGTCTCTGTGAAGTTAGTTTGTTCCTGAGCTTCAGTCTCAATTAAAGTGTTCCAGCTGTCCGTTGGGGAAAAGAAAGGGTTTCTGGGATACTGGCCTACGGTCTTCCCTCTAATTTGCTGTACTGGGTGCTGGTGAGATGACAGCTGGCCGTGGCTGAAAGAGAGCTCATAGAACGTGTTAGAATGGTTATGCATTTACACACGTTTATTTGCGCATATTTTTGTGCATGTCACTGGGTCTGCCTATGCGTGTCTTCGTGCGTGGTGTTTTGCAAAATACCGTGTTCTTCTCTTCAAAAACGCTAATGCATCCGCGGATATCCGGGGATGTGTGTGTAGTTTTCGGTAGCTCCAGTGGTACGGTGTAAGATTGATTGCTTGCCGTTGTGCAAGAGACAGTATGGTCCTCTGTGAGTGTGAAATGGGTTGTAAGACTGTCAGAGAAAACTGTACATGTCCTCCATTTTACAGTACTGCCCAGTCACTCCATCGCTAATGTGTTTGAATTCACATCCCAACCCCATTACATGTTCCCAACCTTCACGCTAGTGGTATGTATATTGTAAGTCTTATTGTTAAAGCCTAACAGTGTGCTGTCCTTGAACATCCATACGCAGTGTGCGCGAGTGTGTGCGTGTGTGTTACGAAATGACTCTACTGAAAATAAAGCCGAGCGAAGAGTAACGCACTGTGTCATGAAGCTAATTGTACGTCTCCTTACTGTGGATGGTAACCTATAGCATATTTATGACCAGAGATCTTCGGAGACTGCACGCTGTTTTGACCTTTAGCTGCTACAGTGCAGACCTGTTTTGTACAGCTCATCAAAACTGCCTGTAAACATGCTCTTTTCTGGCTTGTCATTTGAAGAGATACAAGTAAAAAGCATTGTTTGATGACCCGAAGTGATGGGATCGGCAGTCAGCTCCAGGAGGCTGGTTCAGCATGTTGGTAGAAGGAGAAAAAAAGAAAAAAAAGAAAAAAAAAAAGACAGGAATTGCTGCATCTCTTTTCTGTTTGGATCTGCGAAGAAAAATAGCGCATCTGACCCCCTTGTGAGATGTAAAGTCTAAAAGGAGGCAACAAGGCTCGTTGCAAATCAGTAGATTACTATTCAGAAAAAAAGAAAATCATTTAAAAAAAATGATATAAATGATTGCTGCTGAATATTGAAGATGCTTAAGGCAGACAGTTGCATTTTAAAAATTCGGATAGTTCATGCTGTTCAAATCCCTCTGTGAAGATGGCTTGCTTGTGAATGCATTTTTGATCTGATCTGGGGTTAAGTGAGATTCAGCCTTATGGGAACATCGCTCTGCCAAATCTTAATTCGTTGCTGGCGTTTACTCAGTGTTTGTGTCGATGTAGACTTGATTGGAGGCGTTGATAGTTAGACTCATGCGTCAACTGTTTCTTGTTTTCTCTAACTGACATAAACTGGGAAAGAAAATCCCTGTCTGTAGTCCGTAGGGGCATATCAGCAGAACCCGTTCTTCTCAGTTTCTGGGTATTTGAAAAGCTTTGTTTTCATGCTATCACAGCCTGGTTATCTTGCTGGAGTTCTGTGCAGGTTCTCACGTAGCACCACTGATGGAGAGGTTGGAGGATATTAAGACAGTGGGAAAAAAAAAACCATACTGCAGGGATGTTATCTTGTGTTTTGACTGTTTTGAAACCAATTGGGATTTTTATGCTCATAAAATGTGCTGCTCTGATGTTAATGTGCTGAGTTGCGTCGGGAGAATGAGACACCTTGGCTGTCAGATTGCAGGTGCACGTCTTTGACTGAAGCAGCTGCAGTACTTCCCCTCCCTTCCTCCCAGGTGGAAAAACACTGTTGGAGAGTTTGATGCACGGTAGTGCACGGGCAAATATATACACACGCGCGCGGATGCACACACACACACACACGCGCACGCACGCACACATGCACACACGCGCGCACACACACACACACACACACACACTTTCTTACTCGCACACTCACTCACATACACAGAATTTCACACTGACTTTTGGGATTCAAACAGTGATAATGTGAATGCACCTTGCTGGCAGTTTTAATTACAACTCCAATCTGCATGCATAAGCATAAAATATTAATGTATGAGTGTGTGTATGGTATTTGTGTCTGTGTGTTTGTGTGTGTGTGTGTGTGTGTGTTTCTGAGCGTGTGTGTATGGTATTTGTGAGTGTGTTTGTGTGTGTGAGAGACAGAGAGAGAGAGAGAGAGAGCGAGAGCGATTGAGTGTTTGTGTGGGTGTGGGTGTGGGTGTGTTTGTGCGAGTATGTGTGTGTGTGTGTGTGTGCGTGTGTGTGTGTGTGTGAGTGTGCACATACGCCAGTATATGTGAGTGCCTGTGTGTATGCGCACAGTGGGAGAGAAATGGAGCAAAAGACACAGAAAAAAGAGAGTCCTGTCCTTAAGAACGCTTTCATATTTGTGGCTATGGTGCCTGTCAAACGGCTGCGCTGACTTAGCCTGAAATCAATAGTGCATGCCATGTGCTGCCGATGCCACGGGGAAAATAAACGCATGAGTGAAAGTGGCAAGACTGACTACAAAGGAAGAGCTGAAGAGGGGAACGCACAGAGAAGAGAGAGTGTGAGAGTATATCTGTGTGTGTGCATTTTGTGTACGTGTGTATGAGTGTGTGCTCCGAAAGAAAAGGCATCCTCTCTCTGACGTACTTGATTTTCGTTTTTGGGGTCGGGGGGCGGGGGGTGTGGGGTGTGGGGGTCTGAGTCTGAGCCGTGATCTTTGCCCACCTGTGTTACGTGTGGCAGAATTCGGTACTCAAGTCAGGGATGCTACTGCCATCGTAACAGAAGGGGAAAATAAAAAGCTTTTCCCCATGAAAGCAGTTATTAATTTTCATGGTGCGTCCTGCAGTCAAAGACATTATCTCTCCCTCTAGCCTGCAGCGACACACTTGATTCGGTTTAAATGTGTCCGTTGGAATATGTTCGGTACCATCAGATGATTAAAAAAAAAAAAAGTGGTTTTTTTTTTTTTTTGAATCTGCAAATGGAGCCATCAGCTGTAGAAGTCATATAGAGCCCCCCCCCCCTCTTCCCTCTATCCCCCCAACACCCCCCCTCCCCCCTCCTCCTTCCCCCAAGTACCTCTCTTTTTTTCCCCTGCTCTGTCTGTCTCATTTTTCTACTGCCGCTTTAGATTTGCTGTGTAGCAGTTTTTTTTGTGTGGAAGTAATGGGGAGGGCTTGCTGGAGCTTAGCCGCCACAGATGTGCTCTCAGTCTATGTGCTCTCCCAGCCTACACACTCAGTCTCCTCACTCATTCTGTTTTCTTCATGGGCCATGGAGACCCACTGAGAATGGAGTCCATAAAGTCCATAAAGCACACACAAGTGTGAGAGGCTTAAGCTGAAAAGGGGCTGTAAGTTTGCCAGAGTGACAATGTCACTGGAGGCATATCGTCCCTCTCTCTTCTTGCTCTCTTCTCTCTCTCTCTCTCTCTCTCTCTCTCTCTCTCTCTCTCTGGGTGAAATATGAGGAGGAGCTCCATGAATCCTCAGGACCCCTCTGAGGTTGAATTATGGCGTGCAGTGCGTGACCTTTTGATCATCTACCTTCTCAGAGAAACACTAGGTGTACTAGATGACCCGTGGAAGTGGCCTTAGCCTGCAGCAGTGCACACTGTGTGTGTGTGTGTGTGTGTGTGTGTGTGTGTGTGTGTGTGCACGTGCAGGTGTACCCAGGTATGTGTGTACGTGCTGAGGGGGAGTTATTTTAACTTTTGGTTGTAAATTTGAAGTCGTGGCTGCATTCGTACTGTGACAGTGTAATTATATCCCATAGTATGTGCAGCTCCACATCCTTTGCTCTTACATCCTACTGCGGTTTGATTCTGACCTTTGTTGATTCCGGTGGTTAGGTTCTGTTGTGTTCGCATGTGTGTTAGTTGTATATTTTCCGCACTTCTGTCTCCTTGTGTTTTCTGCACACATGAAAACAAATGAATGTTTCTTGCAGGTATGTGTGTGTGTTTGTGTGTGTGTGTGTGTGTGAGACTGTGTATTGTTACATCTCTGCAAGCTGCTCTGGGAGTTTCCAGCAGAGACATAGTTAGCCTGTCTTTTCTGTTGACTAGGAAGCGGAGACATTGGCACAACAGCCAGACAGTTGCCAGGTGTTACTGAGGGGTATTCAGGGCTAGAGCCATGACTCTTTAAAACTCCAGGCTGCCACCAACCTTACATCAGCTTCTGAGTCTTGAATCCCCCCACCCCACCTCACCCTCACCCCCACCTCCTCCTTCAGGAGGAGCAGCATGCTCCCTGGCATAAAAAACCCAGCCCTAATGTGAATTTGGACTTCCTTGCCTTTCTCTATTGGATACCACAGACAATTACAGCTGTATTTTAATTCTCACTATAGACTCTGCACTGAAATCAGTTCACAGAGCCATTTAACTCCTGGTTTGTCAACTTCGGTTCTGTTAGTTAAACTAGCTTCTCTTAGTTTTACTTTAAGTCTCCTCTCTGAAGTTCTTTAGCTGTGGACATGTTCATAGACTCATTGCCGTGTACTGAACTAGTAAATAGTGCATGAGGCAAGAGCTTTCACCTGGCGGCCATGCCTGAGGGATGTGTGGTGGTTGGGTTTGCCAGCATTACCTGAGGGGACATGGAAAAAATAGCACCATGAAAACAAGTCATGCAGTGTGTGTGTGTGTGTGTGTGTGTGTGAGAGAAAGCGAGAGAGAGAGAGAGAGTGTCTTTGTGCCTACGTGTGTGTGTGTGTGTGTGCGTGCGTGTGTGTATGTGTGTGTGTCTGTGTCGGTGTCTGTGTCTGTGTCTTTGTGCGTATGCACTCCCCCTGAGTACTCATTACTCATGTTTGCTGCTGATTTGTCCCAGCCTGAACACCTGTACCCGTGTGTGTGCTGGGGTCCCAGCTGAATCGTACAGACTCTGAGGAGACAGCTCCATCACATGTCGTCTTAGGTCTACTGTAACTGTCTCTCCTCTGCATGGCTGGGGATTCAGGGTGGACCTGTAGATGAGTCCTGCAGGACTGCCCACTAGTTTATCGGACGTGTCCAACAGGAGGGTCCGTGCGTGTTTGAAGAAAGAGAGAGGATAGGGTATGTTCCTTAGCACCTCCTCCTCCTCCTTCTTCTCTCCCTCTTCTTTCTCTCTTTTTAATGCGACCTGGATTTGAGGAGCAGGAACTATCTGACCTATTTTCGGCACTGTCCGTTCCCTGGTGAATTTGTTTAAGGTAGTCATTTGTTATGTGAGTGAGCGTGTGTGTGTGTGTGTGTGAGAGAGAGAGAGAGAGAGAGAGAGAGAGAGTGTGCAGAATCAGAGTAAATCAGGTTGGTGTGTGTTTCTTGTTTTGGTATGTTGATGTGTATTTAGTAATACACTAAATTATTACGCTATAGACGGAAATCATTTATGAACAGCTATATCTGTCTTTCTGTCTATATAGTATTCATTTCTAGAGTTTAAAATATCTGGAAAATGTTTTAAATTGTTCATCAATGGGATATCTTTCTTGACACTTTCAGTGTAGTGTATATGTTTTGTATTTTTCAGTTTGGTATACTGTAGTGTATTTTATTCAATGACTTCATAACTGAACGTCTTCAGGTTATTTCCAGTACAAGTCACTGAAATATGAGCAGTGCATCTGTCCCACAGAATAAATGACTTTGTTCTTTTGGAAATATCAGTCCCTGTTTAGAAGAATATTGGGTAGACTAACTGCTCATAGTCACATGGTTTGACCACAAAAGACATAAAATATACAATGCGCTTTGTAAACATTAAGGGAAAAAATAGCTTAAAATTCTTACAGAATGTGTAACTCAGTTTTATACTCTGAAGTAAACAAAATATTTTTTTTTTAAAGTTTTTTTTTTATTAAGTTGTTTGCAAACAAAAAAAGTACTTTTTTTTGCAATAAATAGCAAAAAAGAGACTTAAATGATGTATTTTGAAGGAAATGTTTCCTGTGATGTGCATTTTAGGAAAAAAATGTTATTTGGTGTCAGTGTACCGTTATAACACTTCACAGTAAAATTGTAGATCCTTACAACAAGCAGCAATACTATTTTAAATCTTCAAAAAAAAAGCATTCATGCATAGAGTATGTTTTTGTAACTTTAAAAATGCATTTTAAATCCTTTGTACTCGCAGGCTTTTTTACTTTGAAAGCCTTATTTGTCAGTGAGCCATATGACAGCCATACACTGTGTGTGTGAAAAAGCAGCAGAGAACAGGATGTGTACATAAGTCAGGGAGATGCATCAATCTTGCATCAACACATAAGTAGGCCTATCTGGGAGTGTTTCCATGCTGTGGGCAAAAAAAAGTATGTCTCAGTTGTTGACAGCAGATGTGTGAATCTGTCTGCATGCGCGCACGTGTGTTCAGGGGGCGGGTGTGTTTGTCTCTTCTGTTATCTCACGGTGACAGTAGCATTTGGGTCTCCTCTTCTGAATATTTCCATTAGTTTGTTTTGATGTTCCATCCTGCTGGGATCTCCTGTGAGGCTGCGGCCCGCTGCCGGGGGGGGGGGGGGGGGGTGTTCGAGCAGAATGCAGCGACTCCGTCCGCCCCATGCCCCATCCACCTCCTGCTGTTCCTGAACTCAACCGAAACCTCAACCATAGCCCTTCATGTCTCACTCACTGCTGTTCACTTTGCTTCTCTGGATTCGGAGAGTGTTCGGCTAACCTGGTGCACACGGCTCATCATATTAAAACAAGCTTTCCCTGTTCTGAGAGTGCCATCCCCCTGTAGCGATGCAATTTCATCTTGAACAAATTATGTTTGGGGAATGTCTTACATGGGCAAGGTAATTGATTATACTTGCATTTTTGTCTGTCTTTTTTGCTTATTTTTTTTCCTGTCCCCCTCCCAACTCTATTCTGTTTGGGGTAGGGGAGTGAAAAAACACTAGCAAAACTTCAGGGGCTCCTTTGACATTTAGGTTTTTTTTTTTCTCATTTTCTTAGCATTATTTTATCCTTCATCAGCGGAAAGTGCATTCTGCAGGATAAGCTGTATTTCTGTGTGTTTGTGTGTGCATGTGTGTGCGTGTGTGTGCGTATGTGTGTATGTGCGTGCGTGTGTGTGTGTGTGTGTTTCATCTGGGTGCCCCGCTCAAATCGTTTAGCACAAGCAGCTACTCAGGGTTTTTTCATAACTGAGGCTAAACACGGCCCAGTGACACACTTCACTGACAGCTGTTCCCAAAAAGCTTGTTGAGGTTTGCTAATTTCTTGAACACAACAATGATTTGCTTTACTGTGTGAATAAAGCGTGGATAATGTAGTGTGTGCAGACTGTAGCATGCAGTCAATTTACAGATTTATCCAGTCATTGGTACTAATGAAGCTCAGTTTCTCTTCTCTTTCTATCTGGGGTACTATCCAAGTTTCAGGTTTTGTGTCTTTTTAAATCTGTTTTTTGCGTTTGACTACCATAATCTGTCCATTAGTCCAGTTCATTCCCATTTGGATGGCTTCCTTCAATACTCACTAATTCTGCATGTTGCATTACAACCATCTCGCTAAGAGCCGTAGCTCAGTCCTTTACCTCTCGCAGCCTCTCGGCTCTGCTCTCGCCATTGTCAGATAACTCTCTTACCACAAGGCCACTGTGCAGGATTTCAGAAAATCAACATCGCTCCTCTTCGGAGAGGATCTGAAGACTAATAGCCTGGAGCAATGGCCTTAGCTCAAGCTGTCGTTTCATAAGCAAGACACATGGACCAGTGTGTTTTAGTCTGACAGTCCGGTCATTTAGCATGGCATGCCTTGGCCAGACCTCGCCCCTCCGCGTCCCATTCTCTCTCCTTCTTCTCTCTCCCCCGATCGCCAACCTTGACCCGACGCAAGGGTGGCCGAGGCTGTTTCTCAGAAAGGAAGCGGAGGCTACAAAAAAAAAAAAAAAAAAAAGACTGAGGACAAAGAAAAGAGAGAGAGAGAGAGAGAAAAAAAATAAATCCCTAGAGTTTTGACACAGGCCCTGAAGTCAGTGTTAGTTTCTGTCTGGATAAAGTAATGATGGGTAGAGAAATCCACACTTATGATAGAGGTGTCATATCTCCTCTGCTCAGAGACTAGAGCAGGGATTTTATTTCTCGCTCAGGTCACTGTGGCACCTGAGTGATTATGTGACGACGCAGTCACTTCACGATTTCTCAGCCTGGATTGTGACCAAAACGCATCCACAATAAATGATCAGTTTTGCCTTAGAATACAAACTATGACTCATGAATCCTGTCTCGCAGATACTGGCTGATCAATAAGTTTTTTAATCTAGAAGAAAAAAATTGAGCTTCTGTAATGGGGTGAGTCAGTAAATCAGTCACACTGTAACTTGAAATATCTAAAAATGCTAAGATGGCTTTCACATGTTAATTCTGTATTGTAGTCGATGAGATCTGAGGAAGATGAATCATTTTTGTTGAAATGTCATCTGGTCTCGGTAGGCTCTATCCATTCCATCCCTCTGCAGTAGTTCGTCATTTATTTTTCCCTGTTTTCTCTCTCTCATTCTCTCTCCCTCTCTCTCTTTCTCTCTGCCAGTCACAAACTCTGACAGTAATTTTTTCTCCACCACTCACATTTTTGAGTTTTTGGTGGACTGTTTTTGTATGAAAGACGCAGAAATCAAGGTACCTTGCTATACCACTGCGCTTAAATCTGATATTTAGCCTTATCTTATACATGCAATGTTATGGACATCCTCAATCTATAATAGCCTTTTGCTTAGATTACTCTGATATCATTGTATCTAAGCTGTTTGCCCTGTATCTAAGCTGTTTATCAGAGATAGTATCTAAACTGTTTATCAGAGATTGCGAAGTATGGATTATCATAAAACATATCGTGCCATACCATACCATTCCATGACGTGGTGTGGTGGTAATGTGTGGTTTCGATTGCAGAGTATGTTTGTGTATATATATATATATATATATATACGCATGCACACAGTGATATGGTACACCTGTGCAAGACGGCACGACTGTTTTATTGAATTTCCAACTGGCTTGTGGAGTCCACTCACATACACAATCACTGAATCATGAATTCTCATAGGCAGCGCCGATACTTCAGTGCACTGAGAATGAGGAGGTCCACGTTCCCACGTCTTCGTGGACTCAATTATGTCAGCTGTCGGAGTCTGCAGCTTTGATTGTGAATATTCATTCATTTCATGGATCTTTCATAGCTTTAGCCTTGAGTCGGTGTCTAAGATTTCTGCACTGGTCTTTGTGTTCTTTTCTTTGTATCAGATAACTTGTATCCCCCCCCCCGACATCTTACCTCCAGGACCGTCTCCGTGTATTGCACCATCTCCGTGGGAAAAGGTGATGCTGCACTTCACAAATGGCACATTGCCACGCTTTTAAGCTGCTAGCGAGTGTCACTTATTACACCAATTATCGGTTTGCTCTGGTTGCACATGCATCATAACTGCCCTCCCCTGCTCATCGCCTCAGCCACAAGGCGCCTTTTAAAAGTAATTGGACAGAAAGTGCACTCTGTCGCATGCTGGTGTCTATCATGGACAAACTGCCCTTGTTAGCGCTCTGACGGCTTTTAAGCTGAGACAACGGATGTCCTCAGAAATGACATTAGGTGTGTGTATGTGTGTGTGCGTATGTGTGTGTGTGTGTGTTTGCTCACGCGTGTTAGTGTTAGCTGAAGTAAAGCCAAAAGACTGAGGTAGAAAATGAGACGTGATGGCTCCCAAATCTCCATCTGTTTACACTGCCTCTTCCCCTGGGCTCGTGTCTATTGATAGACCCCGAACGCCGCTAACAAGGATGATACCTTCCTCCAGCAATGGTAGGCAGCTCCAACTGGACAGAGCCCCAGCGTGCCAGCACCACTCCAAACCAGCAAGGTATGAATGAGTTCTGGGTCCAGTACTCTTGGGTAACTCTCACACCTCATCCTTTCCCACCTCTGTTTGTGTGAAACACAGAAGACTGGATGCTGAGAATATTACGGAGGAAAATCAGTTAATCCTACCCACTGGTTAACCTAGTCCAACCTCCTACTAAATGACTGGTTTCAGATTAGTCAGTAGGCAGCACCGGGGATGGGGGTGTGAGGAGAAGAGGGGTGTGTGTGTGTGTGTGTGTGTGATGGGGGGGTTGTGGGGGAGTGGGTTTACAAAAGAAAGGCGGTAGAACATTTGAACATTATATTCACATTAATTAGTTACCCTTACATAATCAAGCGTACATCGCTTGTGTTGTTTTGTTTTTTTTTCCCCCTCTCATTTATCTAAATCTTAAAACGGGTCTACGTTATTTTCTGACTGACGCTGTCTGTTGTTATAACACATAAAAACAAATGACACATCTGAAACGCTTTTGTTCTTTCTTTTTTTTTTTTTGTTGTGTTTGTTGTTGTTGCTTGGTAGCGCAGACGTGAAGGATATTCTTACCAGTGAGATTTTATTTAATCTCTTTCAAGCACCTTTCCTAAGAAGTACAATGGCACTTGTGCTCTACTGGATCAGAATTTACTACCTTCTATTGCCTCTCCATAAAACGTGTCAACTGATCCGTAATGTACGGCCAGAACCCCCGCAACACCCCCCACCCCCACCCCCTCCTACCCCCTTTGGAGAGAGACAAGTGCTTGGTTGATGTAGTCTGCATTTGAGTTAGACACATTACAAGTCAGCGGTTGGCGTGGTTGTGTTATGAGACCGTACGTCTACTGCTCGCTTTTAACGTGACGACAATCCATTTAAAAGCACAGCACTTAAAGTAAATGCGCAGATCTGTAAAATGGGACTGATTACAGTTTTCCCTTTTTGCTACGGCAGTTGCCTGTAAATAGCCTATATCGTCTGAAGTTTTGAGCTGTTTTCTCTCGTTGCAATATTTGCTCAATTATGTATAGATTTTTGTTGCGGTTTAGCACCGTTGCATTGATTGTCCTTTCGGCTTGAGAATGAAGTCGCATCAGTGGTAATTAGGGATTTTTTTTTTCTTCCTAGTGCTATTAGACTATAAACATTTGTAAAAGTAAACCATGCCCAAGAGCAACTCTCGGCCCGTTTAATGGTTCGTTTGGTGAGTTCTCCCAGGCTAAAAATGAAGTCTTCACACAGGGATGTTTAATACTGCATCATGTGTTTTTTTTTCGGTTTTTTTTTTTTTTTCTCTGTGTCAGAGAAGCTGGTTGCCAGTTTTTACTGTAGTCTTATCAGTTACAGCCCACGCATGTGTCACCCAGAACCCTGCCAACGTCCCAGCACATCCTGGGGGTCTGGAGCGACCTGCTCACTGCTCTGCTCCTCTCGCTTCAGTAGCAACATCAGTGCTTAGCTTCAAAACCCTTTTGATTTTCCAACTGCTTTTTTTTTTTTTTTTTTTTTTTTTCTGTGTATTGTTTCTGTCTTATTGATGTAAAGACAGAGAGAGAGAGAGAGAGGGGGGGGGAGAGAGAGAGAGAAAGAAAAATCATGGGAAGAAAGAAAACCACAATTGGGTTTTGTGGAAGCTGCTCTTTGTTCCTGGGCGCACGGTTTCTCTGGAGCGATTCATCATGATTATCTTGTCGTAGGCAGGTAATGTCACAGGCAGGGCCCGGGCTATTTATGGTGCTGCTGCGGCTGCCGCTGCTGCCCTGGGCTTGGCAGCATCCATTCCTCTCCAGGCAAGGCGCGCATTCTACATGGCGACAGCTCCGGGGTAGGAGGAGAGGAGAGGAGAGGAGAGGAGAGGGAGGAAGCAGGGACTTGTATGGGCCTGCAAAAGTGCGACAAAGAGAGCCCGAAGGTGACAGGCGCAGGTAAATGACCTCATGATGCAAACAATGTCCCTGAAAACAAGCCCTGCCAATGCGATAGGCTGCCCGGGGGGAAAAAGGGAGACCCGTTGGGGACAAACTGTGCCAGAGCATGTTCTGTCACTGACATGGAATGGGTTTGAGTCTCTCTGTGTGTGTGTGTGTGTGTGTGTGTGTGTGTATGTGTGTGTGTGTATGAGTGAAACAGAGAGATGGAGAGAGAGGGTAAGAGACAGAGTCTTTTTTCTCCATATTGACCTGCACGTGACTGTTTTATAAATGTGTTTCTATCAGTAATTCATGTACTTCAAAATGCATTAAAGTGATTTATTTTTTGTCTTTTCTCATGTCTACTCATTAGTTTTATTCTGTAGCATGTTTTGTGTGCGCATTTCTATGTATGTGTGAGTGTATGTACGTGTGTGTGTGTGTGTGTGTGTGTGTGTGTTTTGTGCATTTGTATGTGTGTATGTATCTGAGCTCCTCCCACCACCTAAAGTCAGTAAGGCAGAACAGAGTGAAACATGGATGAAAATTTGATGAGGACCTCAATGGTCACCATGTTAGGTTCACCTACTAAATCCAGCCTCATTCTGAATATTGCATATAGGGTCTCCTTAAAAGCCCATATCTAGCTAGTTATTAGGACCGAAGGAACAGAAGGTAGAAAGCCGGGCCAGGAATGCTACATTAAGCTGTATGCATGTTTGATATCTGTGTGTGTCTGTGTGTGTGTGTGTGAGTGAGGGAGAGGGAGAGAGAGAGACTCCAAGATTGTTTTTTTTTAAGCATGAATCTGTGTGTATTGTGCATGAGTCTACGTTAATATACTTCTTTCCATCTGTCCCTGTCCTCTCTCATTTTTTTTTTTCTTTTTTTTCAGTCAGTTTGTGGGACTTTATTACCCTCAATGATTTGTAGTTTTTAGATAATGTAATTTCAATTTGTAGACTGTCTGCGTAAGAGTCTGTTTGGCTTCCTGTGGGACGCCTATATCAGGAACATTGTCCTGTAGATATGAATAGCCTAAAGAACATGTAGTCTTCTCTTTGATTCAATCTCAGATAGTTTAACATATGACCACTTAAAGTCTCCATCTACCATAAATCTCACCTGGCCTTTAACCCTGACAGTGAAGAGAGATTAATTAATATTAATATTTATAGCACAGTAACTTTTTTTTTCCCCTCTTCCTGCTAGATTTCTAATCTCCTCTGTAGTGCCACTGCATCTGCAGAAGAAAGGGAGCGGTGGAAGAAAAAGAGGAGAAGATAGAGTTTATCTCTCACTGTCAGGAAAGGTGCTTAGCAAACAGAGCATGTGCATCATTATGGTATGGTTTGTTTCCCCCCCCCCCCTGTCTTTTTCTTCTTCTTTTTTTTTTTATTTTTTTTTTAACCGGATTCCAATCTGTTCTGGCACCTTGCTACACAGGAGTGGTCTTAATGTGTGAACGTGTTTATCTCCTCTTAACCCCCTCCTCTAAAAACCATTTGTCCTGCGCTTTTCAGGCGTTCCCTTGACCTTGGTACGCCGGGCCATTAATTATCTGGTCCGTGCTGCAATCAGCATCCGTATCAGTGCATAGACAAAGGACACACGAGAGATAAACACAGCCGTGTGGGTCCTCTCTAGAGCTGGGTCAAATACCTATTTAAATATCTAAAGTACCCTTATTGTACTAAGGCTTTACTTTAGAGTAAGCAAAGTCATCTATAACATCTTCAGCTTTGCTTCCAAATAACTGGGAACCATTCCATCTCACTTTACAGGCTTGCATTATGTTACCAACATTTTGTGGACTGTGAGACACATAGAATATAAGGGGTCTTTTTTTTTACGCAGGGTTTCTGTGGAACTAGTTGAATGTGGCATGATGCAGTGACCTTGAGAGAGTCATGTTTTCACGCAGAAGACAAAAGAAACGGGCATTGTGTGTTGTCATGAACTGGCATAAGCTTTTGTCACAGTGTTATGTCAGCGTTATCATGTAGAGATGTAATAAGCTGTTACAGACCTTGAAGTCTGATGCAATCATTTTCTTCTTTTCATATAAGACACTTTTAAAACATGTCTCAACGGCACAGATGCCAGGGGCAGGATTTCTCTTTTTCTCTCCGCATAGTTCGGTTTCTTGAATACATTTCGTTAGGATGACGGAGACTTGTAAATTTGTATTTGATCAAACCTCGCAGTAAAGCGGAGTTTCAAATGAAAATGTAAACGTTTCTCTGTCACTCAATTTCTATTGAAAATGCCGCCTCGGAGGGAATGGGCTGGAGGCAAGTGTTCCTTTAGGACAACAGATGAAACCAGCTTACATTTTTTTTCTCTGTTCCATTCAAATTTTCTCATCTTCTCATTCCATATCTCTCTTTTCTAGTTCTTATTTTTCTGTCTTCATTAACAAAATGTCTGTACTAACACAAATAATAAGACTGCATCACTCAAGCATGACAAAATTAAGCAGCTTGCATTTAAGAGTTTACTTGTAAGTTTGCCTGTATTGGTATATTTTCATGAAAGCGGGTTAAGGTTTCGTATGAATTGCAGAGAGCGTGTTTTATTTCAAAGCACATACAAGCTGACATGTATTTCATTGAAATGTGGTAATAGCCAATTTGTTGTGCGTGAGCTTCTAAAAGCTTGTTTGAAATTGGGGGGTGATTATTGTGATAGCCATCATTTTCCCAACAATACTCAATCAGTGCATTTGTGTGACAGAGCCATTAATGGAAACCTGTTTACTTTAATGTTGAGGTGAGGGCAGGGAACAGCTCTCAGATAAATAGCTTGGTATCAGTCTCTTTCTGTCCTCCATCCATCCTCTCTCTCTCCCTCTCTCCCTCTTTCTCTCTCTCCCTCTCTCTCTCTCTCTCTCTCTCTCTCTTTTTCTTTAGAAGCATTGTCCCTTGGAGCAGTATGTGGGCAGGCACTTAGTAGGAAGCTGACAGTGGCTTATTTGAGAGCGAATGCTACTTGCTAATGTTTTGCCCCCCCTTGGTGCTTATAGACATATTACAGTTTCCAACCTCTCAATTAAATAGACATTTATAGGAATCCAGACAAAGGAAAGTGCACTCAGCTCATCAGTGTGACTGCAAAGTATCTTCATCCTCATTTCCACTATTTGAGGACCAGGTAAGTCAGAGAGGTGAAGAAGAAAGAAAGTGGACAGAAAACCAACGGCGGCAAACTGTCTTGACACAAAGCATGCAATTCTGTGTGTTTATCAGTTTATAGTGGCAATGTTTATTTATTTATTTATTTTCCATACCAGGATTGTATGTGGAGAAAGATAAGACAAAGGCCCAGGCGGTTATATTCAGAGCTGGGAGGATGTTATAGTTTAATTTTATTTTTCCATTTGCTCCAGTCCCTGGAGCGCGAGGGGCTGGGCTTCAAAGCCATCGTTCCCTCTGTCTCTGCAGTAACTCTGTGTCCCTCTACGTGACCCCAAGGAGAACTGCTCTTACATTAACTCCACAAACACACGCAGGGATGACCGCCAGCCCCAACTCAGAAATTGAATTTTTTTTTTTTTTATCGCTTTAGAGAAATACGAGAGTGAAATAACCAAATAGGCCATGGTTCCAGTCCACTGTGTGAGGCAGTGCGGGTCCTTAAGGCGAAAGCAAATTTGCTTTAAATGAATCTTCTCTTATACACACCCGGATCAGACTGAATCAGAGGCCGGATTCGAAAAAATGCTTTTCCACCTGGGTGATCTAATCTCAGACAGTTTTATTATGTTTTAACATTAAACCACATAATGATGTTCCTTTTTTTAGCTAAATGTTTGCTAGAAGGTCTATTGTAAGAGTTCCCTCTGGGTGGTTCATGGATGTGAAACATATAACGGTTGGACAGGGATGTTTTTAACTCAACATCTAATGTTCTCAGTTTAAACTGCATTTAGATTCGTTCATGGTTCACATCAGTGCAGAAAGGTTCAGCCGAGGTTGATCTGACAAGTTAATGATTCAGTAAAGGTTGATTCGACTCATGTTGCCCGAAGGCTTCTTTTGTCAAAATCCATCAGCTGCTGGCTGTCATTACCTTAAATGACAGTACAAACAGTCTCGAGTCAGGAATTACAGTCTCAGTCTACGTTTACTGTTAGTCAGTTGTCTTTCAAAACTTGCTTCTCTAGTAGAGGAGCGAGCGTCTGACAGGAGCAGCTGTGTTTAATTGAGGCAGAGTTGTGGGGAGGACGTGGCTGTACTGAAGCCATCAAGGTCGTGTCAGTGTGCCGGAGGTGTACAGCTAGAGGGCTGACGGTTGACATGAGGCCCTGTCCTGAATGCCAGGTGACGGCGTGTCACCGTGTCAGAAATGCAGAGAGGCCCCTCGAAAAAGTGCCTTCAGGGCACGCAGTAGCCCTGTCAGCCTGACGCTCTGACGTGCTGTAGAGACGTCGGGTGATTAAAGTGTCAGTGTTGCTGACAGTGAGGCAGTCGACTAGCAACACAAGAAGGGGGGGGGGGGTGCGTAGCTCAAATTCTTACTCCTTCACCCCAGTCACCTCAGTATCCACACACACACACACACACACACACACACACACACACACACACACACACACACACTCCAGCTTTCTGGGCAAACTGGGACAAACCCACGCACGCCCTTCATAGACATTCTGTCTTTTCTACTTCTCTTGTGAATCACAGTCCAGGAAACGTTTGTTGTCCCAAGAGCAGTTGGTTCTGTTATGGCCGGATGGGTCAGCCTAGTCATTGAGCCGGACTGCCAAGCAGGTCATTACTAGTAGAGCTCTGGGTTATTCTGTGACCTCATTAGGAAAAAAAAGAACTGACTGGCCTTGGTGAAGCTAATTTATGGGTTTAGAGAACATTACAGAAAATGTTTCCTTGTATTTTACAGCAGTGTGTGAGCAGTTTTTACATACATGTTAGATGATGACAGGCTTCTATAATAGTGTTGGTTCCATTTTTTAAATGAAATTCCATAATACATGCAGAGCATAGCCAGTCAAATACTATTAGGAACGTACATAAATATTTTATACGCATCATATTGAGCTCTGCTTTGGGGAGTCGTCCCTGAATGTCTATTCAAATGTAGATTGCCTTTGTTTTCCTGAAGAAGCTGCCTATCCTGTTTATCAAAACCTCATTTAGAATACATCACACACAATGAGAGGGAGAGAGACAACAACAACGTAATGTTGGTCTTTTTCAAACAATCTCTGTTGGAGTTTTTGTTAGTTTTTGATTTGTGGCATTTTCCTGACCATTGGTATGCATCAACATGGCCTTTCCACCGTGACAGATGTGTCATGGTGTCTTGTTGTTCTGTTCTGTTATTGTTGTCCTCTTTTGAAGTTTACTGATGTATCATGTGGTCAAGTGAGAATATGAAATATCAAATCCCTCCGAAATATGGAAGAAATTGACACTAAGCTCCCAGAAATCCTTTTGAGAATGATTCTATTTGGTGACAAGATTGAGTCTTTGAAATTCTACCACAAACCAAACACCCTTATTTCAGCACATTCTACAGTGCTATATTTCTCACTGTTGAATGCTGAACTGGGACATTGGCCTTTTCCAGTATAGGGCTGGTGGAGTGACCTCTGCCACCCTATACCCTCAGGCCATGAAATCTGCTCCAGATGTGAATAACCAGTTATGATTGAGGAAGTATGAGGGATGAAGCATGCAGTAATTAAATTTAGCCATTATGTCCTTCACAGGGCTTTCAATTTGGATTTTTACTTATTGATGTATGGAGGATGTACAGAGAGAGGTTTGAAGAGGGTTCAATTTAAAAATATAATAATAATTATACAATAATTCTTATCAGTGATAGACTACAAATACCTCTATTGCTGTAGGTAGGTTTGGGTGAGACTTGATGAACTCTCTTCATCACAGTGAACTTATACAGCGAGAAATACCATGCTCGGTTGGTTTAGTCTGGGTTTTAAATTTTATTTGGATGTTGTGTGCATGTTTGTGTGTGTGTGTGTGTGTGTGTGTGTGTGTGTACACAGAATCCACAGTGTACAAAGAAACTGAAGACTGTCTGCCTGGGGAGGCAATCCCCTCTGGAACGTGCCTATACCTGCAATACACTGCAATCCCCTTCTACATCAGCAGGGCTTCTGACTCATCCATCAACATGCGTGTTTCAGAGTGTTATTTCATTTTCTCAGAAATGGAGAGCTGAAATCCATCTTTTGACAGACCGAATGGCTTTTAATTTGATTTCCTCATTGTGGATTAGGTTAGTGAAACCAAGCAGTGCCGGGGAAAAAATAAACGCGGCGGACCATGCAGTGAGGAGAAAGTCGTCAGATTAACATGACATTTTCTAGATTTCCTTTCAAGTCATCCTTTTTAATGCTGTAGCATGTTTTTTTTCCCCACCTCACTTAGTAAATTGTTTTCCCATTATCCTGTCAGAGAAAGATCATCATTGATGTAATCCCATTAAAGACCAGTCATATCTCTTCTCATTGACTGTTTGTTTTGAAGATGTTGGGGGGGGGGGGGGGGAAGGTGTGCTTCTGTCACGTTGAATCACAGTTGCTTACAACTCTTTGTAATTCAGTTTTGGCATGACAGATTCATTTTACTTTGCATGAATGTCGTGTGTGAACTATTTTTGGACTGCTTAGAAGCCATTTGTTTTATGTCCAGCAAAACATTACTCATCAACGTATCATTTGTGAGTTGACAAGTGATTAATACATTTTTGAACATATTCATGTTTTTTTCGATTGGTTTGTTTCACAGTTTTTTATTCTTCCTTGAGAAATTCAACATCCGTGTACCTCCATTCAGATTTGCTAGTTTGAAGGCCACAGACTGCAGAAAAGGCTCATGGGCCAATAGGCGATTAATCATTGAGAGATGTATGGAAACAGTGAGCACAGTCTGCCCTTTGCGACTATAATTTTATGAGTAGGACTCACGGTGGATTAATTGGACATAATGAGGTCTGCGTTAACGAGTGTTAATTTGGCATCTTGGCTTTTGGAGTTTAATGCGTTATTGTGGACTGTGTTTTCTTACCAAAACCTCTTCATTCGTCTGCACTGATAGTAAACATGTACCTTGTGCACATGGCTAATGTCGAAAATGTCATCCTTGTTTAACACAATTGCTTTCTCAAAGCCAAAAAAACAACAACAACAAAAAATCAGCGGCCAACCGGGAAACACTAACAAGATTACAGAGAGGAGAGCCCATGTATCATTTCTGTGAATCTTACTGAAGAAGAATAAATAAATATAGAAAAAATAAAACCCAAGCAACAAAAAAGGAAGTGGCCCTCTGTATGAATAAATTATTTCTGGCTGCCAAAAGAAGAAGGCAACGTTTACAATGATAATGTAATTACTTGTCTTGAGATATAGTTTTAGCTTCTCTGCAGCTGGATTGTGGCAAGATTAGCTCTTTTATGCTCTATCTATCTGTCTATCTGTCTGTCTGTCTTTCTTTCTTTCTTTCTACAGCAGAGAAACATCTTTCTCCTCTGAAGGAATAGTAATTATGTTAGCTTGGCAGATGGAGTTAGAGTGCTCATAACAGATTCATATTTCTCCATATCTCAAAAAGCAATGCAGACTGACCTCTACATTTTCAGTTTTATTTGCTGTTATGCCATATTTTCTTCAGACTTTGAGATAAACAGCTGCCTACAGAGCATCAGATTAGACAATTATATGCCCCTGCCCAATCTTTCAGTGCCAGAGGAGGTATGTTTCTCTCAGTAATTTGCGGAGGCCAAATGGCATGAAAAGGTGGTAATTTTCTCCTGTAGAGTGGATCATTTCTCCTCTAGTACAGATGCATATCTTTTCAAGTGGACTTGAATGTCCATGAATATCAAAAAGCCCTCTTTGGCCTAGAGTGGCATTGCATATTTATAGCAGTGGGGCCTCTCTGATCGACCTTGGGGAAAAACAATCAAACATGCAGAGTCAACGCCGCTCGTGCCTCCAGGCCTCTGAATACTCTTCCATTCGTTCTGAAGAATGAAGATTATACTCTTCATCAGCGGCTGCACCTGTTCAAGGCATGAACTTATTCCAGAGAAAATCATTGTCATAGTACTGTTATCTTCGATATAACTCGTCTGGATTTCTTAAAGCTTTTCCTTGCGTAGAAATACAGAACTTTCTTTCTTTTTTGTTTTTAAGTATCTTGTTAAGTGTTTCTTAATCCCATTAACTCTAAAAGCTGACCAGTTTCCCTGAGGAGATGCTCTCGGTCGGAGACCAACGTCTTCTTGTGTTATCAACCTCAAAGATTCACCTCATGAAAGCAGCCAGTAAACCACCCAGGGGCTCACAGAATTTTTTTTTTTTTTTCATTTTCCAAAAAAAAAAAAAAAAATAGCGATTACAGCATGATTACATGTATTCGCCTAGAAGCTGCTCCTGTCCGGGTGACGTGCATTCAGTTTATCTGTAAGGAAAATGCAGGTTCCAGATGGCAGAGTATTCCAGTGGGAAGTGGCTGTAACAATAAGTATGTAAGATACTGTAAGTTCAGATGCTGGAAATTCAAACAAGTATGTACCACACTGCAGTAAAGCAAAAGCGTTAAGTGAAAAGACTCTGGAGTTATGGCCTTGATGAAATGGAAATGCTACGTGTGACACTATAAAAGAAAGTATAGCATAGCAAACACATAAGCACAGGCAGAGCATTGCTTGGCTGATGCATAGCTGACAATGGAGTGTGTTACCTTTGTTGTTCTAGTTAAAGTATTAGTCTAAATACAATCCTTTAAAGTATATTGAAGAGCATGTGAGGACTGGGCTACTCTGAATGATCTTGCGTGTTCAGTGTGGGTCTGGGACTTAAGGGCGATAGGACTTAGTGTTGAATGCTTTGGTTGCATGAAGGAAGGGAAACAACCAATTACCCTGAATTTGTACATTTGTCTGGCCAATGGTTGGTACTACTGGACCATGGTGTGGAGATGCAGTGGAGCAGTGAAGACTTGGGCATATCACACACTTGTCATGTTGCTGCATTTTTAGTGTGTCGCCATTGTTTGTTGGTTCACGATGTGAAAGGCTAAAGAAACGTCTAGAATAATCTAGGTTGGAGATAAAAAGGCTTCTCTCTTTGTGTGAAGAGCTTCCTTTAAAGCAAGAGGTGTCTGTAGAGTAACTAGTCTTGTAACCTTGTGTGACATCAACAAGGTCATTCTGAGCTGAGAAGACAGCTGGCCAAGTTGTGTTCATTCAAGTGTTTTTGATAGTGATGAATGCAGGAGTACGAAATGACAGGATGAATACCACTCCTTAATTTTTTTCTTACACTCACGGGATCCAGGCTCAACTTTTTGAGGAGAAATTTAACACAAAGCCTCTTGATTGAGGATGGTACCAGTCTACTGGTCAGGACGGAATTGATCAAGCAGCTGGGAACAGGAGGATAGCACTGGAAAATGAGCAGTAAGCCAAGAAGGGGATGAACACCTGTGCTTGAAAAAAAGGGCTCAGAATGATTATGGCTTGGTGTGGGGGCAGGAATCATCCGAGACAGATAGCTGAAGGAGTTATCAATGTCGGACACCTTTACAACTGTTCGTCAGGTCGTCTGCATTGAGAAATGGTCATGGAGCAAATGGAGAGGAGAAGGTGGAGAGCAGTTTACAGGGGTTGGAGACATATGTGTCAGTTATAAATTGGAGGAAAGTCACCTTGATTACTTAGACCGCAGAGGAGCGGGCGCTGAGAAGAGGGCAGTCCTGAACCTGTTCGGTAGGTGCGTTTGGATTTCCTCCATCTCCTCTCTCTTGCCCTTTGGTTTGGACAAAGCATATCCATCAACCAATGAGTGAGGGATGTTGGGCAGACTGGTTTGGAGACAAAAGAACAGTGATTTTAGAAGCTTTGAGATAGAAGAATAAACCAATTGGCAGTGACATTTAGCATACGTGAGCATGTATGAATTACTAGGCATCTCTTAACTGATACTTCTCCACTACAGACTCTTGCCCTGAATTAATCCTGCTAATACTGTTTGAAGAATTAAAAAATGAAAAACAGAGGGCTGCAGGAGAGAATGGAATGAATGCACAGCGTCTTCTCAGTTTTGTATTTGTTGTGCTACAACAGCTCTTGGCAGATAAAACATGTTAGGCTTAGAGAAGAGACATGACATCAGTTGGCTGATACATTTTTGTTTTTACATTTGAATTTTTATTTTATTTTTTTTCGGCTATTAAGCTTTTTCAGATGTTATTGCCAAGTGCTAAACTGTCTCTGAGAACTTGCTTGGGGAAAAAAAAAGAGTTTCACCAGAGCCAATGCAGAGAAATTATAGTGGTTTAAGGCATTACTTTAGTTACACAGGAAATAAATACTTTGGGGGGGTATTTGGTTTCCTTTTCCAGTCCCAGCCAATACATAGTCATTTTGTGATCTTATCTCTGTCCCAAACTCTCACAACCTAGAAACACTGGCATACTCCTGAAAGGCCGGCTGCAGAATCAGTCCAGCAATAACTGATTAGGCTGTGTTCACTCTGTCTGGCTCCAGTGCCAGGAATAGCACAGTTAGCACAGAATACTGCTTGCTTTACCTTCCCTCAGGTATGCTCCCTGAGGATGGCATTAACCTCCACTTCTTCATGTTCATTAGATTCACGCTGCAGTTCAGGAGAAAACAGATTTTAGCGCTGAGCTCAGTGTCTGCCTTACCCTCTGTTTCCAGTGCCTACTGATGGATCTGCTTATGTCATTCAATATTAGCTTTGGTTATGTACGCGAAGCAGCATAATAGCTCCTGTTTTTCAAAGAATTAGATATTACTGTGTTACTCTAAGATAGAATGTTGTAATTCTGGACATAAATCAATCCATTGACCAGTTAGACATCAAGGAGGATAAATTCGTTTCAGCTCTGAGCTGTAAGATCCTAATCCATGCAGGCTTATTGTCATAATGCGTCTGCAAATCTGATCTCATCTGAGCTCATAACGCTCTATCCTCATAAATGCCATACATGCTTTCTTTTAGATCCCATTTCTGAATATCAAATCGTATGGAAACAAACAGAAAAGTTTTAGTTGAGATGATTTAAATGTATGGAATAGAACATTGGTGGGATAACCTAAACGTTTTTCTGTTTTTTGGTCTTTTCACTCTATTCGTTGCGTTTCTTTCCTCTCCTCGATACACTGACTTTTATCTCTGCAAGCATTTCTATGGTGCTCCAACATCCTCTCTGATACAAGTCTTCCATATGTATGGATTAGTCAGACCCGTCAACTGGCAGATAAATGTTCTTTTCCATCGGCAAAGGGCACTGTCAGATCTCTGCATATTTGAAAACAGGTGGAATTTATTGAACTGTGGACTTCCTCCATCGAAGCGTGCGTATGCTAAGTCCGTCATATCTTAAAGCGCATATTTATCTCTGACCCGATCATTTGTTAAATATTGTCCTGACATTAGCTGCGCGGTTTCTCGACAGGCCTGACCATGCGTCGGCTGTAGCGTCGTGGTGATAAGGGAATGTTTAATGCAGAAGTGAGAGCCTCGGAGAGATCACACCTGTCAAGCGTCTCTATCTCTTCTTATGTGCGTTTACGTGCCCACCGTGTTTGGAATACAAATAAAGAGGCATGGGAAAATAAAGCATGCGTATGCAGTCTGGACTGATGAATTGGTGACACACAGCACATTAGAGGCATTACTAAAAATACATATGTGCTGTACGTGATGATGAAATGCTCTACAAAATGACTGTACAAAATGACTGTAGATGAGGAGCTTTAGAAGCCCATAGCGTCACTTAATCATTTAGCGGATATTTTAAGATTATGTGCAGATCATGCTTTGCATTATTCATTCATATATGCATGTTTCTCTTTTTCACTGGTGCTTTAGTGAATGTTGTGTTATCTGTATATATGTGTTTATGTGTGCTTGTGGGTGTGTTTGTATGTCTTTATATTTACTACTAAAGTTTAAGTCATTGTCAGAGAATGTCTCTCTCTCTCTCTCTCTCTCTCTCTCTTCCTGAAAAACTGTGTGCATTCATGAAAAAAGGTCCTCTGAGAAGTCAAAAAATAGTGGCCTCTTCACTAAAGTAACAAATGAATAAAAGAGACCAAATGCAGAAACCAGAGCAGCCTGAAGGCAGTGATGTATGTGAACGAGAAATGGCTTTTTAAAGATGGAGTCGCACAACATTAGCCTTTATTAGATATCACAGAGTCATCTATTCCCCTGGTACTGGACAGTCTCTGCTCTCGCTGACAACCCAAGCAGGGTGGATGAAGGGAGACAGAGAGAGAGAGAGAGAGAGAGCAAGAGAGAGAGAGAGAAAGAGAGAGAGAGAGAAAGAGAGAGAGAGACACAGAGAGTAGAGTGGGGGAGGATTTTGTTTGAATTCCTTTTTCACCAGCTTCTCTGCAGGCCTGATGTGCCCTATGCAGCTGGCATTCTGTGGCACATATATAGGAACCTTCCCGGCGGATTCCTTTCTTTTATTGAGTGGCAACGGTACAGACTGCATTGTCAACACTGCAGCCCAGCTCAGTGAGATCTGTCTGGCAAGGAACGATTTGAGTAACTGGTGTCAAGTCATTATGTGTTCCAGGAATGTTCAACGAGTTCTGTCTGTTTGCATGTTAATGATCTGAGGATCGGAGTTTGGGCAAAATGTTTTTAGATAGCATTCCCTTGACTGTATGTGGGATGGAGATGTGGAGATGATGAATGAATAATCTGATTCTCTGATTTAACATGTCAGTGAGTGTGAATAGGTGTGCATTTTGCTGCATATGTATACTTTATGAATGGAATATTATGAGCTTAACAAAACGGCTTTGATTTGTTTTAATACTGTAGTATTACCACCTTGATGTTCTCTCGTCTACACAAATACCATTATCGAAATGTGGCTAAACATCCTTGAAGTCAAGATTGCCTGTATGGATGATTACATTAAAGATTGTTTTGAAATGTGTGCATAGATGAATGGGTTGAAATTACTTGTTATAATGACCAATTTCAAAGATTCGTTTCTTGGCACAATCAGCTCCTTTGTTTGGAGAGTGAGAGATTCTTGTTTTCTGTATTGTACAAAAGAAACCAAGAGGTGATGCAATTAACATGATTCGAGAGAGGTACCATTTCCCCGTTAACAAACGAAACTAGATGCCAGGCCGTCTCAAGGGCATTGTTCATGAAACGAAGAGCATTTATTTTCTTTAAAGCCATAAAACATTTCCACCAATGAACGTGTCCAGATTCCATGGTGTGCGCCTTGCTCATGTGAAAGCATACAATGTAGAGAAGTGCATAGCTTTGTGTGTTGCCATGGCTTTCATTCTCTCTCAAGAATGCCTTGTCTCCAAAGTCACACAGTAAAGCTTTCTACCAGAGCACTTTTTTCACAGCGGCATAATAGTACGTGGAGGCCAAACTAGGAGAAGCCGCTGGAAGGAGCTAGCAAACAATAGCGAAAAAAAAAAAGGTTGTGATCCATGGGAAGAGGCAGCCAGTGTGGAAATCAGGAATATTTTAACCAAAAGTACCACGAATGCTTGGGGTGAACAGGAAGACTTAAATCAAAAGCGAGAGGATTAAATTATGAAAGCTTCTAATATTTTTGTAGTTACCTTCTCACACACCAGTATGAGATTTCCAACTGAAAAGAAATGATGTTCCCTTCAAGCCACTGGTGCAGATTGAAAATGAAACGGGTTTTTTTTTTCTTTTTTTTTTCTAATGCCCTAGGATCGAGACGTTCTCTGATCTTTGTTCTTTTAAGTTGGCCTTCCATTAGAAAGTGCTCACCAACTGTATGTACCCGTAAACAGGTTGAATTTCTCTTTGTTTAAATGTTAATTTACATGAAATCCTGGATTACCACTGATGCATACAAATAGGATTAATTTTTTTCTTTCTTTAGAAGTAGAAGTACCGGCAGAGTTTTTAATGCCTTTAGGTGGTGTAATGCGTCTAAGGAATTAACTTCCACACCCAAATCATATTGTGCTCATTTTTGTTTAGGGAAAAAAAATGAAAAGAAAGAGAAAGAAAGAAAGAAAGAAAGAAAGAATGAAAGAAAGAAAGAAAGAAGAAAAAAAAAAGAAAGAAAGAAAGCCATACCCTCTTTGCTCTGTACAGTCATGGTTCAAGAACCCTCTTAAACATTTCCCGTATTTCTCTTCTTTGAGTTATAGCTTGTCTTTTGGTGTACACTTCAGAGAGATGAGTGAGCTAATTCAACCCTAAGAAGAAATGAGTAGCACTTCATTTTGAAAGCCAAGATCATGGGGCTGCATTTGTAGCAGAACGACCTGTCCTCCGGCATTTTAGCCCATCAGAGAAGACCATTCTTTATGATTTTTAATGAAATCTCCCCTTTTCCCTGCACCTACCTTTTTTTTTATTGCATTACTGCTCATATCAATCTTTTATTCAGCTTCTGAGCTGACTGAGTTGCCATTTTCCACCTTTTTTTAATATCTGCAATTATTTCAGCGTTAGAGAAAGCGCTACACTGTGCTATCTAAACAAACCATCCGTCTTCTTATCTATTGTCTTCGCTCTCTCTGAAAAAAAAAGGAAGAAGGGTCCCGGAAAGGATCTCTGTTAGTCTCCAGTAGGTGGATGGGTGGATGGATGGACAAGTGAATGGGAACTGTATCCTTTGTTTGGATGAGTCATCATCTAAGTGTTGCAGCTCAGTTCATCTGCCTCCTGCCGAGAACAACTTCAGTGAGAGAGCATGAGCTGACTCCGGAAGTTTCTGTATTGGCACACGAGGCATTCAAGCTTTGATTCAGGATCAGCAGGTTCACCATAAAAGAAAGAAAGAAAGAAAAAAGATACACATACTGTTATAGAACAATTTTCTCTCTGGCTTGGTGTTGTGCACAAATTGCTACTTGACAAGACTTGAGGAACGCGATCAATGATTTTTTCTATAGTGTAATCCACAGTGTTATCAGCTAAATAAATACCTGATAAAATAGTAGATGATGCTGTTGCAATGCTGGGGTGATGTGAAGAAAGACAGGGTTTGCCACTCTCAGCCTGTTCATCAATTATCCATGTGATATTTTCCACCAGTCTTCCATCTAAGTATCTTCTCTTGGTTCTGTCCAGCACCAGCCAGGTGAGAAGCCTTGACAAGCATTAGTGCCATTCATAGTAATATCAAGTATGCCCGTTAAACTGGTTTTCTGTACTAGCCAGCCATCCACACATTAGTTTTTACTATGGTTGTAGTGGTAAAAGAAACAATGCTCTGTCGCTTCAGAGAGAGAGAGAGAGAGAGAAGAGAGAGAAGAGAAAGGTACCTTGTAGATCCACGAGTGCAAGTCAGTAAATAAACAAATAAACAGTTGTGACAGGTGAAAGTCCTGTCTGTCATATATTGAAAGTTTCTACAGTATGCTTAATGACACATTTACAAACATATCATGTGAAATGCATGTATGAAAAGGTAAAAAAAAAATTGACTCGTGATAAAGACTAGACCTCCTCTGCAACCTCAGATTCTTTGGTATGTGTCTGTCAGACCACACATTTTTCTTGGCAATATGACCATCATTACTCCGAGACTCACTCCTCATCATCTGTTTCCATTCAGATCAGTGCCGGTCGCTACAGATGGCAATAACACATGGTAAAACGGGCCACAGAGACGAAGGGTTAGCACCAGCAAACGATTACTCAGACAACATGGCAATGCTCTCTACAGTTCCTTTCTCATCTTTCTTTCTTTCTTTCTTTCTTTCTTTCTTTTTTCTTTCTTTCTTTCTTTCTTTCTTCCTCTCTTTCTTTCTCATCTTTCTTTCTTTCTTTCTCTTTCTTCTCTTCTCTGTGCAGTCGCTCTCTCATCCCGGAGCCTCATAAACGGTGCTCGTAAATAAAACTGGGAGAGGTACAGAGCAGAGAAGGGCAGAGTCATCGCTCCTCCCAGCAAGGCTTTTCACTCTCACTATTTCTCTCCGACAGCTACTTGATCAGCGCCCCTCATCTTTATTCAGTTCATTAGAGTCAACTCTCCCTCAGGACTCCGGCTCTCTTTTGGAGAGGCATTTCCGATAGCTCTAAGTTCCTTAATTAACCAGGCAATTAATGCGGTGCAAGACGAGGCCTTGATAGCAGGAAGAAAAAGAAAAACAGTCACAGTATGCAGGGATGAAGCCAAAAAGAAATGCTAGTCGTTCAGTTGCGGCAGAATGTTGGGTTTGGGTGTCAACTCTCTTGTGTTGACATTCAGATGTGTGTCATTGTGCGCCAATGTAAACCCGCTTTCGGTGGTCACCATTTTATGACTATGGTGTCTCCACAGTTTAGTGTCTGTGACCATGGGGGTCTGTGAAAGAAATGGCTTTTCAATGACTGTATGAGAAGTTAAATGCCATTTTTCAGTGTCTTTTCAAATTGTCACTGAAAAAAAATGTATGTAAAACATGAATTTTTTATGTATTAGGTTTTAAGTCATTTAGGTTTTTGCCTACAGCTACAGATTCAAAGAAGCGATAATGTTTTGCATAGAGTTGTCATTAGCTGTACTCATAAGCCAAACATTAAGCTTTTAATGTTTTGTCATATCTCAGTAGAGCGCACAGCAAATGTATATTGTCTCCAGTCATGTGTAGAAAGACTTTTCGGTGGTGAGGAAAAAAGAAATGAGATATAATTTTCTGGAAAATTCAAAGAATTTTGAATAAAACTACCTTTTACTTCTAAAATAGGACACAGAAATACACACTTCACTTGTCACATTACCAGACTTGAGTGAACTGAAAAAAAAAAAAAAAAAAGAAACCCAAGATTGATATCTTATAACCTTGCTCTGTTCACACCGGCATCAGGTTCTCTGTGCTGTTTTTAGCATTTTTCAGAAAGGAGGTGGGAGAGGGGAAAACCACACTCTTGCTTGCTAGTTCCCTGGCCTCCTTATTAAGGAACGGCACTACGATAACCCTGATGGATTAGTGGGAACTGGGCTGTGGGGTACTGCCTCTCTCTGAAACAGAGCTGGTCCACTGCCCTGCCTTTTCTCCAACACCAAGGTCACCTCGTAAGCCAACGCTGGCAGGAGCGGACAAATCCACTGACCAACACTCAGAGAGAGATTGGGCACACACACAGACACACAGACGTGGGCACGCGCACACACACACACACACGCACACACACACGCACACATACATTCACTTTCTCTTTGTGTCTGTCTGTCTCTCTCTCTCTCTCTCTCTCTCTCTCACTCACTCACTTATTCACTCACTCACCCTGTTAATCATCAGCAAACTCCGGGCCACACAACAAGCTCTGTCCTAAGCCTTCTCTCTCTACTTTCACCATCTCAGATCTCTTTACCTCTCTCTCCCACCCGCTTTCCAATTCTCTTACTCGCAACCCTTTTCTTTTCTTTACCCTTCTCCTTTATCTTCTTCTACCTGTTAGATAGTCCTTTTTTCTCCCTTTCTTTTCCATGAATAAATCTGCTGGTCTTATCTTTCAGAAATCTGCTGTGGCGGCTGAGTACAAATGCAGTGTCTGTCTGAGCCCAGTGTTCTACTGTAAGGCAATTAAAACAGGCCGGCCTCTAAAACACACAGCACAAATCACATGGCTTAACCCAAAGGAGCATACCCTCAAGCACTAGCTCATAGTTTTTCTTTTTGACCATTTTGGAATTTAAGGAATCCAGAAACTACAGATACACATATTTTAGGTTTGTTTGCTTGTTTGTTTGTTTTTTGTTTTTTTTTTTACGGTGGAGCATATGTAAGCAAGATACCTTGCCATGGTATCTCCCCATGTCCTTCTACCTGTTAGTGTCTCTAATGTGCATCATATGGCCAGTAATCACGTTGCTACAATAAAGATCTCAATGCTGTCCAGCAGTGACCATCTGGGCCATCAGGATTGATTCTAGAGCTCTCTCCGTGCATAAGTGGGGGTGGGGGGGGGGGGGGGGCATTCGATAGGGAACGTGTGTTCTCAGGCTGTTTTTTTTTTTTTTAACACTCGCTGACTCTTTGACACAGTGGGGATAAAGATGAGTTAAAGAACCCCCAGAGCTCCTGTGATGTGGCAAAAAGGATGAAAAGACGGCTGTAGCTCGGGGGGGGGGGGGGGGGGGGGGGGGGGGGGGTGGAGGGAAGAGAGGGGATTGTTATTATCAGCCTGTTCATCGATCCTTTATCCCTCAAGCTTGTGCCATGGCATTGCCGCTGGACCTGGAGTGGACATGAGAGCGATTCTCTCCTCTGACCTGGGAAGCGTTCCCAGTCAAATCTGTGAGCAATCACGCAGTCTTGGAATGTTCATGAACATCTTATTAGCCCAAAATCAAAGAGACTTCGGGGATTAATGGATTATGGTGATTCAGAAACGAATGTACTTTTCCCCCCCTTACTTCCAGTCACTTGAGGTAACATAAAACTACTTATTTATATTACTCATATATTTTAATTGGGAATACATTTAATGATTGCAAACTTCATTTTTAATTAAAACTCCAGATCTTTGCTGTGTTGCCCTCCAATCTTTCCTGGCTGTTAAGTATTGCATCAAAAAATGCAGAAGTAATTATTGGACCGTATGCTGGTTAAGACCTCAAATATCAGATCTAAACTGTTTACGGTAAGGTTGAATGACCAACAAGTAGTTAGTATCACCATGGTAATACCGTGAGCGAAAATGTGTATCACAAGTCACTCGAGAAGAATAAGGGGATAGAACATTGAAGAATAAAACAATTAAAACAATTAAAGTACTTCCCTGGGGACCCCAAATATTTTTATGCACTATTATTTTCGTTTTTATCAATGCAGTTTGAAGTAGGCATTGCGTGTGTGTGTGCGTATGTGTGTGTGTGTGTGTGTGTGTGTGTGTGTGTGTGCGCGTGCTCTGCTGGCCCTCAGCTGCCAGTGAAAAATGTCATCACGATAAACGTGCTTAGCACAATGTGTAATCTGTTTAGAAGCTTCACCTGGCATTGGCAGTACACACCCCCACAGACCTGACGTCTCTTCATAATTTATTTGACATTGAGAGTGTGTGTATGTGTGTTTGTGTGTGTGTAAGAGAGAGAGAGAGAGAGAGAGACACACACAACACTGGGAAAGGAATCTAAGACTTTGAGGGCAGAAAATCTCATTTTTTAGCAACTTGAAGTACAGATGCTACGTGAGTTAAACGAGGTTTTGATTTATCTTTGTCTTATCTGTGTGTGGGAAATGTGCTATAAAGAGCATGAGTTATTCTTTACTGACAAATCATTCTCGCTGAATAGAACGTTGGCATTCCACCAATAAGGCATTCATTTATCAAATCTCAATCAAAGACTTGGACCTTCCGAACGAAGCATATGTCAAGCTCATTTAAAACGAGAAACATTTGTCATGTTTGTACGGATGTTTTTGGCTCATGCATCCACAAATTCAGTGAAACAGTTAATTTAGGAATAGATTACAAATCACATTCAGACAGAATATATTAAACCGAATTTAATTATTATGTAGATTGTGAATGTCAGGACGCGAAACGATTTTAGGTCATGAGTGAGTTTGTGTGGTCGACTGTTTGTTACATTACGGTAAGAAGGACATCTCTTTCTTTAAACATTGTGATGGAAATCTTTTATGTACTCCTTTGTTTTCTCTCTTGGTTGTCAGAACAGTTATTCGAGGGATACCAAGCATGAAAGTTGATGCGTCGTGACTAAAAAAAGAGGACTAATGCAGTGATTTCTCTTGTCACTGACACAGCTACATTTTGAGCAGCATTTCATCTTTGTGCACATGAACTGTTCCACAGCATTTTTCTCAGGCTGAGTTTCTCATTAACTAGGAATAATTTTGAGCGGTGAGACAGCCTCTCTCCTGTTTGCATACCGCGTGTGCTTCCCCCTATATCTGCTGAGGCCGAGAAAACGACTTTTGCAAATCTCGACGTGGATATTTTATTACGCGCTGGATATTTTTATATTTTTTTTTTTCCTTTTCCTTACTCACTCTTAAATTATCCCTCTACCTGGTTACAGGTTATGTATTCATTGTATTTGGTTCAGTGCTTTTCTATGCATGAGTTTCCATCAAGGCCTGTGTATCTGTGCTCATGTCATTATGATATCTGTAAGGCTCGGCAATAGGAAAAGATTTCTCTCCCCCCTCCCCCTCCTTGACAGCAAGGAAAGTAGGGACAAATCGCCCACTGAAAACAACTCCCTGCGTTTTTCTTGTGTACACCAATCTTACCTGCGAAGGCCTGAGATGAAGCCAAAGGGAAACCGGTGAGTTTCATTTCTCCCCGCCGAGCTTTCGAACTGTTTTAACCTACGAGACGACCTTGACGTCTCTCGCCGCTCGGTCCCCGGGCCTAGTCGGAATCCGCGAGAAGCCGGAGAGCAATCATTTTCCACTATCAGAACATCAACCTCGTGTGTCACTTGGATTTGAAACAGGATGTTATCAAACTGATAAGAAAAGACGTTTTGATGGAGACGTTTACGGCAAGCGTCACAATGTCATTTAAAAATGATTTTATGCAATAATTAGAGATTGTGTTGTCTTCAGAGACTGATCCATTTTCATTGATTGACTAATTAATTAAACCAATCTATGGATTAAGTGCTTAGTCATCCACTAAATGGATAAACAAGACAGGTAAAGAGGAAAAGCTACGCGTTTATAGTTGTCTGTGCATTAGTAAGATAAGCCTTTGTACAAGCAGGAGAAGCTTTAGTCTGCTCTGTAATTTGTATGCCTCAAACCTGCACTTTTATGAAATGGCAGAGACTTGTAAACCTTGACAGACGTGTGCCTTGTAGGACTTCTATTGTGGACTGCTGGAGAAAAAAAAATTAGCTTGTCACAAAGCCCTTTATGACCTAGGTACTATAGAGCTCTGCAGGCTTTCAGACCTCCCAATGTGCATCTGAAAGAGAGAATTTTGCTGCCGCATCAGTGCATGGAGCAAAAAAAAAAAGGGAAACAGCAAACACTGGTTGAGTCACTGTCTGTTGACATGTGTACAGAGCTGGTTTTTTTGTTTAAAGGCATAATTGCTTTCTTTATCAGCCCTAATGCCGGTAATGTTGATCTTTGCCGTAGCTTTAAGAAAAAGAAATAAGCATCTTTTTTTAGAGTTTTTTTGTTTTCTATCCCAAAATCAAACATTACGCAGGTGAAAGTGTATAAAGCTGTAGCTAGCTACATATTTAAGAGTAGAACTGTCTGGGTAGTGTGTGCTTATGCTCTCTCTCTCTCTCTCTCTCTCTCTCTCTCTGTCTCTGAGTCTGTCTCTTGCTCTGTGTTTGTGTCTGTGTCTGCGTGCACCGTTCTATAAGGACAAGCCTGCTGGCACCTTTTGCTTCTGCTGTGACTCATTTTCTCCTTCAGGCAAGCAGGGTCACTTGCTGGAACACTCGAGGAGAGTTAATGAGTTGTGTGTGTGTATATGCGTGTGTGTTTGAGTATGTGTTCACACACAAGTATGTGTGCTGATCTGCTTGTATATGTGCACTGAAAGACAGAGAGAGCTCAAAGTTCTGTATGTAGGATTCCTACAGTAAGTACTCAAACCCATGGTCCCTTCGCTATAGAGAACAGAAACTCCACCTGCTTTGAGTCAATATGTCTGTGTTAGTGTTCATTACATAGAGAAGGAGAAGAACTGCAGCACCTTGCACTCATATGAAAAAAACAGACCTGGTGGGTAATTCCAGTGTATGATTGCCTTCACCATAAACTGGACACTGGACAGGGGAGAGGGCCATACAATTTGTTTGGACAGCATTATTCCGAAATGTATAACGCCGCATCAAAGCTCCGTCTTTCTTAATTTAACAAACGATCAGTAACGTCTCTGCCCCGCGCGCTGCCAACGTCCGAGCTGTTTATACTGACTTAATAACCTGTGTTTCATTGCGTTTTCCACGGGAAGCGCTGGAGGCAGTTTGATCAGACAGAAGTGAAGTGGTGCTGATCCCGTGGAATCCCCCAACCTGTATCTGCTCCAGACATGCTGTCCGCATCAATACATCTCCGCGTGTTCTCACAGGTTCTCAGCGCTTCACTTTACGCTTCCGCGCAGACAGATTCGCAAAATCCAGACAAAAAACTTCCTCCGACGGAATGCTCAAATGCCAGAAAAGCTAGTGTCGAGAATAGGATGTCCTTGTAAAGAATGTATTTCTTAGAATTTTTTTTTTGGGGGGGGTGGGGGGTGGGCGGGTTCTACCCATACCTCTACCTCTCTTCCATTTCACATTCCTACCAGACACGCCCAGGGTGGACCCGAGGCCGTCTCCTAATGATTTCCCTGGTGTCGGCGTCTCTCGCCACTTCCCCGCCGACATCATACTCATTTCCTTCGCAAACATCAAATCTTTTTCGGCCATTGTGGGCTCTGAAGAGCCGTCATGATTTCAATGAAGGCTTTTTATTAAAAATTGCCCCTCGGAATGGTAATATCGCGGCTTGGCGCTGCGGTGTGGGCAGGCAGAGAGAATATGTATGTGTGGGTGAAAAAGAGGAGTAACGGGGTGTGAACATAATAGACTTTTTTGTCCTCTCAGTGTGTTGGTAGCAATGCTCAGTGGTGATGACTATTATTCACACTGAGCAGAAAAGAAGTTGTGTCAATAGCGCTTGATTTCTTGCACAGTTAATGGTAAATCACCACGAATCGGAAGAGTGAGGTCAGAACCATGCTTCTCCTGTTGTTCTTTCTCTCTCTACGCTCCACTCCAATTGATTATGAAGGGTTTCACACCGACACTTTTAGAGTGGGCTGCATGTGTTTTTTAAAAACACGGTTCTGTAAGTTGACATTGTTTATTGGACGGAGCTGGCCAAAGTATATGGAGTTTAGGAGTTATTTTCAGAGGCACAGATGTACACAAACATTTCTGACTATGTCCATGAGCTTTCGTTAATATGTCTGTAGTTTCATTCTGAAAGTTCAGTAATCTGTTGTTTTTAACACAGGACAAGCAAGTCTGACTCACATAAATGCTTCCACTTGCTTATTTTTTAGTTCACAAACACACACACACACAGACACCCCTCTACAATATGTTTCTGTCTGTTTCCGTGTGTGGGTGCGCATTTGTGAGTGTGTGTGTGATCAGTGTGCATCTGTAAGTCTGTGGATATGCCTTGTTACCATGTCTGTGTGAGTGTGCATATGTCTCTGTGTATGTGTGTGTGTGTGTGTGTGTGTGTATGTGTGTGTATGTCTATGTGAATATGTGAATGCTGGTTGGAACGGTGGAGTTGGTCATGAAAAATGAATGGGCACATTCTCTGCAGTCTTAGTGTAGCCTCCAACTCTACAATGTATTCATTTACCCTGTAACAAAAATTCAAGGACAGGTACACTTGCTCTCTTGCTCTTCGTCTCTCTCTCTCTCTCTCTCTCTCTCTCTCTCTCTCTCCTTGTTTCATTTTTGCCCCTTTTCACCGATGCTCTTCAGTTCCCTGATTTGAAAAAGAGAGGTGCGACAGAGGGAAAAAAAAAAGAAAGTCAGAGATGGGAGGGGGAGAGAGAGAGGAGAGATAGAGAGACAGACAGAGAGGGAGCATAAAAACCATGGCATTTCCTCTTACACCTTGGGGCAGTAATGCCTGTGCCTCCTACTCTGTGCATCTCTCTATCTCTCATGCAGCTTTGTACCCCAGGCCTGCTATAACACACACACACACATACACACACACACACACACACACACACTCACTTTTACCCAGGATACAGCTGTCTGTTTAACCCCAAATGGATTAGCGTGGGAGCCATGCGTATATGTGAAAGATGCTGATTAAGTAAGACACAAAATAACATCTTTGATATTAGTCCTGTCTGCTGGTATAGTTTTGAAGATATATATGTATGTATATGCCTGGGAATTAAGAAATGATAGTGAAGAAGATGATTTCTCCTCTGCCTGTTATTATTCCATATTTGTGTATTGTATTAGTGGAGACGAGTCATACCGTAGGCTGTGTCGGACTGAAAGCTTTATGAAGAGTTTTCAAATGCAATTTTCCCAGAGAAACAGATTGAGAGGACAGATGTGTATATTTTAAGAGGCTTAACCATGGAAACGTATGTTTTACCTTCTCAAGAACCTGAAGCTTATAAAGGTAACATTTGTCATCAGCTGAACTGTTCGCAATTTTTTGGCAACATTTGAAAAATGCTACATCATACCCTCATGTTTTTCTCAGACTTTAAAATGGCACTTCATCCGTGAAAAAATGTGTATTTACACAGATCTCAATTTTTGACTTAAAATTAATTTTCGTCCGAAGCCTCAAGGGAATATTTCAGTCTGAACTCTTAGAACAGCATCCTGTGTTATTTTTTGACTTATTTATTTATTTTTTTTGAAAGAAATAACAGTAAGTAGCTGTGCTGTAAAATGGCAGGTGTGTTACAGTAATGCTCAAAGTTCCTTCACACTGACAGGGAGCTCCAGGTCTATCCCCATGACTACCACTTAACAGCATCCCTGAGGGCCTATGGCAGCCAGTGCTGATCAAGAGAGCTTTACTCCAGGTGCTTTCTGATTGGATGCTCCCAGCTGCTTTCTCATCGTTTGTTTTCGTGTTCAGGTCGACGGGTGCCTACACCTCCTAGGCCCGTTTCTCTTCAGGGTCTCCTACTGGTCGAGCCACCGTCCTAACCTTTCACCCCAGAGAGCCTTTTCACAACAGATCTTCCTCTAAAAGTGTGTGTGTGTGTGTGTGTGTTTGTGTTTGTGTGTGTGTGTGTGTGTGTGTTTGTGTTGAAAAGTGCCTTTGCCTGGTTGTTTTGTTGAGGAATGACCAGCGGTCACCTGCGGGTTTATAAGACCGGTCTTTACTTTTTAACAGAGGATGTTTCCATTGGTTTGCGGAATGGTTTTGTGTGTGTGTGTGTGTGTGTTTGTGTGTGTGTGTGTGTGTTCATGCTGGTTTAAGATGGTAAAATTAGACTGAGTGAATGTCTAATTCTACAAGTTCAGTGTGAGGTTGATGGGATTCTGGTTCTGTGCACGTCTCATTGCTTCATCTTTATGCATGCTTACCACATCCCTCTGAGAAGCAGCCTGCTCTCCCAGCTCTATTATGTGTGTGTATATATGTATATATATATATATATAAATTTCCTTTTTTTCTCTTTACTAACTCTCTCTCTCAGCAGTTGCTATGTCTCTTGGTGCTCACTCCTGACAGCACTGATGCAATGATGCAATGTTCCAACAACGATGACACAACGTTGTAAGAATATTTTGTTTAGCGAACCCAACATAATCATCGGGACAGCACGCATGTGCTCTGTCTGTGCTTATTTGTGTAGAAATGCTCTCTCCGGGTACGTCTGTAAGAGATGTGTGGTTATTTTAGTTTTCCTCTCGATCACTCTTAAACGAAAATGAACATTACCGTACCCTTAGCTGCCATTGCAAAGCACAGCAGAACCTTGAAATCTTAACAAGACATTTGACTGTTGTGCACACATGGAAAGTGTGCGCTATTCAGAATGACATTTTTTCAAATCTTTATTTTGACCTTTGTTATACAAGCGTGCACAAATTTTGTACATTGATGTATACATTTGTACATAGTGTACATTTATTTGTCTCCGCAAACCATTTTTTTCCGCTTTTCACCGCTGTTGGATTGATTGTCACTCCAGAGCAATGTATTTTTTTTATATTACATTTAGAATCACTTGCATTGTGATGCTTCCCCCCCCCTAAATAACAGTAACCATGAAACGAAGGTTTCCCTTATGTTACGCACAGCCAGGTCCAATAAGAGAATGCTCCCAATGGATTAAAGCCATTTATCTTTGCTTCATGTGTATGGCATTATGAGTAATGACACTTTCACGCTTTTCAGCTTTTCTGATTACTTCTCTTTCTCTTTGCCTCGCTATTCTGATGTCATATTCCTTGAAATGCATTGCACCTTTGTAGAAGTCAAACCTCAAACTTTCACAATGAACACTGAAAAAAAAAAAAAAAAAGTTCCTGGTTCAAACTGGGTTTCCGTTCATTTTTGAATAGTTTCTGAATGCGCTCAGCGACGAATTACTTGCGGGACTCTTTTTACTGTAATTTTCACTGTTTTGTAAATTTTTACAAAAGCAGTTTTTTGTGCATCATGTTTCTCTCCCTCTCTCTCCCTCTCTCTCTCTCTCTCTGTCTGTCTCTCACCATGTGTTTATATATGTGTGTGTCTGTGCGTGTGTGTCCTGGTTTACCTGTGTAGCTTATCTTTGTGTCCTATGTTTTTTTTTTTTGAACTGCTTGGGGAAAGATAGAGGGAAATAAAGAGGGGAGAAAAAAAAAAGACAGTGAAAGAGAGTTCTGGAAGGTTACTGTACGGTTGACTCGACCGTCAGGCCCAAAATCCGAGGTGCTGATCTGGTGATTAATACGACGCTGGTGGGCCCTGATTAGTGATGGTGACAGCCCATGCATCTTGGCTGGACCGCTGGCTCTCTCTGGCTGCCTCCCCGTCGTGTTCCTGGCTGAGCGCGTTCCCCGCAATTTATAGTCCATCAGGAGCCCTCTATCTCCTGCCTGATGCACAGAGAGGGGCTGCACAGCTAATGGAGCCTCGCTCTTATCTGTGGAGAGAGTGAGAGGGATGATGAGGAGGGAGGAGAAGAAGAAGATGAAGGGAGGTGAGAGAAAGAGAGAGTGAGTGAGAGAGAGGTTGGTAAGTAAAAGAAGGTTGGTGTTTTGAAGCTCTGTCGCGTCATACATATAAAGCATGGATTGAAAGAAAAAAAAAAAACTTCCGGACCTCTTTTTTTCTTTTTCTTTTTTTCTTTTTCTTTTTTTGCTTTCACCCAAATGCAGGGCTGTGACACACACACGCACACACACACACACACACACACACACACACACAGGACCACTTTGGACAAACTTTTTGTCAAGCAGAAATATCAATGTTAGTCCCTGGGGCTGCGGTATCCACAGTTTGCAGAAATTTCGGTTTGACACCTGTAATCTGTTTGAAAGCCCGTCTCTTACCCTGCGAGGGATTCCCTATGTAAATACGGGGCCGTGTTTACATGATGTGACCAAAAGCCTTTGCTTTGAAATTATCTCAGTGAGACGGTTGGCAGTTTTGGCACCGCCGTCACAACAGTGAGCGCCTCCTCTGCCTCCTCCGTCTTGCGCGTAGTCGTGTTAGCGTGGCCTCGGGGCCGTGTGACTAACACAGAGAGAGAGAGAGAGAGAGTCTTTTAAAATCAAAATCAAAATAAAGTCTCCTCACTAGAGCTTGAGTGGTCTCTGCCTGTCTGTTTTTATTAGTGAAAGGAGCAGAGTGCTTGACTGCACTGTTTAGTAGAACTACAGAGATGATTCTTTGTTTGGTTTAGACAGTTGGAAGACAGGAGCGGTGTTATATTACGTCGAACGCCACCACGAAAGGGGCCGGTGTGTGTCCGCGTTTGAGAAATATAAAGCGAATATACGAGAGAAGAGATGAATATTTGATAGAGCGATACGGCACGGTCGTTTTCTCCTCGTTTTCGTTCTGTGCTATTTCTTTTATCCCCTAAAGTGCTCAGGGAGAACTCGTCTTCATCAGCTGACTCTCCTCCGTGCGCCTGCTGTCTCCTGCATTAGGTGTATGAGTGCTAATGTGCCCTTCTGGAAGAGAGAGAGTCTTCCCTGCTGTCCGTCATTTGGTGTAATTGTCCTCTGTTTGGGAGAGAGAGAAAGAGAGAGAGAGAGAGAGAGAGAGAGACAGAGAGAAAGAGAGAGAAAGAGACAGAGGGAGAGACACAGACGCAGGGAGAAAGACAGAGGGAGGGAGGGAGAGACAGAGAGAAAGAGAGAGAGAGAGAGAGGGAGGAAGCATTTCACTGATGGGTTGTGCACTGACACAAACAGCATCTTTGTGGTTCTCTGGTTGTAAGAGCCTCAAAAAGGGACTTTTCAAGTGTGATTTATTGGCATTAAGTGTTCTTCCAGGTTCCTTATTCTCTCTCTCTCTCTCTTTCTCTCTCTGTCTCTCTCTCTCTTTCTCTCTCTGTCTGTCTCTGTCTCTCTCTCTCTCTCTCTCTGTTTCTCTGCCTCTCTTTCTGTGTCTCTCTCTATTTGTTCTTCAGTTGCCGTGTTCTGCTTTGCTCTTCTGCTTTGTTGTGCCCTGTTTTCTTCTTTCTCTCTCTGTCTCGCTCACTCTCTTTTATCGCCTCTGCCAGCTCCCTCTCATCCATCCTCTTTCTCTTTTGTAATTTCTGGTTCTTCCATTCTGTCCTACCCTTCGTTTCTCTCTCTCTCTCTCTCTTTCTCTCCTTTAACCCACTCTGTCACCCTTTCTCTAGGTCTGTCACTCAGTGCCCAGACAATCCTACTCTCTCTCTAGTTCTCTTTGATTTTGTGGTGTTACAGCATGTTGAAATCCCTCAGGGCTAACTGTTTTGGAGCAGTGTGTGTGTGTGTGTGTGTGTGTGTTTGTGTCTTTGGGGGGGGGGGGGGGGGGGGCAGTGATGATACCTCCCCTTAATCAGTCCCAGAACTTTTCCCTTTAAACAGTGTAACTAGATTAGTGACAGTCTACTTGCTGGCAGTGCTGTAAACTGGGACCGAATGGTCTTGGTCATTCTTCACATAGCGCCTTTACTGCATTCTAGGAACGAGGCCACGTTTTTGTTTAGAGAACTTCTCAGTGGTGTATGTTAATCCACAATGCAGATGAGGCGCGCGTTCGGGGGGGGGTTGGGGAGGGGCGCCGGACATGACTCGGCATGGAGGCAGACGGATAACCCAGGACAGCTGCTCAGAGGATTAAAACCACACAGGGAATTGACACTGAGCTGAGATGCTCCACATCTCCATGGCATTAATGTCACCCAGCCCACAGACCGCCTCACGCATGCTCTCTCTCTCTCTCTCTCTCTCTCTCTCATCCCTTCTCCTCCTGTCTGATATCACAGCACAGTCACTTCCTGTGTGCTATCAAACTACCGTGTGTGCCAGTGCACTTCCTCCCCTGCATATCCTCTCTGAACTATATTTGATCTGCTCTTTGTGTGATACATGATAAGACAGCATGCTCTGAGATGCTGTCATTATTGTCTTGCTAAGGGTCTTTAGAATGTTAAAACCTTAAACATGTCCAAACACACATAAAAACAAATTGTTCTGCAGTGATTGCACATTGACTGTACATATGTTACTGGACGCATTTCTCATTGTTATGGTAGTTACATTTTCGCACATCCCAGAATCTTTCAATACACAAAGCCCAAAATATCCTCTTTGAGCCTGAACGCACGTATCTTGGCTTCAGAATACAGATTCAACACCTGCTATAAATTTCTCTGCTTCTCCTCAGCTCTCTGTCTCTTTTTCCCTCCCTCCCTCTCTCTCTCTCTCTCTCTCTCTCTCTCTCTCTCTCTCTCTCTCTCTCTCATGGGGGCTGTTTGAGAGGTGTAAAGCAGTACTGTCACTGTACATCAAACTGCTAAGAGGATCTCTCAGACAGAACAGCGCTCCAGCTTTAACTCTCTCTGTCCAGCACTGCTGCGCCCAGCTCCCTCTCCCGCTCACAGAAATCCCCTCCCATGCTTTTACTCAATTTCCCTCTGAGGAAGTAATCTCCAACTCTCCTCCCATGCCAACGCTCTTTAAAGAGCGTGTACGGCACCATAGCGCCTATCGAACCTCCGCTCCCACCGGCCTCTGCGCGCCTCTTAACCCGACCGTGGAGCACTTACAGAGGGCTTTTGAGAGGTTGAATGGCGCTTATAAAGCGACCGGCAAGTTTTGTGACTGCATTGGTTACTGGTCCGGTCCAGTCCTATCTTGCTTAAGAAAGCGTGTTGGGGTTTTGGAAATCGTAAAAGTGGCTGAAGCAGAGATACGGAGGTGCTGTGAAGGTTTGTGGCGGTCTTCTGGTAGGGGACCGGTAATCAGAGGATTGTAGGATTGATTCTCAAACTTGGCTCCTATCTGTTGCCAGTTGCCTGAAGCAAGACATGAAAGCAGAAGCACATGAAACCCCAAATGCTTGTGACTTCAGCCATAGTAAGCATCGTAAATTACTCTGAATTAGAGCTTCAGCTAAAGGCAATTTTTAAATATTGCATAGCAGGGTCAAAGCTGCTTATACTGTGGGCTCTCTTATAATAACTATATAAAATTCATTGATTGTGTTAGCGTATTTTGTAAAGTTTTTTTTCGGCGGAAAGTATTTAGAAGAAAACAACTGAGTCACAGATTTCCTATTAAAGTTGTGTTAGCCAGCTGTGTTATACAGAGGGAATTACATGGAATGTATTGTAAGGATGTAAATGGTGAATAATAATAATTGAAATTGTCCTTAAATCATCATTTGATGCTGATTTGTTTTTGGACTCATGATTTGACAAAAGCCAGGTCAGGCCAGTGTGAGAACAGAGCGTTTTTTGGGGGAGTAGTGATCGTTACCTTTCACTGGTGATAATTACCTTTCACTTTCACAATCTACCATACGTGGTGTGATGTTACCACACCTCTGACGTCAATCAAGCAACTGACAGGGAAAGGAGGAGGAGGGGGGACAGGTTGTTGCCATCTTCACGCACATACACAAACACACACACACACACACACACACACACAGACACACACACACACACACACATACACACAGACACACAGCGAGTGGAAGAGGTGACAGGGTAGGTAAAGGGTACTGTTTTGGTGGTGTTAAAAAAAAAAAAAAGGTCACCAGAAAGACATTTTGAAAAGAGGGGGCAGGTGTTTGGGAACTAACAGAAGCCAACATGGGCGTGCGTGTCTGATGAAGTCTGTTCCTTTTTGTCTGTCAGCTGTGGCACCTCGCTACAGGAGTGTCTTAGCTCTTTGTCAAAACTGATCTCTGCCCAGTCTCACTTCATTTACACATAAGGACAAATACCACTTTTTCTGTGTGTCACAGGTTCAGTGACAATTTTGAGACAATGTGTGAATCCCCCAAGATGAGAGAGGAGAGCCAACTGACGGGTGTGTGTGCGTCTGTGTGTACACATGCTTTAGTGTTTCTGCATATGTGACTGTATGTGTACGTGTGTGTGTGTTCGTAAAGCCTGTATGTCAGTATGTATGTACATATGTATGTTCGTCTTTATGTGAGTGTGTGTGTGTGTGTGTGTGTGTGTGTGTCTACCGGAGGAGAGTGACGACTGTCTTATAGATATTCACACCTGTCAGGGAAGGTGTTGGGTTGGGCTAAATGAATGACAGCCTGTGTTTCACTGTGTGTGAAACAGAGCAGTGTTTCAGATCTGTGTGCCCAGAGTTTTCTTTTCCTTTTTTTTTTTTTTTTTAGTGGCTCTGATATAGCCTGTATGTCAAATCCATCTGAAACTTAGAGCTTTTTCATTACTTATTCAGAGGGCTAAATTAATTGAATGTAGACATGAGTGCTCTGTATGCCGGATCACAGATTGGCTTTTTTGTCTTGTGAAAGCCTTGCAGTAAAAGCAAAGGAGTCCTATACAAGCTTAATAAGTAGATTATTTGATAAAACAGGGATTTCTCAGGCAGACTGATTAGAGCTGTTTGATCAGTAGACCAACTGTCAAAGTCAACCTCCCTCCTGTGTCTCCTAGCACTGAGATGCTCCATTATAGTCATGGCCCCTCCCCCCCCACAACACTTTTATGAAAATAGTACATAAACATGTGTGGTCATCAAAATATAGCAGTAAAAACTAATCCTGAACTCACATTTTTTCTCTCCAGAAGAGAGCAGTCCACGTAGGTGTTAGTAGTTGGTGGAACAGATATTAGTTGGAGAGAGAGAGAGAGAGAGAGAGAGAGAGAGAGAGAGAGAGCGAGAAAACGGACTCAGATTAAATCCCAACAGCAATTTTAATTTTGAACTGCTCAAATGCCCAGAGACACTGACGGCCACAAGAACAGCCAAATATCCAGCCGACAGAAAATGAGTTCAAAGGCCCCAGCGAAAACAGCTTTTAATAATAATCCGACGGAGCTGCTCCGAGGCCCACGGCCTCCTCTCCGTCGCACGTTTGCCTTGTGTCAATAGCGAGATCAGTCTTCCTGTTGATTTTCAATGCCACCACTTTACTCATTCTAAAGCCCTTTATACAGGCACTTTAATCAGCTCTCTGTGAGCTCACAACAATAAGTCATAATTAGAGTTATTTCGTATTTCGGGCCCTCATCGTCTGGATGTAATCAACAGAATTTCTCATTTGCAAAATCTGACAAAGTTGAGTAACGTATATGGATGATGGGAGAAAAAAAAAAAACAATATGTTTAATGAGACACGTGTAAAAAGCCAGATTTCATAATGTGGAAACAGTAGTGGCCTGCAGAATATGCCAGCCTTCTAATTACAGACAATTGACATTTCAAAGTCCTGTGGGGTATCGATGCAAAGCTGACAGTAGCCAAATGCCAGCTTTGAGAAATACTCCATTACAAAAATATATTCAGGCTCGGTGTTTGTTCAGAGTCTAATCAAACCCATTTATATTCATAGCTGCCGCATGCTGACCCCGGTAACTGCATTTTTAAAATTTATGTAAACAGAAATTTAACTGTATATATTGGTTTATATCCTATAACGTAAAGCTCTTGTTTTACCTTCCCATTTATGTCAAGTGTTATTGAAAGTTATGGTCAAGAATAAAGAGAGGTTAGACCATAAAGCAGTTCTGTCTGTGATGCTCTGTCTTTGTTGGGTATACTTCCTCTGTGGGCGGGTTGACTTTTGGATATGCCGATGAGTACAGATGACTTTGAAATATGCAAAGCAATGCAGAGTGACTCACACAAATTCAACACAATGAGATGGCCCTAACGGTTATTTACAACGTATTGTGGAGATAATGGTAACTGACAGACCTGATTCTATCTCTTCGACTAAACCGCGGTGTGTGGGGTTTGTGATGTCAGTATGTGAATTACATGCTAAGCACATACGTAACAGTTTTCTGGAGAGAGAGGAAAAAAAACAGCTTTCTCTCTTTTACTCTCTCTCTCTCTCTCTCTCTCTCTCTCTCTGCCAGTCTACATCCTTTTATGATGGTATGCAGATGTCCAGGAGTGACACTTACTCAAAGGACATGTTCCAGTGCTAATGATGCACTCATCTGTAATTAATTAAAGTTGCTCTCAATATGCAAACATTTTTCCTTTTTGATGACGGTGTCATAAAATAAGGTTGTAAAAAGGCTTTGCTCGCGGAGACACGAAAGAGCGAGAAAGAGAAAAACTTCACGACCTGTCATTGATTAAAGCTGAGATTATAGCCACATTAATAAGCGGTAAAGATGAACGATTCAGGCAAATGCATATTTTGCTTTAAATATGTGGAGTGGTGAGTGGGAAACCTCTTTATTGAGCTTAATGTATCTGAAAATGACCCTCTGGTCCCTGCCTTCTAACTCTATTCTGCTTAATGTGCAAGTATTGGCTTGTCCAAAGTCAATACATCTAATTACTCTTTTCCTGGGTAGTCATTTTCTTCCGTTTTTATAGCATGACTGTACTTGAGTCAATGGCACAGTGTAAGAGACCTTAATCACTAATTTTCTCCTAATGTCCCATTGGGCACAGTGACTGACGCCAGTCTGGCTGTGTTTGCATTGTTTGTCATGTGTTGTTTTTGTGTTCGGTGAGTCCGAGAGTGTCTTTAAGACTGCTCCTGTGATATCAGGCATGCTGTTTATCAGTGTGCGATGGTTAATGGCTAGATGGCTGCTTTATTTGCTATTATAGCAGTAGCACAGGCTCTGTGATGAATGGAGTACTTTAACTCTGGACTGAGTTAGGTGAGGTTGCTATTCCAGCACAGATTAGCTTCTGTGTTGTTCTGTAAATGGAAGGAAGTGGAGATGAATTGCTGAGTGTCGACAAGGGAAGGTTCAAAGAACGGTCAGACTTTTACACTTGTTTTAGCTTTGGTCCATTTGGCGGTTGTAATTGTGAGGAGCATGTTACATTGAAATGACAAAATTGGTGGTTTAGTCCAAGAAAATGTACGTTTGAAGATAATGCTTTGTTTCCGCCCTTTCATTTTGGTTTGTGTTTTTAATATGCAAAATTTTAATGTATTAAATTTGCATTTCATGATTATTACACGTGTGGTCGGTAAAATCTCTCTCTCTCTCTCTCTCTCTCTCTCTTGCTCTCTCTCTCTCTCTCTCTCACTCTCTCACTCTCTCTCACGCAGCCTCTTTTTCTTCCGCTGGCTTTATCAGGCCCTGTACTTCTGGGTGTATGCCTCGATTATTGGTTAATACAAATGTTATACACTCAATATAATGGTTAGGGTGTCATCTGGTCAGAAATTAATAGCATGTTGCATCGTTCAGAGAGTACGCTAAAAATTGCCATCAATTCTCCAGCTTGTCTGTGGGTTTAATTACTGTTGGAATGCTGACTGGGATTTTCATTATAGCAGGTCAAGGAAAGGTCATAATAGATTTGCAAATGTTCAGCTTTCTCCCCTTGTGCGACAGGATTTTATTAGCCTGCTGAAATGCTGAAATAATTGTATCTCCAACCGAATAAATAATTGACTTTTAAAAACAACATCTGGTCTCCCGTGGTGCTCACCTGAAGTGGTTTATTACTTTTATCTGTACTTGGTATTTCAGCAACTGGAAGCCATTTTTGTGCTTTTTGCATTTGGTTGTTTTTCATGGACAAACTTAGCAAGGCCAGAATCCATAACTGGAGAGATGCCTCTGTCACTACTCCTTACTTTGAATTAATATCCCTGAATTTGGCAGGTAATTAATATCATGCTTAAAATATCCCGCGTGGATTTCAGTCACAAACTGACTGAATTTACGACATTGTGCACAGTTGTTGGTAACAAATGATACTGGACAGCATCTTTGGTAGTAATATTCATTCATACATATTCTAAGCTGCTTATTCAATTAGGAGCCTATCCCAGTGTTCATTGGGTGAAAAGTGGGGACACACCCTGGCCAGGTCGCCAGTGTATCACCACAGACTAACACATTCACACCTAGGGGCAATTTAGTATCTCCAATTTGCCTGACTTACATGTCTTTGGACTGTGGGAAGAAACCCAAGCTCCTGGATGAACCCCACACAGGGGAGAGAACATGCAAAGTCCACACAAAGAAAGGACCCTGGTCGCCCGGCTGGGAATCGAACCCAGGACCTTGCTATGAGGCAACAGCGCTACCCACTGTGCAACCGTGCTGCCCGCTTGGTAGTAATAGAGAGTAGAAAAAAAGGAAACCCCAAATAAAGCTTTTCATGTCATTTAGCATTGTGTTTTGTTGACTGAGTAAGGGAACACTTGTTCAGTCTATGAGAGTGGATGAAAGAGGATATTTTGCATTGAATTAGCTTCCATCATCACTCACTAATGCTGTATAATGGCTGCACACATCCCTAGGGTAACAGGAAATACAGAGACGGCATATTGCTCTCAGTGACACTTTTAACCTTATTTGAGAGAGATAGAGAGAGAGAGAGAGAGAGAGAGAGAGAGAGAGAAAGGGGTGGGGGGATTAGGGAAGGAGGGGGGCAGCTGGTGAGATATATTTCCCCAAACCTCCGAACCTATGGCAGCATTGAAATGACAGGTCTTATTATTCATTCTTATATCATATCCACTCTTGTTTTTCATGTCACGTCTGGTGTTTTACACATCAAACACAGGTGAATGATTATCTGAGGAGGGTGCTTGTATCATGGCTTTAAGCATGAATTTATACATTTTGAAGCGAGCAGGTCACAGCATGATGGCTGTCTGCAGCATTAGAGGGATGTGAGGTAGGGACTGCTATAGCCAGCAAGTCATGTCCTCCCTCCTGAGCACTCTCTTCAACACCAGCAAACACTGAGCATTCTACAGAGTGCATGTGTACAGTGTGTAGGTGTGTGTGTGTGTGTGTGTGTGTGTGTGTGTGTATAATGAGACATGGGTGTATGTGTGTGTGTGTGTGTGTGTGGGTGTTTTTGTGTGTGTGAAATGAGACATTAGAGAGTTTTGTATGCTGTAGGGAGGAGGGGTGAGCATCTACAGTGAGTGTGTTTTGAAAGCGTGTGTGTAAGCCAGTGTGTCTGTTTCCATGAGTATGTAGGGGAAAATGAGAGAGATAGATACAGAGAGAGAGAAAGAGAGAGAGAGAGAGAGAGAGAGAGAGAGAAAGAGAAAGAGGAGGAAACACTTTTAAAAGCAGGAAACGCCAGCTGGACTAATCATTTGGTCATCTGAAGGCGACAATCTGTTCCTGACATAGGATTTAAGAATTATGAGAACATGCTAAGCTCCCAGGGACATTTTAGAGGAGATTGGTGTGAGACGACACACTTTGGACAGTCTTAGGAGAGTGTGAAATTGTTTCATTTATTCCATCATTAATTGCTTGGGTGGATCTTGAACTGTGCCATTAGAGTGCATTGAAAAGCCAGTAGTAATCTAAAAGTCCGTCAGCATCACTCTTTCACAGTGTCTCTGCTCGTGTCTTGATTTTCTTTTCTACAAGTTACTTTGTGAAACAAGTAAAATCAATTTAAAATGCAATGTTTTTTAACCTTTTCTTTTTCTTTTCCTTTTTGTAGTGAGATTCGGTTTGTTGTTTTTCTGTAGTCTGCCGAGTTTTAGATTTAGCTAGAGCTTAATTTCATCTAATTTTGCCCATAATTTCATATACCTTGCATGTATTTTTATAGGCTACTTGATGAAAATAAGATTTTATCTTTTGATGAAAATAAGCCAATTTATATTTTCTTTTACGAGAAAATATGTGGCCTTCTAATAAAGCGATTTTCTTTTCGTCTTGAAACAGATTGTATTGCTATCAAATAATTGTTATTTTGTTCAGTTTGTTATTATTTTTACTGAATGTCAATGAACTTACAAACTGTGACCCAAGAGAGACTGGAGAATGGAAGAAAAACCTTGAATGGGTCTATTTTGGTCCTATAGGTCGATTCCAAGAAGCAGCTGTGTGTTTACCTCACTGTATGGAAGGCACAGATGCATTAGGGCTGCTTACACAGAGTCAGACAGATAGACAAGAAGGTACGCTGAAAGCTTTGTAAGAGCAATTAGTAGCGTGCTGTGGGCTCTTGCCGACATATCGTCCATTATAGTATACGTAAGGCTGCAGATACGAGAGTCTCCTTTACTGATAATGTTCATGTGACTCATGTGATTTTTCATGTGGCACCAAATAGGGGCAGAAGTATTTTTCCCGTTTTTTTTTCTGGTTTTTTTTCTCGTTTGTTTGTTTTTTTTTTCTACCTATCGTCGAATAGCAGATTGCTCTTGTGTCAGCATCTCCGTGGTCATTGATCAACAGCTTGTTACGTTCTTTCTAACTGTTACGGGGCCATGAAAAAACCAACGGGAACAGCGCCCGGGCCAAAGCCAGACAAATGAGCACGTTTCCTAAAGAGATGAGTTTGGGGTATGAAGCAATGCACCCAGAGGGGGTTGGTGCTAACAGCTGCTGCGTTTTACGCTGGCTTTATCGATCGTCCTTTTAGCAGTCTTAACACGAAACGTACAAACTCTGTAATTATGCTTACAAAACCTTTAATGTCTCTTCTCTGTCCTCTTTTTTTTTAACCGTACTCTTTTTTTGTGTGTGTAAGGCTTGATGGTTGCTTGAAGCTCCATGCATATGGCAAAGCTCTCCAGAGTTGCGAAGTTGTCTTTGTAACTCTCAAGATCTCTTAAGCTCTTCATAGTCATTTCATTGCCTCTTTGCTCTCTCTCTGTCTCTCTCCACAGTGAATAAACACAAGCCCTGGATTGAAACATCCTACCATGGAGTCATCACAGAGAATATGGATACTGTCTTACTGGATCCTCCTCTGGTAGCTTTGGACAAAGATGCACCAGTTCCCTATGCAGGTACATTTCTCCTGTTACCTTCCTCTGGCCAAGATTATATTCCTAACCATTTCTGCTGTCAGAGCCATTAATAAAATATGCCTTAACCTGACCTGAGATCAGCTTCAGGAGAACTACATCTCCACATGTAAGTTTTGGCCTTGAGGGTTCCATGTACCTAAAATGTCACCAGCATGGACTGTATCTGCTCCATTGTTTTGTGCTGCGGATTGATTGGTTATGGTTTGCGGGGCTAGTATAAAAGAGGTTTAACCGCGCCTCTCCTCAGCGTTATGGAGACTGATAGAGCCGACTCACAGGCACGCTTGCAGTATGCTTTCCACCTTTATCTCCAGTAAAATGTATCTCAACACAGCGTTGTCCAAGGCCAGCAACCCCCCCCCCCCCCCCCCCCCCCCCTTTCTGGTTCATAAGTGAGCGGCCTTGGACAACGACCGCAACAACCTGTTTGTTCTCCCTGCCGAAAACTGCGATCCAAACCGCGGTGCTGAGAGTGGCAGCTAAGTTTTATGAATTGCATGTTTATGTAAGGTGACTACTTCCCACTCAGTGCCTTTGGGTTCAGACTGAAGATTGCTGACAGGAGGTACAAGAGACCTGGAAGGTGCTGTGTAATTAAACAAAGTGATTTTTTTTGTTGTTGTTGTTATTGTTTTTGCAGGCAAATAAGAAGTTGTTTTTTTTTTTTTTCCTTTTTTTTTTTTTTGTTGTAGGTAGCATTCTACACCTCATTAAGTAAAAATGGCTAAAATTAATCTCTTCTCTGACAGCCTTGAAAAACTCACGTTTAGTGTTTTTTAAACGTTATTAAACAACACAGAGTGCTTCATTTTTATTGTACCTCACAGACTGCTACCCTAAAAAAAAAACTTTATTACGGTGTATATACTCATCGCAACATAGGACAAATGCAATCTGGAAATTTTTACGACGCGATGAATTTTTAAAAGGCAGTGTTGGGAAATTACCCATGGCATTCAAAAAGCAATTGAATTAGTTTTCTGTCTGATGTTTTCATGGCATATAAATGGTAGAAGGCCACTGTTTCTGGTGAATTGTGAGGAAATGAATACTGCAATTGTTTGTTGACAGGAAAGCAGGTAAGAGCCAAGAGATGTGACGACATACGATGGGTCTCGTGGAGATTTGAAAAAAACACACAAAAAAAACAAAAAACACCAAGAAAAAACCCCAAAACAAAACCGTCCCTGGTCCTAATCTGTCACTCTTTATAATCCCTCTCCCCCTCAACCGTTTTTTTCCCCCTCGCCTTCATCGGCTCTCTGTCTTGCTTTCTTTTTCCAAGACAGACCATGAAGTTTGTGAGTTATTCAGAGGAGGCTTTGTCATCAATCCTGTTTTTGTGTGTGTGTGTGTGTGTGTGTGTGTGCGCGTGTGCACGTGCGTGTGTGCGTGTGTTTTCGGGAGGAAGGAGTGGAACGTCCTCCTGGCACCGCATTAATTGGTGTGTGGGAACATCGCCCAGGATTGTTAAGTGCTTTTCCTTTTTGTTCCATCTTTCTTTTTTTCCTTTTTTTAACTTTCTCTCTCTCTCTCTCTCTCTCTCTCTCTTTTTTTTAGTTTTTTTTTTTATATCTCATACACGAACTTGCTTTGATGTAAAATAACGATGATGAGTCTAAAGTCGATGGTATATGCTGAGGCAGGGATCCTGAAAATGAATTGTTATTCTGGGAACAAGAGTTTCCCCTGTAGAGAAGATGAGCGTAGGTCTTGTAGTATGCATGAAGCATTCTCAATCAAATTACCGTGAAGGATGACTCTGACTTGGAAGTGGAAGGAAAAGAAAAAAAAAAAATACAAGAAAAAAAAAAAGAAAAACGGCGGCTTCATTTGCTAATTCTTTGTCTGTGCTGCAGTTACACTGTCTCCTCCTCCATTAATCTCCTCTCCTAGATGATGCACTGTACTGTATTGTTTCCTGTAAACTTTGCTTTGCTCACAACAGATTATGGCTCACACACACACACACACACACACAAAAAAGACAGGACGTGGTCCAGAAAAAAACAAAAAATATATGGATGGATGGCAGACCCTTACATGAGCATGAGAAAAGAGGTAGAGGGTGAAAGAAAAATGCTGCTGCTGCATCATGGCTGTGTGATAGTGCATTGTGTTTCCTCTCCAGAGACTGAGATCTCTCTGAAATTAGTGGGAAAATGCGCTGTTATTTTTGAGTCTAATATCTGAACAAGCAGAACGGTTAAAAATGGGTTTTGGAAATATCAATATTACTGGTTCACCCTCGGAATCAAGAAAATAACTGATTTGGGACAGAATGTTTCTTTTTTTAAATGAACTCCCGTATATATGCGAGTGACGTTTTTATGTCTGTATCCAGTTATGTTTATTTTGCTAGTTACTTACAATCGCTAAATTGTATTACATACACAGCTGAGGTTAGAATTCCAGACGTTTCAAAAATGAACTATAATTGATGGAAACACTTGCGCCTGTGCGCTTTACGCTGCAGTAATTATTTATGTGAAGATGCCCTGAATATTTATGAATGATTATATGGCATAATGAGAGGGATTATGCGGGTATTAAGCAGGTAATCTCAATGGCGGCAGAACATTTCAAAACAATACACCTCAACACATTTTATATGAATGACTTTAAAGGAAGATTGAATAACTTGGCTCCCAGAATCGGGCACACTCAGTAATAATAATAATATTAATAATAATAACAACAATAATGATCATTTATCTGACATTTGGCTGCTGAAATTTACTCTTCTGCTAATTGGATCTGCTTTTGTGTCTTCCAGCTGCTTTTATAAACGATCAGTGATTTGCGCCGTGGCATCACCACTAATTACTCACTCACGCATTTGGAAGACAGGATCTACTGAAAATCAGGCTGATGTGCTCCATATTTGGACTGTACTGTGCCTTTTAGTTCAGCTTGTGGACTGAAGTTCGATAAATATTCAAAGATGTATGTTGGAAGAAATACGTACGTGTTTGTCTTGTGATATATTTGTGTCTCGTTGTCCTATCTTCTGCTTTATGAGACAAACAAATAATGGCCCTTATCTATCTATACCAGCACTAACATTGTTGAATAAAACCGAATAACAGCCATTATGTGCACTCTATGCTATTCTATTTAAATCAAAAGCATTTTAGACCCGTTAATGTGCTGAATAGCATCATTCTTTGTTTCGTTTGTACTTTTCATTATCGCATATGTTTGAAATACCTTCTTCTTCTTCTTCTTCTTCTTCTTCTTCTTCTCCTTCCTCTTCATTACATGTTGTTTTAATAGCTACATTTTCTATGTGTTTTTTGTTGCTGTTTTCAGTCTTCATTAGGAATGTTACATGACGATCTGCTGAGCTGAGAAGTACTTATCAGTCAGCTTACAGCTCTGACAAGTTCTCAGTGTCACATTGTTAGACGCAAGATAAACCTGAGGAATAAAGTGGAAAGGTGATAAGTGCAACAGAAATAGAGTTGAAACTTTTTACTTTGAATGTTATTGTGCATGGAGATAAGGAATTACGTTTGCGTTTGCTTGTGATTCGCGCAGTCTTCAGTGAAAAAAATGTTGTGTTCAGATGGTGAGACGTGGACGGTGAGTAAGGTGAAAAGTAATTTGAACTGTAGGAAGATGCCGTTTCTGTGGACTGTTTGGAGACTTGGAAATTTTTTTAATTTTTTCATACTTTCATAGTTTCATACTTGGATTGCGCTTGACAGGATGTAGTTTGTCTTACACACCTCTGGCCCGGTATGGCATCACTTGTCACAAATGTATCGAGGCAGATTTTCTGACATCTAGATTTTAAATGACTTGTTCAGAATTTGAAAATCTACTCTCCTCTCAGAAGTGCATTTGTTTTCTCCTCCAGGTCCTTTGACCTAAAAGGTTCCATCCATCACATCTCTTCAAATGATAAACTGTTTACTTCAAACGTGGATGTCTGTCCGCAGTTTAATAATGATAATACAGTTCGAAATGTAAGCAATATTATATTTCATACAGTAATTTGACAGTCGCGACACCCTGAAATGGATGTGTTTTGTTTTTTTCTTTTTTTTTCTATCGTGAATAGTACCGTACTCTTAACTTTACTTTGATTTTCAGTGACCAAAGACAGAATAAAAGTGAGAGAGGGAGTGATCCCAGCTGATACTCCCGCCCATGGTCATCAGGCTACAGTCAGCAAGAGTTGTTTAAGGACTGTTTTAAGTGACTCCAGATCAGCTCTGTGAGCATTGCCCTTTTTCCCTGAGGACACTCAAAGATCCCACCAGTGCTGGGCACTTACATGAAATTACACCTACGGTCCTTCAGTGAGTTTAGGGAATGATTAAATTTAGTCTGCAAGCATAATTCAATAAAAGCGGAAAGGTTTTTTTTTTTTGTATGAAAATGAGGAAACAAACGCAAAGCTTGTTTCAGCTACCTTGAGAGAATAGATAGCTTTCATTGGTTAGTCTCTCACTTGGTTACAAAGTGATTTTAGCTTTTCAGACTGCCTCAGTACATTTATTAAATATTTCATTAACACAGCTAAAAAAAAAACCATTAAGCCAACTCACACTGACAGACAGCTTCTTACAGTCATATTAGGTAGGCTAGGTTTGTGCGGTCTTACTACATGCAAACTGCTAGTGATCCAGGTACTCCCTCTTAATTGAGCTGATGTTGATAGTTGCCACAGTTGATTTATTATTAGACCTGAAACTTATTTGACTGACAGGTAAATCTTGTGGGTATGCTGCTGTGCCGCACTTCAATTTCTTAATGTATCTGTATTTTATTAATAAATGTATTATATATATTGTACGTTGATTAATACTAACACAAACAAACATTACACCTAAGTGTATAATGCATTAAACTTACTGAACTGTGTCTGTACACAAGGTTAATAGTGAATTTGTAAAAGACAGGACTGAAAAAAGATAAGTTCAGAAGGTTTGGTTACATCTGACTCCCAGAGCCACTCTCTTGGGGCCTGAAAGTGCAAAGTCATCTTTGCAGTTTTAGCAGAACTCTATAGTGGTCTTGCTGCCCTGTGCCAAGTTCAGTGATGAGAGAAAGAAGCTCCCCTTAGCAAACGGCTATTTCCCCAGCGTAAAGGAGGATCAGAGGAGAAGTCTCTCGGAGTACAAGTACCAGAGTTTTGATCAAACCGTTCAGGTATTGGGACTGAGCCCAGCCCTGACAGAGACAGGCCAAAGAGAGAGAGAAAGAGAGAGAGAGAGAGAGAGAGAGAAAGGACAAAAGGCCTTTTCTCTTCCTTCCCATTCTTTTGAGTTTCCTCTAATCGCCTCAGTCTCTTTCTTTCTTTCTTTCTTTCTTTCTTTCTTTCTTTCTTTCTTTCTTTCTTTCTTTCTCTGTGAAGTGAGACAGGCCTGAACATGAAGGAAGGTGGTACACATCAAAGACTGTGTCTTGAGGGGGCCACGCAGATGCAGACATTAGCCAGTTTTCATGTGAGCACCGCAGTTGACTGCGGAAAATTTCAGCCTCCGCTTCCCTTCTAGGGCCATAATGACTGGGCCTGAGAGGCAGTTCAGAGCAGCCGAGGATAAGTCTCCAGGCTTAAGCAGACTCTCAGACTGAAGGATGGATTTGCCTTGATTTGAAAGATAAAGTGGTGTGCAGAAGTTTGGGGCGGAGAGAGCTGTGGACGTAGCCTGTGGAGAATGGAGCTCAAAATATGAACCCCTTTTCTCGGCTGCTTCCTCTATATTGTTGAGAACTTGTTTTGAATATTGACTGGATGGATTATATGATATGAAGTATCTCAGTGATTTCATTACTGCTTTGTTATTAGAGAAAAATGCAGAGCAAGAACATTACTGTTTTCTGTAAGTAGGCAATCAGCCATTACCTCAGCAAGGTAAATTTGCCCTTAAATATGTTTTAAACTGGTGTGCATTTTATGTCTGTTTTAATCTGTGGCCAAAATGAAAAGTTTTCATTTCAGAGAGATGCAGTAATTGTAATGAAGTACAGGTAGACAAAAGAATAGAAGATATATACAAGAAGAATAAAAGATATATACAAAAAGAAGAGAAGATATATACTAAAAGAAGATACATGTATCAGTGGCTTAAATCTTAAATACTTCTGCCCTAAATACAGCTTTAAAATCTCTTCTGCAACTTTTTAATGCAGGTTTTGTGGTAAATGAATGATAATAAATTATATTAGTGCATTTAGCTGACAGTCTTATCTAAAGTAAACAGCAGTTATTTTCTATAGCAGTCTTTACATGCCTTTGGAGCAACCTTGAGGTTAAGTGCTTTGCTCAAGGGCACCCTGTTAGACAGACCGCAAACCCTCGGTAACAAGGCCGATTCCCACTCTGTTATGGTTTTACCTTGTACTGTAACAGGGCTGATTCCCTCTCTGTTATGGCTTTACCTTGTACTCTAACCGTGTAAGGAGAGCCATACACAAGGGGCTAATAGCCAAAAATCTGATGTAATACTCACATGGTCAGTATGATTGAAGTTTTATTACATGGTTAGTTTATCATATGCTGGTCCTGTCATGATAAGGAGATTTATGAATCTATTATTATGAGTATATGAACATCAGTGCTAGTCAATGAGGCAGACTGTGTGCATGGTGTCAGGGCTCAGTGAGGAGCTTGACTTCATAGGAATGCAATTGCTGTCTGATTTCTTATATTCACATTATGTAATATTGGAAACTGGCTTACAGACCTTTGCCTTTGAAACAGAATATGGTGGGCAGGGAAAAAAAAATATATCAAAGGTTAGCAGGGCAGATTTAATGAGATTGGAAGTCTCTGTAGAAAAGGTTCTGAGTTCAAAGCACCTGGAATAAAAGCAGAGGGGGGTCAGTCCAGTACAGGTAATCCGCTTTCCACAGGACTGATGTCATTATTGCAAATCTTCCATCATAGGGCCCACCGGATAGATCCATTCACACTCTCAGCTTTCATCTCCCGAGAAAGCAGGTGAAGAACAATACATTGTACGTCTGTCCTCCTACACGAACGTCACGTTGTCCACACGCTCTGACTTCAGCGCAAGAATGTGGCGTGATAATTGCATGAGAGATTAAGAAAGATAATCTGTCCGAGAGAAAATTGTAATTGTGTAAAGAAAGGCAACCCACACGCACACGTTCATCACCTGTTTGTTAGCACATCATTGATTGTATTGGGTCGGAATAGGTTTTCCGTTATTCAAGCACAAGGGGTGGAGCAGATGAAGGTTTTGCAGTCACGTTTGATGGGTACACATCTTGAGTGTATTCAGTGCAAATTGCCAGAGCTGCACATGTGAGGAATCAACCTGAGTCAATATTTGAGGAAAATCTTTGCAGTATAGGTATGTTTTTTTTTTTTTGTTTTGTTTTTTTTTTTTCCCTCAAATGACCTGTTTTGCTGACAAGGTCATGACTACTCTCAGTGCATTATGTTTACGTGATATATTTCTTTAAAAAAAAAAAAAAAGGGCATCTAGAATGTTCCAGTTTTAATCCGCAGTTGCATGGTTTGCCCTTGGAATGAATCAGGTTTAGTCTTTAGAATGATTCAGCTTTAAGATTAAGCTTTTGTTTCCTATGAATTTTCTAATAAATGTTTTAAGATTTTAGTGATAGCCCCAAATACAAAATTTTAAATTTTTATTCCTCTGCCAAACCATCAGCTTTTTCTGTTTACCAGAATTTTCTTTGAAATCTCCTAAAATGAAGTGGCATCGTGTTTTTGCTGTCAAGGTAACTGAAGTTACACAGAAGTTCTTTTTTCTTCCATTCCTGTGGCTTTAACAGGGATACACCAGTGTTGCGGAAGGCACCTTTAAGCGTCTCAAATATTTACTTTCGTCCCACACATAGTAAATCCAATAGTTTCATTTTAGGAAGGTACTTAATGCTCTCAGGATGTTCTGGCCATAACACTTTTATGACCTTGCTTCCACCTTTGAATTGCTGCCTTGTTTATTGACAAGTACATTTAAGCACTCTACGGAACTTCAAATGATTTTTCTCAAAAATCTGTCTTTCTTTTTTTTTTTTTTTGTCCAGTGATATTTGGTTGTTTCACATTCTCAGGAATCACAGTGGGAATGTGGCATCATTTTGATTGAAGGAGCAATAAAGCTTAAAATACATTACTGACAATTTCCTTATCTGTGATTTTTTTTTTTTTTTGCTTTAATCGCCATTTAATTTCTCTGCCTGGTAATTCCCTCTTATCATGCATTTGTAAGATACACGACGCAGAAAGGTCAGACCTTTCATATATGTACCATAGATCACTGAAAGCTATCGAATGACAGACAGAATACTGTGAAGAGGGTTCAAACTACAAGTTAATGTGGGATTATATCACAGGTTAGAGGATAACGGTACAATTTGGTTTAACGTGCTGATCCTTGCTTTAATCACACTGGACACGGAAATCTTCCATGTTTTGTGGTGATGTCGCGTGTATTTTGTGTGGAGAAATGCAGCAGGTAGGCAAGAGGAAGAGAAGGAGGAAAGGAGAGGAAAGGGATTTATTGCTTAATTGTGAGGTTACAGTCGTAATAGTGTTTCACTTAAGGACTTTCATCCTTTCCACATCAACTCCACTCATCAGAGTCAAGAAATCAATGAGGGAAAACAGATAACTCTTAAGTGCTTTTCTGTGAGAATGTGTGCCTGTTTGTTTGGACATGAATGACTCAGAGATTAAGAACTTGTATATGTGCGAGAGGAGAAGAAATATATTGAGTGAAATAGAGCCTTACAATATATTATGTTTTAAGTCAAATTTGTGCCAGGTTTATTTTTTTTATAGGTTTGGAGGGGGGAAAGTTTGGAGGAGTTTTGTGTCACAAACTTAAGATTTCTTGTGCTGCAATTCCCTGACTAGAGTGTTATCATAGTGCTGCAATGGTCTTAGTTTTAGGTGGTCCCTTTGTCCTTGTGCTTTGTGATTTAGTTTTCAATCTATTTCTCTCTCTCTCTCTCTCTCTCTGCTTTCCTCTCAAATTGACTGCTTGTCTGAGTCTCATTTCTTAAGAGATTATCATTCTTTCTCTCTCTCTCTCCCTCTCTCTCTCTCTCTCTCTCTCTCTCTTTCTCTCACTGGCTAAATCATCACCATCGATTTTCTTGCCCACTATTGTGGCACTGGCCTGTGAGCAGGGAGTGATATTTCTCTAATGAAGGTGTCTGTAGCTCCAGCAGACGCATCATTAAGTCTTCTGGAACGCCCATGTAGAACGTGATCTGCTCTCATTTTTAGCACATTAAGCAATTTCATCCCACAGCTTTTCATTCAGCTGTTTGAGGGCGTCACTCTTTTTTTTTTGGTTATCCTACTCACTTTTGCTAGGACCTTGAAACGCTCTGGTAATTATAAACCTGGGATATACCCAGGCAGATAAAGCGTCACGTTTGTGGCAAAGAGAATTTTTTTCTCTATTTATTGTTCTAAAGTGTCATTGATCACAAATGATGGGTACTCAGCCAAATCATTAGAATGCATAAAGCGCTTGACGTACGTCCGTGTGCCGGTCTGTTGTCGACAGATACAGAGAAATAAGAGAGATGAAGAGTGTGTTTCTTAGACACCCCCAAGAGCGTGTCTGCCCTGAGACAAGAAGAGGTACTCAGAAAGGCACAGACTCTGCATGTACTGAAGGTTGAAAGACCTGTTCAAGGATAGTGCATTGACCCACGGCGTAATGTGTGCAGAACGACTTAATGAAATGTGTAAGGGTGGCAGCCGAATCCAATCTGCTTTTTCTCCCCCCGTTTGCTGTCACCCATTTGACGGGGATACGATGGTCCTGACAGGCCAATTAGATGGGTATTTGCATATCTCTTTCGCCCCGTTTGCCTTGTTCGAGGAAGCGTAAAATAGGCTAATAACGCTGTAGAACCTGTGTTCAGCAAGATTCCATTCAGAATACCTTTACGCTGTGACATGACCGCTCCCCCCTTTACACATGACTCTTCTCATGAAAGTCTAAATCGCACCGGAGTATATGGAAATGTATCTCCTTCTCTCTTTTTTTTTTTTTTCTTTTCCCTCTCCTCCAACCGCGGATCGTGTCGCTCCTCTGTTGTTCTAAGGTCTCAGGGAACAGCGTGTGAATTCCAGATCATTCCGTGAGACCGTTGCCTAATGGATTGGGCAGGGGGGTGAATAAAGCGATACGTAGGCATGGATAATCATAAGATGAACCACGGTGAACGAGAAGTCATAGGGACTTTTAGGGAAGCTATATGTTTTAGAGAGGTATTTCCTTCAGTTTGCTAAAAAAAATGTCAAACATGAGAAGTAACATACCTAAATCGTCAAAGTCTCGGTCAGATGGACACTCTACCCTTCTGGACAAAGAATGAGTAATGGAGTACATTCCATTCCCTTGACTTTTCAAATATTCATGACCTTCTTGTACCATTACAAAGGGCAAGAAAGCAGTTTGGGCACTCATACATAATGAATGCATAATGGACATTTATCTTTTTTTTTTTTTTTTAGACATCATACTTTAATGGTGTTAAGTGAAATGGAATGGCCTAAGGCATCAGTGTAGAGATTCTGTATTTTGTCTTTTTGCGGTACAGCATCTGACAGTGTGCTGACTAATACTTTGATGTAGTTATGCTCTGAGGACTGTGGTTGAAGAACAGTAGCTTTTGGGAAATTGTTGCTTCTTCTTCTTTTTTTTTTTCTTTTTTTTTTTCATCCGCAGTATGTCCTCAAGATCCCAAATAGCCCCAAGGCTTTTAGATTAAGTACATTCATAAAATGATATGACTTAGAACAGGATGAATAATTATCAAATATTCATCCAATTTCAACCCTCTTCAAAACAAAGGTCCGTTTTATTAACCAAGCCAGTGACCACGCAAAAAGTCCAAACCATTCTTGTCTTGCATCGTAATGAACCAACTGCTTGCAATTGGGAACGTGTGCTTACGTCCCATCACCTGTACCATCCTGTCCACTTTTAAGCAGTTAAAACTTTACAGTTGCTGTTAAAACCATTACACAGATTTGCTCCTGGACCAACAAGGACTTAACAAATTCTTTTGTTAGCACAGAGCAGAGATACGTATAATTGTAACTACGATGCACAACACTAACACACCAACTTAAGGTTATCTCTGCATTTAAACATGGAGACACATGGTCTCTGTTGAGTGTTTTCTCCACTGATCAGTTTCGCAAACCAATATCTGTCTCTGCAATAGGGAACCCTTTAGGAGAGCAGAAACAGGGGATCTGTCGTTAAATTAGATCTTCCCTCACAGTCTAATCCATGACTAATTAAAGACCCTATACCTCCCCCCCCCCCCCCCACCTCCACCTCCACCTCCACCTCCACCACACACACACACTTACTTAATATGTTCACATGTGGACAAAAGGGGTTTGGGGTCAATTACAGTGGTGTAATTATTATAATTGACTAATTTCCACCCCATTACCCTCCTTTATGTTGTGCTTAACATTTTGTAATTTGATGTGCAAATGATCATTGGATCACAGTGATGAATGATGCATTAAGTCGAGGAAACTGTTGGGCCATTAATATTGCAGAGAAATGTGCTGTCACAAAGCGAGGTAAAGCCGCACATACCTCGCGTCCTTGGCACGCTCTTTCCAGCGTTCATCGTCCATTTTTTTGCACGAACCTTGGCCATTTTAAACAGCGTTGCCATGCCTTTGGTTTCACATTCGGACGCCCTATTTCTCAAAAGCCATTGCTTCACAATGCGGGTGTACCGACCCTAAATTTAACTGGGCACATGGAGGTTTACAGTAAATGCAAAATTGTGCTCCCGCAAATTTTCTCATGAGTGGTGCTTTACAGGAATTGGCGACACAGTAGGTCATACTGATTCGGGAACAAAAGTGACGTCAGGTGAGGTAATTCAAGCTGGAGAGCTGCTTCAAAATTTTCTTCTAACATGTTGATTTTCGCAGTAGTGCTTTTCAAAGCCATCAAGCAGTCCACCTGAATGTAGAGCTGTTTTGAGTTTTTTTTTCCACCACGGGGTACACAAAACAAAACTTCCACCGTGCCTTTTCTGCATCACCTTATCACAAAAGTAGGGAAAATCCAACACATGCCATCCCTCTCTGTTGCAGGACCACATCCTGTTAGTTTCACTGTGCAGTATCGCCGACGCTCCATTAAAAATGAATGACTTCCGCCGGAAAGCAAAATATCCTGTTGTGTAGTGAGACCATTGCAGTAGAACAAAAGAAGCATTAGACAGTGAATCATTTGATGCTATGTGATTTCAGATTGCAATGACAACATAAGGATTAGAGCATCTCACTCAGTAGCTTGAAATCATGACTACTTGGATACAATTTTTTTGCTGGTCATTTTGAGCATTTAAAATCTTTTCCGAAGCACTGGAAAGGGGTGCAGACATGGGCTTCTTAATGTACATCGCAAATTCAAAATGAACGTCAACACGCCCTTGGTTTTCCTGTCAATACACTTATCTCTACTCACTTACTAGCACGATTTACTGCTTTTGTATATAACTGTAAGTGTAAAATGTTTTTGTTCTTTGTGTAAAAAAAAAAAATACCATCAATATTTATAACAAGCATACATCGTGCTACTTGTAAAGCTGGGTTGTCTGTGACATGACTTTTACATGAACAATAGGGACCTCACTCAGCTTTGCCCTGCTTATGGCTGCGGCCTGTCACTCAGCATTCGAAGGGACAACGCATCAGATCCATCTCTGGATCTAAACCCATCAACAGCGGTTTTTCCTCTCCTAAAGCGTTTTGGGATTGGTCCAAGGAATTGGTTATTTGGATCACTCAATGTCATTCAAAGCACTTGTTATTTTCCAAAGACTGTCCACCCTTTGTGATAGAGATATACGGTTATGTGCTCATTTTTACCTTGCAGATGGATAAATTGGCTCACAGACGAAAAAAAAAGAAAGAAAGAAAAAAAAAAAGTTAAATTAATTGAATGTTTTCAAAATACATCCACGGTCAATGAAATTGACTGCTGTAATGGTCCGACTTCAAAGAGCCCCTTACTGTGCTCTGTGCCCTTGGCCACACCTCAGTAATCATCCTTTTTAGGTGCAGGCAGAAAGAAAGGAAAAAAAAAAAGAGGAGAGTGGATTTGGCGAAGTCGCGAGTCGTCTGAAAGGCATTGTTAACGATTGACAGAGCAATGGATGAGGGCGTGTGAAGCTATCAATCAGTTCTCCACAAAATGAAGTAAGAGTCGAGGCAAACGTATACTTACAGGCACTTTTTGCCATCTAGGCTGTGAATGGGTCAGTCCTCTCTGAACAATGGATTGTGACAGGAAAGAAGTTTTTGTCTTTTTTTTTTTTTTTTTTTCTTTAGGCAATGCTGTTTTGGGACTGACATTTCTGAAAATGTCTCTCGCAACCTTTCTGTTCTTTAGTGGCGTCATGTGACCCTCCCCTTATTTCTTAAATGGATGTCAGTACGCTGTTTATTTGGAATTGTTTTAATGATCCCCTCACACTGACACCGTCTGAGTCAAATGGCCTTTCTCCGCTGTCTTAGTAACAAGTTCCATGATTAAGAAAGGTCAAGCCTTCTGGGTTTAGCACTCTCTGGTTTTTCCTTTGACACTGTTTTTTCCCCTGAAAAATCTGTCACCTACTTCACTGACATGGATTAGCCTGCTTATGTTTAGGTAAAACTCTCTGACATGACTCCTTAGTGGTCATTTTGATTTTCTCCTCCACAGCTAGCTAGCTGCCTTATGCTGTGTTCCGAAGCAAAAAAAAAAAAACAAAACCTGTTATCTTTTACACTACACTACAGCACATTCATAATCCAAGGACTCTTTTCAAGTGACATTTTAGGAGCCATCGAGTATTACTTAGAGATTTGACCATGATTTCAGACTGTTCAAAAAAATGTGAAGCTTCAGTAAAAAGGGTAAACACTGTCTTGAAGTTCTCCTTTATTGTCCTGAAAAGGCTCCAAATATTTACTCCCCGAACCACAGTGTCTAAAACTGTAGACTTTAGCAGTTTAGGAGGGCACCATGGTGACAGTCCTCTCACCACCACACAGAGAGATGTCACAAAACAAAACAAGACACAGCCATAACTCTGGCACTGGTTGTAATTACACTCCCTGAGAGGTGTAATTCAGACTAATTCCTCCATTTCCCTTGGTGCACCATTGCTGTTAAACAACTGCTGTCACTGGAGAGAAATCCTCGGACAAAAGACCAGATTTCTGCTTCTCTTCGTCTGTTCCACTCTCTTTGAAACATACATCCAAGCCATCTTTTTTTTTTTTTTTCCTTCTCGTTGTTTTAAGTCGGGGCCAGTACTCATTCTCGTTGGCACTCTGTGTTCCTGCTGTTCTCTCTCACAGCTCAGTTTTCTTTTTCTTTTCTTTTTTTTTTTTTTTTTGGTATAAAGATAGAGTGGTGCTCATCAGTAGTCATCTCACACAACATGAAAGAAGTTGGGGGAAGGCAGGGATTACTTGGCTCTTTAGGCCTAATTAATCAGCACTGTGTGCTACTGTGGAATGGTCTGGACTGAGGATCAAAAGGAGGTAAGTCACTACCTCAACTGGGATGGACGTTACAAAAAAAAAAAGTCATCATCAATCATTTAATGACCACTGATTTTTCTGAAACTAACCCAAAAAAAAATATATGTTTGATAGCAATTTTACCCTGGACTTGCCAAGCCAATGGAAAGTGGAACCAATCAAATCAATAGATAAGATGTGTAATGAGTGTGGGAATTGACCCCTGATATTCCCACAGCTGAAATATGTTCTGGCTCAGTGAATTGGGGAAACCAAAGACAATTTTCCATATTCTCCGTGGGTTATATTATATCAGGGAAAAAAAAATGTGACTAAGTGTGGGACACAGTTTCTGGTTAAGGGAGTTAATGTACAGTTCCAAGGACAAGATAGTCTTTTTTTTCTTCCTCTCCCCACCTCTGCGCTGGAGCCATGGTAGGTCTGCCTTGGGGTAGGTGGGGGTGGTTTGGGCTGGGGGGCTGGGTGTTGGAGGGGCCGGGGGAGGGGGGGGGGTGGCTTAGGAAATGCTATTTTGGGTCTTGATGCTTGCTGTCTCTCATCCCCCATGGCTTAGTCTTCTGACTTGCAGCATTTTAAAAAGCACTGGTGCTCTATAAGTCCCTCTGCATTATTGATGAACAAGCAGAGGTTTACTTTAAAAAGCCATCACCACAGAGAGGGGGAGAAAGAGAGAGAGAGAGAGAGAGAGAGAGTGAGAGAGAGAGAGAGGGGGTGGGAAGATGCACCCCTGACAGACAGCTCTTACCATGTGGAAAGAAAAATACACAAAGCGACCTCCTGAAAACACTTTGACTCATGCTGTTGACAGCCTGAGAAAATGCCTGCACTCTTATTTCCACACTCTCACACGGTGTACTTATGCACTCTCATCTGCACCGAGTCACACTATGACCTTTTTTTCCGTGGTGCATTTCAACAGCAGTAATACAGGACAAAACATGTTGCGTGATGTTTTGCTCTTTGGTTGGTTGTGTTGAGAGTTCATAGTCTGAGAAGAATCAGCTGGAGTTTACACGTCCCCCAGACTGAAACATAAGCCATTGGGAATGGCCAAGAATTATAAAGGGTCTAAACTCAAAGTTGTGCTTATCACAAATGTGCCCAAACTAAAATACAGAGGATTTGCTTCAGTGCACAGTTTGAACAGAAGTGTTTGTGTGCGTGTGCGTGTGTGTGTGTGTGTGTGGGTCAGAGAAAGGTGAGAGAGAGTCACGCTGAAGACATACACAGGAGAGTTCAGACCCTCACAATCAATGCTCTCCTTCCTCTGAAGAGCACTGAGAGGAGGAACAGGCAAAAAGGCAATAGCCTATTTCAGAGCAGCCCCCCCGAAGACTTGACATTAAAAAGTGTTTGCTGGGGAAAAGTAGATAAGAGAGACAAAAGAAAAACATATTGCTTGTGTTGGTGTAGGAGGAAGATGGTGACCCGTAACCAAACCAGAGATTTCTTCGACGTCACCATCTCACCTGTTATCAATGTCATTAGCATGTTGCCATTTGGTGGCCTCTGATCATCTCCCAGGAATCCTCGCTCAGCCCTATGCAAGGCTGATGCCGCTGTTTGCAAGTGTCTCTGGTCCTCTGTGACCTTTAGCTGACCTTTAGGTGTTCTGTGGTTGCTACAGAGACAGTTTTACAATGACGCCGTTATCTCTTTTCAAACAGAGAGAGCCGGTTTGTGTTATTACATTTGGTGTTGTTGCGGTGGCCTAACCTTTGCGTCCAACGAAACTGTATCAAAGCACAGCTGTCACAACTTGCTCTCTCAATTTCATCCACAATGGGCCTACACTGTAAACTCATGCAGGGCTCCCTGTTTTTTTATGTTTTTCATGTTCGGTCTTTGAACAAAAGCGCAGACTGGTTCGCATGGCGAAGTTAATTGCATTCCTTTTGTACCCCGTATAATGAGAACAAGAACTGCTCAAAATAGCAAATGACTTAAAGGATTAAAAGACATTGTTTCTGAGGTCCCATAATGCTTCCTATTATTTTATTCTTTTATATGTAGTTGTCGGAAAATGTTATGCTGTTCTAATACACAGCGAAACTGACGTCGAGCATAACGAGTTTTGATCCCTTGGAAAGGCCTTTACTGATAACCCATAACAAATTTGGCTCTGCCATTTTTAATTTTCAGTCATTTTCAGTCAGCTGAAATATTATTTCAAAGAGGAAAAACATCCTATCCTGAAAATAAAACATTATCCATTTAAGTAGTAATAGAGCATTATTACTGTGGGCTTAAGTAAAGCATTATTCCAGCTTAGGATAAGAAATCAGCAGTGAATTTCAGATGTGTCGAGTTAATCAAAATGTGTTGCTTGGTATTTTCTCCTATATTGAGGAAACACCAGCAGTCAATGGCACCTAATCCCTTTTGCACAGTATCACAAACAATATCAGGAAAGAAATGGGATTATCACTTTGGTAATTCTCTAACTGTCACATGATAGAGCGGACTAATTTTGTAAGTGAAAAGAGAAACCTTTCCGGCATGTTTCTTAGGTAAAACACCTCTTTCATAGGGAGATAGCACTGACATCTCATCTGTTTCCATCTAGAGCACTGCAATAACTCTTTTTCCAGTACTGGGGCGACAGATTCTCAAAGAATTGTAGCACAAAGCATGGTGCATAATGGGATAGCACAAAAAACTATTGAGGTATACGAGCACTGCTGTATACACACACACACGCGCACACACACACACACACACACACACCCACACACACACACACATCACAGGTGGACAAATTGTGAAAAATCTTTGACTATACCATGGTTGTCCTTTAAAGTTTTTATTTTCATAGAAGTAGTCATGATGGAGGGCTGGTGCTCTCATATTAAGGCCTGTGACACTTTAATTTGCCAGACCCCTTTCTATCAACCGATTTCAGGAAATACTAGTTGATAGAAAGTCTGCCAGCATTGCTACAATGCGGACAGTGGATATGGTACGCAGAACACAATAAATGTGATATTTATCGGTCAGTTTTGTCATAATTTAGTCGAACCACTTGACAGCAAAAGCTATAACTTTTTAGACCATTTTTTTTGCTGATTAAATCTTGCATGTTAATTCAAAATGTCTGCTGCTGGTTTATTTAGGGGGAAGCGGATGCACTCAGTGGAGTTCCACCCTTAGCCCACAGCAAAAGCATACACTGTCATTAACTGTCATTACCAACATTACCGCTATGCTAGTCATTTTCTAATAAGACAATTCAGTGACGAGAGAGTGATATAAATGTGGGATACATAACATTACAGTTTGTCCATCAAAATACTGTAGGATCTAACCGGTAAAAAAAAAAGAAAAAAAAAAGCATATATATGCCATTTGGCTGTAAACTACAACAACAATAACAACATGCCATGTTTCTCCAGTCACCCAATGAGCAGTTAAATGTTTTGACTCTCGCAAGAAAATGAAGGACTCACAAGCACCGCAGGACTAGTCTTTGTCTGGAGCTCTGCCACAGACGAGCAGCAGGAATTCCTACTGTTTTTGAATCTGTAGTTAGAATCTAAAAAAAAGAGAGCAATCTTTTATTGAAATGAGATTGATGCACTTTTTTTTTTTTTTTTTTGGCATCTACATGAAGCATTTCATGTTCAGATTTCCAGGGAGAAATTGTGTTATAGGAGAGAATGGCACAAAAGTCAGTACGGGTCAGCTGTAACATCTGAACATTTTCTCAAGTTCTGTGGAACATGTAGTCATTTATTTATGTTTACATATCCAACATATTCATCCTTTCCTCCTGCAAATAACTTTTTTTTTGTGTATAATTTACTATATGTTACAGCTAACCCCCCCCCTGTTATTTCTGCACGTAGATCTACATAACACTGGCCACGTTGGTGTTCTAACAGAGTTGTAGTAGGGATATAATAAGCAGTTCATGTTTGTTTTTGGTTATTCACTGTGCTCTTGTCCACCCACACCGAGTGCCGGAGAGCTCTCTGTTCTAGTTGGTATTGTAGGCTCTTCATGTTGACCTTGCAGGTTAACATGTGATCTGAGGAGAGAAGGAAACGCTTTTATGGTGCCTGACACAGAGACGTGGTGTTGGCAATGTGTGTGTGTGTGTGTGTGAGTGTTCCCCATCGCGGTGGGTAATAGCCCATGGGCATAATTACACAGCCAAATCCATCACCAAACCTTCCTCGCAGGCTATTGTTTCTGTTTAATTGCTACACTGCTTTTGAATTGTTCTATTAACCATAGACCTTGCTGTGGTGAAAATAACAGTTTAATCAGAGTCCATTTCCTCTTCATTAGGAGAAATAAACTACTGGCAGAGAGCCAGGAGTCTAGTCACATATACTGAATGCTTATGGCATATTGCACCATAAGTGCATGTGTATGCCTTTTGTATATGGCTGTGTGTATGTGTGTGTGTGTATGTGTATGTGTTGCTTGGTACACTGACACTTTGAACTGTTATGTTGTTTCACGTTCTGTCACATTCTGTTACAGTCCTGCTTGCCTGACTTGATTTTCTGCCATGCTGATTCTCTGAACCATTATGTGCCACTTAGAGACAGGCTATACTGCTCCATCTTAAAATTTCCAGGCAACCTGCTTTCTAAGCTTTTTTAGTTTAATTAACTTGATGTTTGAGAAATTCTCTAAAAAAAAAAAAAAAAGAAAAACAAAATTTGGCCACAACCTGAGTAAACTCAATCAGAAGTTGTTGCTGTCTGTTTTTTCAGTACCCTAGCCACTCCAACAGACTTAAGTCACTATTCCTAGATCCTCAGGAATGAACTGCAAAAACATGTTCCGATGACAAGTCAAGAGAAAAGGATTCAAGAGTGGACTCTGGCCTTGGGAAAAGGAAAACAGTATCCTCCATTTTCTTTTTTCCCTTTTTTTTTTTTGCATTCTTAGTAATTCGACAGTGAAAGGTAGATGCTTTTGTCCTCTCAAGGATCCATATATGACATACTTCTTTGAGAATAGAGACATCAAAGACCATCCTTTGATCAAGTGAGCTGTAATTGCATATTTCTCTGGCCAGAGTAATGGTATGTTTGATAGCTGCTTCTGGATGGTTTTCCATATTTTGCCCTTCTGGGTCATTTTTCTGAGTAGCTGAGAATGATTCATCATAGCAGTAAGTCCATGCTCAGTTTCAAAAGAAGATGGGATGAAGTGCATCAATGAGGCAAGCAGTATTCATATAATTTACCCCCACAAAGAGACCTTTTTTCACTTCTCCTGTCAACAAAGTGGGAGAGACAAGATATGCTAACAAGAGAATGAAGGTCTCCAAAGCTTTTTCCTCAGAGAGGGAAAGAGAAAAAGAGAGAGAGAGAGAGAGATGGAGCTGGCTGTTTTACGCCACGCGTTTATAACCAACAAAAATCATTCTCTTTTCAAGTACTTGGAAACGCTCACTCACTTAAAAGTAATTACAATGTCCAGTGTTCAAAACCTGAAAAACGAAAGAAAGAAAGAAAGAAAGAAAGAAAAAAATCACATTTGACTAAGCAGAAGATTAAAACCCTTCACTTGTATCTCATGGATGTAGGGTATTGCATGAGAGTACACAGCGTGAAGTAAAAAAAAAAAAAAAAAAGATTCAGCCAATTCTATTTTGGCTGAGCAGGCCTGAGTATAATAGACTTGCCTTGTTGGCCACCACTGTCCTTTCACAATCTGGCAGTTACGGATGGTTGTTTGATCTGTCGCGTGGAACAGTCATCAGCATGGGTTTAGTTGGAAGCCTGTGTTCTGGGAAAGAGAGTGTAAACATGGCTTTCTTTTTTCATTTAACACTCGATTCAAAAGCACTCTCTGCACACTGTACTGGTGACTCTTCTCCACCATGCTCTGTAAGCTTCGCAGGTGAGTAGAGTCATGAGAACATGTCATTGTGTATTTGTTTTAAGCTCTGACTTCGAATTTCTTTATAATACACACGTGTTTGTATTACTCATTATATTTTACTGCAGAAGAAAAAAAATTACAGGGACACGATTTTTCTGAAGGATAAGGATTCCATAAGACGAGGTCAGTTCTGAAGGACTTGTGTTATTGAATATGATATTTTGCATCACTACAGTTCCGGTAAGAACTGTATTTCTTTTGAGAGCAGCAAAACATGTGACTGACTCAGCTAGGCCTTGTTAATCTTTGCGAACACGAGTGTCTTCTAAGTAATTCTTATTATTTCTGGAATCTTTGAGAGTTTATGGCTTGTGAAGGTTATGTTTTCTTTGAATCAGACTGAAAACCTTGCAGTCTACCACCCTTTGAACACTTATCCATCGAGGCAGAATCCCCCCCAAAAAATGTCAATAAAAACAAACAAAATAAAAAATAAAAAGATGCATGTGTACTATTCATCTGTCTGTTACTCTAGTACTTTGTACTTTTGAATCAGCATCGACTTAGCAGGACTCTAAAGTTTTACAGTTCAATAGGCCGTGGGTGGGGATACATCACTAATCTCTGTTGGATGTGTCTCTTTACGTCATGGTGGTTCTTTGGAAAAAAAAAAAAAGCTTCGGTCCCTCTGCGACTGTTTTCTTCCATTCAGGAAAAGCTCTGATCTGTACCTTCCGACCATGGCAGCATGGGATCTGTTGTTAGTAATGCCACAGGAAAAGCATCCTGGGAGGTACTGCCTGGTGTTTGGTAGGGCAGTGAAGTAGAAATGGAAGGGTGAAGGGGGTAAGAAAAGAGGCATGAAAACTGAGAGATGGGCCTAGCACCTGGACGGCAACATTACGAGCTAAATAATTAATGCCCAACGAACAGAGGTCATCCGGAGTGGGAGGAGGAGGAGAAGCAAACAGGGGCGTCAGCCCGAGGGAAGGCTTTTGGGGCTATTTATAGTCTTGACTGTCTCTCTCACACTCTCCCTCTCTCTCTCGCTCTCTCTCTCTCTCTCTCTCTCTCTCTCTCCCTTATTCATCCCCCTACCCTTCTCTACTTACACTGTAAATCAATGAGATAAGCACTCTGGTCATGGGGTTTACTTCACCTCAACTTCATGATGCACTCTCAGACACCCACTGGCTAATTCAGCTCTCACCCACGGAGAGTCAAAGACGAGAACACTACGAGGGGCTAGATGTCACATTGATTCCTTCTATTCTCCGTTTTCACTTTTAACTGAATTATGTCCAGTTCTTATGTCCAGTTCTTCCAGTTATAGAGGGTCCCGCCTCTATAATTCAGCATGGCACTTATATTAATGTATGCCTTTCTTTGTTCTTTCCCTCTGGCGCCCCAACCTCTATGACTGTGTGAACCCTGTATGAGGCACAGTGATGCAAACACAATCACTGTAATTGCACATTTTGTTTGTAATTGCTTTTGCCAAAAAAAAAAAAAAAAAAATCCAAGGACATGCGGTTGTACATTGAATGCCTCCACGGGCTTTTCGCTGTACCAGAAGCTTGACAACAAAAGACGCTTTTCACTCACGTCCTAATTCGTAGTTTGCAGTGCAAATTTGTAATCCCAGAACTTTACAGCAGAGCAATTACGATAATTTCACTGCTTTCCCTTTACCCCAAAGCCCTGGGAAAATTAATAAGGACCGTCCTCACTATTGAATTTTCTAACTCTGTGTTGCCCTGCTCATTTGGCTTATGAATGGAGGGTAAAGGATGTCTGCAGCGAAACACTGGGAGAGCTGTTTATTAGCCCAAGGGTCAAATGGATGGTACTGCTATCTCCCAAATGCAATTAGGTGTTCCCCTATCTAAATGAAAGACCCCAATGGGATTCTATTGAATTCTCTGTTGTTGCACAATAAAAGCTGCCCTTGGGCAATCGAAAAGAACCGTAAACCTCTGTCCGGTACTTCACGCAGACGTGCCAGGGAGGACCTACACAAATGACCGCTGCTGCGTTGCTCGTTTCTTCGTCAAATGGGCAACAGAAGAGAAAAGAGAGGGGGAGGGAAAGGAAGAAAAAGCAAAAGTACTGTTTGTGTTTCCTAAGTATGTTCGCGAGCCCCTTCTGCTACTCGAAGTGAAAGTCAAAGCCAGGACTTTTTCTCAGATGTTCAGCCATATGTGTACTTTGACATGATGATCTTTTGTAAATGACCTCTATTTGACCAGAGCACATGGCAACGCCAAACATATTGGACAGTACAGTAGGAGCAATGAAGGGGACGTCTGTTTTTGTCTTCTATTTTTTTTTTTTTTTTCCCTTTGCTTGACTTTTCTAGGGACATGCAGTTTAACAGGAAACTTTAATCAATACCTTATCACCTTATCAGTTTTATCAATAGAAGGAACAAGCTGCATTTATAGAGAAGTTTGACAAAGTGCTTACCCCATATGATGCTGGCCTCAGGCTGCTTGTGTGTGTGTGTGTGTGTGTGTGTGTGTGTGTGTGTGTGTGTGTGTGTGAGTGGTTGCACTTGTGCGTGCGTGTGTGCTATCTGTGTGTGCGTGTGTGTATGTGTGTCTGTGTTCATGTACTGTTCAAAGAAAACATATTACCATGTTTAGATGAGCTGATTTTGGACGAAAATTACATCTTGTGATCCTTACAGCAAAGTACAAGTACAACATCAACATCAACAGGGACATGTTACTACTGCCTTATTTAGCAGCCGGTAATAGTCCTCCACGGTGCTTGTGGGGTTTACCTTTACACACAGATGAAGCATCATCATCATCATCATCATTATATTGCCAAATGCACGCTGAACAGAGGGGATGAGAGTGAAAGGTTAAAGTGTGAGGAGAAGGAGAGAGGAGTGGCTCTCAGGGCCTCTCGGGCGTTATGGAGTGCGTGAGCGAGATCAGCGGGTCATTAGTGAAGAGGAAAAGTAATCCGGAGAGTAATTAAAAAAAAAAAAAAGAACAAGGGGCGTCTGAGTGCATCACTGAGGGGTTGAACGAATCAAGGATAAAACCTACCCCACGTGCCTCTGGGAAGCACATTTTAATCAACCCCCCACCCACCCACAACTACTCAGTCATCTACCAAATGAAAAGAAAAAAAAAATGAGTTGAATGCCTGATGGCATTATGGAATTGCATCAGACATATGGTCGCGTACCGGCAATGGTGTGAGAGCGTACTTTCTCGTGTGACAAAGGCCAGGAGCCTGTCGCACTGGTTGACACGCATTAATTCTCAGTCCATGTTTGGGGAGATATTTCCGTAGCTCTCTGCTCTAATAACGACGCAGATGGGTTTACGCCGTGTTTCCAGCATTGCAGCAGTGTCTATATATACAGCATATATTCACACATACAGAACGTTCTCATATCAAAAGTAGTTGATGTTGATAAGCTGACATATTTGGAAAACCATAATATATATCTCAGCTTATTTTGTTTTATTTACAGTTCTTAGACGTGGAGAAAAACAATACGCGTATTGGTAATAAAACGAAATATTAATGTTATTCTTTTTTTTCTTTTAAGCATGCCTCAGTTTGTAAGCTGTGCTCAAACATTAGCTCTTTGGACATCTTTGTTCATCATTTAAAATGTAGGAAACAAAGTAATGGTGGAGAGTAGAATCAAATGGGTTAAACTGATGTTGTTCTGGCTCAGGGCCATATAAATATACTCTTGCACCAAAGCTAGCCCTTCTGTGCTCATGAATTTGTTATCAGTGTTTGTCATGTTTGGCCACAGCTGCACTTGAATGAAAACACAGAGAGTTTATCTGAGCTGCCACAAGCAATATACAACATCCACATTCCCCAGAACTTTAATAGAAACAAGATAATAAATGACCCCAATCTAAACTTACCTGAGACAAAAACAACCACTAGGCACAAGATGTTCCTGCAAAACGTCATTTTTACAGAAAGATGGATCTGCCTGTATTTGAACATTCTAGAAACTCATATACTAGTCCGTTGCAAATAATTTTCAGCGGTAAGCAGTACACATATTGCATGGATGATTTCTTTTATAACTGATATTTTTTTTTTTTATACTCTCAGTGAGTTCCTCACCTATTCTCACACAGCTTATGCGGGTTGGGTTTCTGAAATGTCACATCTGTCAGTCCAATTTTAATACCTCCATTTCGCTTTAAATGTGGAATTCCTGAGGGTTCAGAGCCCCATACAGGTTCTTCCTGATAGATTAGAAGCACACCATGCAGGTAGTGCTCATGTAAGCAAATCTGAGGTGACTTTTGGATGGGGGCCGTCAGTTCCGAGTTCTGCTGACATGATCCAAATCAGCCTTGTTATTCTGTTGTCATTAAGATTTTCCATATACGTTGCCGTGTCCTACAAGAATTCTGGGTAACATTCTTTGACCCCTCACCTTTCCTTAAAATTTAATCCAGAAAATTCATTTGCACTTACAGATGGAGCAGAAAACGATTTTATTTCTGTCTGTATATGTTTAAATACACACACATTCAAGTGCAACCACACACACACACACACACACACACACACACACACTCAGACACACTCACACATACTTATATATGCTCTGTGTGTGTGTGTGTATGTCTGTCAATACCAACCTAAACATCAAAGTTTGGTTGTTAGAGGAGAATGGTGTACAAATGGTCAGTGTATAATTATAGAGGCTTTTAGCTGGACTTGGTGCTGAGGATATATATACCAAGGCAGTTTTATGCTTATCCCGTAGGTCCTTGAAGTTACTGAAAGGTCTAAGTTGAAACTGATGCTCAAGACCCTCTTTAAATTTAAATGAGAATGGCATTGATTGAAATATACCAATACCTTGTTTAATTGGAAGGGTGTGTATATAGATATAGATATAGATATGGTGAGAAGATGTAGAGATTTATATAAAGCTATTTATTTGGGCATTAAGTGCTTATTTGCTCGAAAGAACACAGTAATACTAGCATAATCTCAAGTAAACACAAAAAAAACTGCCTTGCTTTTCTTTTTTTTACTTGTCCAAGTAATCCCAAATGGCATTAATTATGTTGAGGTAGGGTCTCTGAAGTGGCCAGTCTAATACTTCCACAGCAAGCAGATCTGAGTGTTGTTTTCAGCGTTTGGGCTTATTATCACGCTGAAAGATGCAGTTTTTGCTAATCAGTCATTTTCCTTAGGGTACAGCAAGAGGAATCAAAATTTCTCTTCGTTCATCATTGCATTGATTTTGACCACATCCCCTTCACCGCCTGCTGAATTGCACCCCCACATCATGACAGAGCCTCCACTGTGCTTCATACAGGGCTGCAGAGAGGCATCAGTTTGCCTCTTACCAACTCTTCCTCTGACATACTGACATCTTTTGAACCAGAATTCATCGTTCCATGATGCTTTTTTGCCACCAGTTGTCGCTCCGTGCCGTACAGCGTTTTGCGTACTGTAATTTCTTCCGCTTGTTGCCTTTCCACAAGAATGATTTCTTAGGCAGAACACGCCCTACAAGACTATTTTATACAAGGCTTCATCTCACGGTCGAAGCACACGGTGCCAGATGACTCTGCCGGAGGCTGAGTAAGCACTCGACTGGATTTCCTTCTGTCCCTTACGGAAGTGACCTTTAAGTACTGTTCATCAGATGTCGACAGCTTTTTGGGTCTTCCACTTTGTAAACTTGCCCAATTTTTTTCAAGTATCTTTACAACAACTCGAATACCGCATCTTGGAAGTCTGGCTCGGTCTGCCGTTGCTTACCGGCAATAGCCTCGGGGATGCAAAACTACGATTTTATGTCAGTCAAAGTATGTGAGTCTTGCCATTTCCAAACCTCAGTATTTGTAGCTACCGTCCAGTACACTCACGTACCTGTTAAATTCCACCACCAGCACACCTGGTTTGCCTAATTAATACCTCATTAAGGTGAGACAGGGGTGCTGATGGTGGAATTTAACAAATACACAAAATGGCCAGGGTGTCCTTGGGAGAGGGAAATAAACCTCTGTTCTTCTATATCTCCAGTGTCTCACAAGATATCCATAGGTTTTGGAAAACACAAGGAATTATTCTTGCTTTTTATTGTATTAATGGTTATTTATATCGATTTTAATGTTATGTTGTATTTTATATGCAAATGTATATACACTTGCTGCCCAGATAATTAGCTTTAATCATAATTTTCCTGGTTGGCCTAAGATTATATGTGTATATATATATATATATATATATATACGATTTATATGTAGGATTCTCTTCATCCCTACTGCTTTGCTGCATCGAACAGAATATTCCCAAAGCTTTGGAAGTGTAGAAGGTGTGCTTATCTCTTTCTCTCACACACTGCCATTCATGGCTGTATTATTATTATTATTATTTTTTGCTGCAGTACACCTCATCACACTGCACCTATTGTGTTGGCCATTTCATTTTGATAAGGCTTTGTGAGGCCAATGTAAAGGGGAAATTTAAACCGCAGGCCCGTGCGCGCGGGAGCGTCAGCTACGGAGGGTAAATTGTTATTTCAGCACTCAGCGAGGAGGGCATTTCTTTCTTTTTTTTTTTTTTTTTTTCCTTTTTTTTTTTGTGGTTAAATCAGATCCAAAGAATGAAATAAATAATTGGGTAAAATGAAGAGAGGAGACAGAGGGAGGGAAAGTTTGGCTTATCTGTAGACAACAGCAGGCGTGTTCACACAGCGGCAAGGCGCGGCGTTGTTTGTTTCCTCCGTCCTGGCGGGGTCTAAGTGATATCGGCTGTCGTGGGGTCAGAGTTCTGCGGCCTCTCGGAGGCAATGTTCCAAATCCCTGAAAGGCATGCCCAGGTTGGGATGGAAAACAGTGCCAATGCTGGACTTGTGAAAAGATATAATAGAAAGACAGTGTCTTTTGTTGTGGTCTCCCAGTTGCCATGGTGTCAACAGATAGTTTCTCTAGTTGTGTGGGCATTGACTGCGTTTGGTTCTGCGATATATAGATTTAGTAAGCGGAGAATGAAGATTGGTTTCCAAGACTACAGCAGACATGCTCTGTTGAGAGGCATAAAGCTAAAGCTGGAAACACAGAACTCAAAACAAAAGGATAAAAAAAAATCTTAGTACCCTTAGCTTTTGTTCTCTGTTACATAGTTCAGCGTACAATAAGCTTGAGTGACTGGAATAGTCTCAGCTATGTTTAATCAGATCGTCATAAGAATCCATAAAAAAATGATTCACAAATTTGAACATTTACTTATTTGAAAATGTCAGTAATTCTGACCCCTGTAACCAGATTGTTTCATATCTTGAAATTTTTAATATTTCCATTGTTTAAGAATCTAGCACATTTTTCATGCATTTGCAAGTGGATATGTCATGCAGGTGCCGAAAGCAACATTACAACAATCGGAAATGTAAAAAAAACAAAACAAAAGAAAAGTTCTTTATAGGAGTGCTGGCTTGTGTTTGTGTTGTCTGCTACTGGGTAGCAGTTCATTCAAGCGTTGGTTTGTGTCTTTGTGATAATGTGAGGACACAGACAGAGCAAGCTAGAATGAAAAACAGAAGTTCATTTGAAAATGACACACCTACCTGCCCCAGACTCCAAAATGTCTTTAGTATTGAACTACCAGTTTCTATCTTTAAGGCCAGAAAGAGAAAACATTGTAATTTCAAAATGAAAAATATGATCAGTGTATCTTTTAAGTATCACATCTCATCATTTGAAGGTTGTCCCATAAAGAAATGACTTATAGTAGCTCTCCATTCAGAGGGAGCAGTATCTCTTGTTTAGACTACAGCACTCTGTTAAAGTTTTGTCTTTCAAGTTGTGAGCACTACTCTTAAATGAGTGTAGCAACTGCTGCAAAGAGAAACATGTTTGGAGAAAAGCCAAGATAACATGACATTATAAAACAGTTCAAATTTGTAATATGCACCTCAAACATGGCATCAGCTGCTAATGATTGTTACCAGGATTCTACGGTTTTATTCTCAACTATAAATCAACTCTGCTATGAATCTTTTATATGGCTGCCCTGACGACTGACTTTCTTATCCGGTCTTCCTCTTCTATTGTTCTTTGATAAGAAAATCATAGATGTACTCTTGCAGAGCTCAGCCTACAGGGAGAAGTCCTGTTCCTATGGCTACTCGCCGAGGAGGTACCATGAATGTCTTGTACAAAATTAATGAATTGTGTCTTAGAAAAATTGACTGGCAGGCAAAACCTTCTACTTTTTCTTTGGACCCAATTCCAAAGTTTTTTTTTTTTTTTTTTAATCCAAGGCATTTTCAGCAGTCTAATTGACAGTGTGTTGGGCATAGTAAACTGGTATCTTTCCAGACACTCTTCCAGACAGTCTCAAGACCGCTGTTATCAAATCCCTTAAAATCTAGATTCTTCTCTTTTTAGGCATCATTTTAGTCTCATGATGCTCTTCCTGGAAAAAATTCTACGGAGTGCTCAGACAGTTCAATGAAGAGGTACATGAAAACAGCAGTTATGAATTATTTCTGTCCAGTTTCAGAATAAGCCACAGCACATAGCAGCTCTGATGAGGGTCGTAATTCATCTTAAACAGATTTGTCAGAAGAGCACTTTAGTCCTTCTAATTCGGATTTCAAGTACAGCATTTGACAACAGACCTTAATGTATTTCAAGAGCAGTTGAAAATTTGGTTGGCCTCTCTGGAACTGATTTGAAGTGGTGTAACTCTTTTCCTCTTGGCAAACAGTGCGTGGTTAGTTTTTGATTAAAGAGCATATGTTGTTCTAGAGTGTTCCACGCTTGGACTTCATTCTGTTTGGACATGCGTCCATACGTGCAGTATTATTTGTCTAGTTTGTAGTCAAAATCCACAGTGACGCCAAAAACAGTAATCTTGCCCGACGAATCATGCCTGAAACAAACAAACAAAAAAAGGTTATTCTTATTCTTAAACTTGTCTGAGTTTTACCTAATCAACAGTTTCATTAATTCTGTTTTTTTTTGTTTTTTTTTTCATCTAAGCAACTTTACACATTTTATCTCATTAGATGCTGAGAAACTGGCTCCTGCTATAGTTTTCTCTCACTTTGAACAGCCTTCTCTCACGTTCTCTCCTTTTTTTTTCTGTACTCTTACCGACAGAGCACAAAGTGTTACTATGGGTGAGAAAGAACAAAGGCATGAGCCACATTTTTTAACATCTTGCTTACAATGCTTCAACAAAGATATCAATATGAGGTCATAAGAACAGAGATTCTCAGATGACCTTATTTGTCTTCAGAGATCTAAGGGGTGTTAAACCTTAATATTTCTGAGTGTATGAGAGATGTTTCAAACTGTGATCTGCAGAGCATCTACAGCAGGATAACTGGTTATTCCACGAGTAAAGCACAACAAAAACAGGGAAGGAGCCGTTTTTCTTTTGGCCCTTAATATATTAAACACAGCTCTCGGGCGCTTGGATGTTAACTCCCAAACACATCTCAAAAACATTTTTTGTTTAGTTCATTCATCTATTTATTTTCATTTCTTTTATGATGCTGTTCTAAATTTCATCCTTTACTAATATGATCAAGTGTTATTTTTTTTTTTTATTTCTTCATATTACTTTCTTTATCTTTAATACTTTTTGCAATTCCTGTTTCATTACCCGTAAAACACTCACAGCGCTTTTTTTGAAATTCTTTTTGAAAGGGGCTGTAAAATAAAGTTTATTATTACTGTTGTTATTACTATTATTGTTATTATTATTATTTCCTGAAAGTAGCGAGGCACTTTAGTCTATTAGAGGGCTGGAAAGCCTATGAAAAGAAAGAGGGCTATCAAAAGTCACAAGCAGTAACCAAATTGAAAACACCATGCTTCCACTCTGTGTGTGATTGCACAACGTGATTCTTTCTCTGCTACAAGGCAATTACCAGTGCAGACAGTCATTCTCATCTTCACAGCATGAGTCGTCCCTATTCTAAAAACAGCCATTGTCCTGCGTATTGTAACACTGGTCTTTTGGACTTGGAAGGGGCGAACTGCAGAGTATAGCAATGATAATTCAGTCGGAGGGGGGTTAGTTATTTATTCATTTGTTTGTTTGTTTGTTTCAATCTCCCTCCTGTGTCTTTTTCTCTCCTGCAGGTGAGATCTGTGCTTTTAAGATCCATGGGCAGGAGGCTCCTTTCGAGGCGGTGGTGCTGAACAGGACGTCTGGCGAGGGGGTCCTAAGGGCCCGCGGCCCCGTTGACTGTGAGCAGCAGAAGGAGTACACCTTTATTATCCAGGCCTATGACTGCGGGGCCAGTTCCACTGGGGCCAGCTGGAAAAAGAGCCACAAGTGAGTGTTTTGGCACAAAATTTTTATTTTCTTTTGTGTGTGTGCTTCCTACCCCTATAATGAAAGGTGTTAAAATATAAATGATACTTACGAAGATGAGAATTTCCGTATGCACAACAGAATCCTCACTCTCCTTGTTAAAATGACCTTTTTTTTTTTTTAATAATTTCGTTTCAGAAGCGCATGAAACTATGTGTTACTAAGCGCATGAAAATGCTGAAAAATATGGTACAACAAGGCCAAGCTGATATATATATATATATATATATATATATATATATATATATATATATATATATATATGTTTATCTTTATTGTATGACTTAGCGTGTATCTGAAGTTAAAGTGTGAGTGATGAAGAGCTGAAAAAGGTTTTCATAAGCGCGAGCTAGGTATTGCATAAAGAAAACGGTAGACCAGACATCTGATGTGTGAATATTCCAGAATGTGGATAAGATGGGTCTCTGACGTATTGGCTCATTGATGTGTCTGAGAATTCATAGGGCTTTAAAGCATGAAGAGCGTATAACATATATTCTTTTTGAGTATCGTCTTTATGAAACCTCACTGACCGTGCAAAGAGGCTGCATGTAACAGTTTGCTAAACTTCTAATTTTCAAGTTCATCAAGTCAATCAAATTTGTCACTCTATTATGCAATAAGGAAAGTTAGCGTACAGTAAATAATTCAAAGGAAGACTTTGTTTTATGTTTCACGCATAATCATTGTGATCATTTTCTGCAATTATAGATAATGTATAAGCTTTTTGTTTAGCAAAATAAAAAGTGAACTCTCAGCTAGTTTGGGCGTTCGAAAATGACTTGTTGTCTGCTCGCATATTCCAAGTTTTCTTTTTCTCTCTCCGTTTTCTCGACGCTCTCTCGCAGCAGGTGAGTGACTGGTTCTGGCAGCTCTCCAGCACATGTTGAGTCCCCACAGACTGCTCTGAGTCTTGCCCAATGCACAGCCCCAGCTAGCTCTGCATCGATGACCTATCAAGATGTTTACCGAGTTTCTGGAAGCTTCCATATGTGCCTGACAAGCCCTCTCACAATGGCAGCTCAGGCAGCAGTTGGGCTCTGATGAAGTGCTAGCTGGGACTGTGCCCCAGGCCTCTAATACTGTCAGAGAGAGAGATGAGAGAGAGAGATGAGAGAGAGAGAGAGAGAGAGAGAGAGAGAGGGAGAGAGAGGAAGACACTGAGGGGTGGAAGAGAGAGAGAGAGAGAGAGAGAGAATGTTTTTGATTTCACAGCTTGGGCATTGCTGATGAATCTCTCTTGACACAGAGAGACGACGGCATGTGTGGTGTGTGTGTGTGTGTGTGTGTGTTTGTGTGTGTGTGTGCTTGAGCAGCATCTCCACAGGATATTCTAAATGCAGGTCTCATTAACGTAATACCTTAAATTAGAAAGGCATATGACAACAAGAGAGAGTGTAAGTTATTGTCAAACAAGGTCACAGCCAGGGGTGAGGAGCTGGGAACTGACTTGTGACTGAATGTGTTTTCCATGGAGCAAAGTGCTGCATTCACTTACGCCCTGTGATGAAGAGAAATGATATCAGTGCCCATTTTTTGGGGGGAGGGAATGAGAGCGATGGGTTTTTAAAACATACGGCAAAAGCAAGAGATCTGTAGATTTGTAAAATCTCCACGTTTGGCAAATATAATTAACTTCACTTTTGATTTTAATGAAATGTATTAATTAGAATAATAAATCCTGTGTGCAGTGCTTATTTATTGCCTTATCACTGTCTGTGTCAGTTTGCAGGATCTCAAGTTGGTAAACAGTAATTCAGTGGATGATAAATTAAGAAAAATTGTGCTCCACTGGCCTTTCAGCTTGCTGTAAACATGGCAGAAGAAATCTTTCAATCATTGAAGATCAATTAATGTTATCATCTTTTTGCCAAAATTACTGGACAAGTTCGTTTCAAGTATTTTTGGTTTATCGATTCTTAAAGATACTTAAAAACCATTGAATAAAATATTTTAAAAAATTAAAATGAATGCCAGATAGATTTTGTGGCCTGAATATGTTAATTAAAATCTCTTCTCTCTTGTTCTCTACATCTCTTCATCCCTCGTTCCATCTTTTTGCACCCCCCCCCACCCTCTCTCTCCCTCCCCCCCCCCCCCTCCCTCTCCCTCTCTCTCTCTCTCTCTCTCTCTCTCTCTCTCTCTCCCTCTCTCTCTCTCTCTCTCTCCCTCTCCCTTTCCCTCTCTCTCCTTCTCTCCCTCAGGGCGGTGGTGCACATTCAGGTGGATGATGTAAATGAGTTCTCGCCGACGTTCAGGGAGCCTGTGTACCGTGCCATGGTAACAGAGGGGAAGATCTATGACAGCATCCTTCAGGTGGAAGCGTGGGACCAGGACTGCTCCCCACAGTACAGCCAGATCTGCAACTACGAGATTGTCACCCAGGACACGCCCTTCGCCATCGACCGTAACGGTGGGCTGCCACGGCCGTGGACAGACACGGAGAGGCGCTCGCACACACACATACGCGCGCACACAAAAACACACATGCACGGGAAAAGGCGCCCATGGGTATACAGAAAAATCTCAAGTGGTAACAGAGCGTGCCTCATTTTTTTTTTTTTGTTTTTGTCTCAGAACATTTATCGTGGAAATGAGAAGACATCTGAAAGCATGTTCCCATCATCGTTTGTGAGATATTTTTATCTTAAGAGACTGTGATTTTTTTGAGGATTTTTTTTGTCTTCTTTTCTTGTCCAATTGGACTGCCCTTATGCCGTTTTAGACGCAACCAATCAGACGTCGGCGTGTATTTTTTTTTTTTTTTACACTGACCTATCTGATCAGGCAAACAAGGACAAACCGGGCCCGGGGATCGCTCAGTCCATATCAGATCAGAGGCCGCTCTCGGTGGCCTTTGGCCATGTTGTCTTTGTCTCTGTCCGCTCCTCTTACATGTCTTCTAGCTGGGTGGCAGCTGCCTCGAATCCTCCCGTGGAGGCGGGCTTTCTTGCGGCCCCGGCCCTGATTACCGCCTCCTTCTCCTTCAGCTTAGCTGGAGTTTTCACTGCTGCATAGGAGCCATGCCTGTGTCTGCAGAGCGACTGGCGCTCATACGGCTCAGCTTAGAGCCAAGCAGGCAGGGAGTGATGCATGGGCCGCCAGACTGGGTTTTGTTTTGAGGGGCTTTTGGCTCCATCATTTACTGTGGATCAGAGGCCATAGTGAGTTATTAAATACAACGGGCCCTCTGGCACTGAGCTCTGCAGCCAAGGAGAGAGAGAGGGGGGGGGGACACAGAGAGAGAGAGATAGAGATGAGAGGAGGAAAGGAGAGGAGAGACGCGGAGGGGAGAAGAGAGGAGCAGGGGGAATGTGGTAGAGAAGAATCAAAGAACTACGACAGGGAGGTTTGGGGAGTGGTAGGTGCACCCAGACAATGAAGAGGCAAAAAGAGATAGAGAGGGGGAGAGAGAGAGGTGCTAAACAAGAGAAAGTGATTGCGATGAAAAGGAGAAAATGAGGTTTGATGACAGAGAGGAAGAGTGGAGTGGGAGCGCAGGATAGAGGAGGAGAGGAAAAGAGAGGAAAAGAACAACACTGGAATGGTAAGAAGGAGGAGGGGAGAACATGAATAGATTACAAATCCTTAGTAGTATTTGTTGCTTTGTTTCTCCTTTCAGTGAATAATAGATCTTGAACATGCAGTATGCTTCTGTTCAACACTGTTTACCAAAAAAAAAAAGAAAAAAAAATCCCACTTCACATGTGAAGGCTGTCCAATTTTGTAGACTTTTTTAGCGTTTTTAATCAACTTGGGGGTAGAGGGATTCTCTCAGAAAGAAATCTTAAAACTTTCAACTGTGAGTTCCCTGTGTTTTGACAGTGGTAGTGAGTACTACATGTAATCTAAAACTTGAACATCCTTGGATTGTCAAGAAGAATGCAGATAAGAGGCAGTAAATGTGATGGTGGATTATAAAATTGGAGCTGTATTTATTGTAAACTACAGAAAGTGTCCAGGGCCTAACTAACAGCAGTCATTACAAAGAATTGCAGAATTAACTAAAGTACAAGAGGAGTTGGGGAATGCACTTCACGTTTATTTAAAACTAAAGCTAATAAGCAGACAGGTGCAGAGTCAGCGTGCTCTCTCTCTCTCTCTCTCTCTCTCTCTAACATGGGAGTACTGTCACAGCTCTCTGAAAGAGAGGCAGGAACAGCACTGTAACAGGGATGAGTTGTTGTCTTATCCAGAGCATTATGCTCTCTGCCTGTCATTGGTGCTGTAACAGGGATGAGTTGTTGTCTTATCCAGAGCATTATGCTCTCTGCCTGTCGTTGGTACTGTAACAGGGATGAGTTGTTGTCTTATCCAGAGCATTATGCTCTCTGCCTGTCATTGGTACTGTAACAGGGATGAGTTGTTGTCTTATCCAGAGCATTATGCTCTCTGCCTGTCATTGGTACTGTAACAGGGATGAGTTGTTGTCTTATCCAGAGCATTATGCTCTCTGCCTGTCATTGGTACTGTAACAGGGATGAGTTGTTTTCTTATCCAGAGCATTATGCTCTCTGCCTGTCATTATGCTCTCTGCCTGTCATTGGTACTGTAACAGGGATGAGTTGTTGTCTTATCCAGAGCATTATGCTCTCTGCCTGTCATTGGTACTGTAACAGGGATGAGTTGTTGTCTTATCCAGAGCATTATGCTCTCTGCCTGTCATTGGCTGCTCATAGAAACAAAGGCTGGAGGTCACTGAACAAGAGCTAGCCCTTTAGAAACAAAACCTTCTTTTCAGCACACCATATGAAATCACTTTCTCTAATCAGCTCCCGTAGCTCAATTCTGCCATATAAAAGCGAGTCCTGACGCAGCGTGTTGGCTGATAGCTAGAGATGAGTGTATTTTTTTTTTTTTTTCGTAGGTCTACATTTGCAAAAGCACCCCCTTGGATCTGAGCAGTCTAGGTCTGGTAGCCCACAGTGGGTGACCTCTATTTCTCATTGCTGTCTCCTTGACGGCATCCAAAAAAAACTCATTGAAATGCAGCCAGCAGGTAAAAATAACCACAGGCCACTGGACGTGTGAAAGCTTTAAATCACTGGCTGGTACCACACCATGGTCTCAACTGAACCCCGTAGCCCAGGTTCAAAAGCCAGGCCGCTCTGACCAGCGTCGATAGTGTACAGAGGCCTACTGATCCACAGCAGGCAACGTGCAGAATGATTTACAGAAAGACTGCTTTGATTCATAAATACGGGTTTTTAACTGTGGTGCTTTGTCTTACACTGTATTTATTCACACTATTGTTTCGGTTCTGACGTCTCTTTCTCTGCTGCAAGGCTTTTTTTCAAACATTGTATGACTCTTTTACTGCCGAATATATGGTACACACGCTCTTTGTCGACATGTCTGCATTATTTGAGGAAAGAATAATAGTTCTTTTACGTTGTAGAAAAGTACTCGTTAACATTTTTTCAAAGCTCGGTTTTTAAGACTGGTTTTGACTCTTACTTTTGTTTGACGCAAGCATCAAAAACAAGCACTCACTGATCACATATCCAAACATGAAATACAGTTACATCGTTATAAAAAGCGATTTCTTTACTGCTTTATTTTCATCATTGTTAATGTCTCTATTGGACGTTATAACACTCTGTTCTTTTCCCCTGCAGGTAACATCAGGAACACAGAAAGGCTAAGCTACGACAAACAACAGCACTATAAGATCATGGTTACCGCGTATGACTGTGGACAGAAGAGGGCGACAGAGAGCGTGCCCGTCCACATCGATGTCAAACCGGTCTGTAAACCCGGATGGCAAGGTCAGTGAAGTGAAAGTTCTCTCTCTCGCTCTCTTTTCCATTTCTTGCGCACTCTTTAAAATGATGCTCGTATCACTTTAAAACACTCTCTTATGTGGGACCCCTGTGAACTTGAGCACAGATCCTCTCTCATCTGTTGCAGACACCCTTAGTGATCTTAACCACAAAGATCAATATCTCTGAACTCTGAGTCCATAAGGAGCACTGCAGTGCGCACAACCCTCTGTCTTTAGGCTTGTTCAGCACAGCTACATGAAGCTTAGCAGCAGCTGTCTGACTGGCCTCAACCTGCTTAGATATCACACTCATAGCAGTTGCCAGTAGAACAAAAATAAAGTGTAAATTTCCAGTGAGAATATATTCTGTACAGTTCTCCATGACAGTTTACACATATTAGTGAATCATTTAAATGTTATGACTTTAAGATTATTACGACTGCTTTAATTCCTGCTTGGTTACAATTATTCCTGAAAATCATTAATTAGCTGTTCTAAAATGCTCTTTTCTGAGTAATTTTTTTGCACATTCAAATCTGTTTCCTGGTACTGGATTGTATGTGTGTTTAGGTCACACAAATGACAGATGAAGACATTTGTATCCACGGGTTATGGCATCACTGACCTAGAGCAGTGGTTCTCAATCCTGGTCCTGGGGGACCCCTGGTCAGACCTATCTGACTGAACTCATCAGCGGCACTTTTGATTGGCTCAGCACACCTGATTTAATCAAGAGCATGTTAATCACACTAATCAGGTGTATTTGGAGCAAGGATAGATAGAAGATATGCAGTTCAGGGGTCCCTCAGGAGCAGGACTGAGAAACACTGACCTTGAGACTACCCCAGTATAATGAGACTGGTCCTGTCCACTGGTTATGGTGTCATTAACCCAGAGACTACGCCAGTATAATGAGACTGGTCCTGCCCAGTGGACTGCAGCTGTCTCTTAGTCAGTGTTCAGCAAAAAAAAAAAAGAAAAAAAAAAAGCATGCACTCTTTCTTATGCCTTGAGAAAAATGCTCTCAGAATTGGAGCAGCATGAGAATTTGGTAAAAATGACTGCTTACGAAAGTCTACTCTCCCCCTGGACACTTTTTTCCCCATTTTGTGGTCTTTCTCAAATTTTTCATGCTTTTAACTGAAAAAAACCCCCACATTATCTCTAGGGTGAAATTTCATGTGCAGCAAGGGGTGCAAGACAAAAGCACATACAGGACACTGGGGATGTAAGCTCAGAGCAATTTTTTGAATAAACTTCGATAAAAATCATAAAAAGATTAACATAATCAAGTATGTATGTGATAAAATATTTTTTATCACATTTTTCAAAATATTTGAAGAAAAAAAAAGGCAATTATGATACATGTTATCCATATCAGTACATCGTCTTCCGTATTGACATCATAAGATGATGCAATAAATGCATGACATCATCAGTGTAACCAACATCATAAGAACACAACATCACAATCAATGGTGAGTAAATAATAAACACTCTATCAGGCGATTAAAGAGATAATGATGGTACGCTCAGTAAAAGCATTATCATTGTGTGAATTATAGTAAATCAGTAACATTTGCTTAGAAACTAGGAATTCTTCCTATGTTTTGTGCAGTACATGCTGATGATCTAACCAAAACACAAGCTATAGGCATTGCGCTGCGTGTCTTGTATTGGTAACGTGCTCTGCGTGTGTCTCGCAAAGCACTCTAACGTTGACACAAAGCCTCACCATTTTCTGCATTTTAAGAGTACAAAGATGTTTTGATTTAGATCCAAAATGAAAACATAACACCTTTGACACCTGCCTGTCTCTGATTGTCATTTCAACTCCTTTTTTTCTCACACATCTAAACATGAAGTGCAAATCCTTTTTCGACACACACACACACACACCAAAAAAAAAAAAAAAAAACACCTCGAAGTGTGCATCTCCCTTGTTAAAGTGACTCCGGTTTAGGTGTAAAAGAGATTAGAACAAAACATGTAGATTGAGTCAATGCATGGCTCTGTTCTGCCTGTTTGAACATGAGCTAAGCTCCCCGGAACTGTTGGCTTGGGCCGTTTATCAGCCGCGGAAAGCCTCCCTCTGCCGAAAGAGAGGCTTATTCTGCAAAAGGGCAGCTCCCTCTACGAAGAACCAAAATGTCACCCTCAAGCGTATTAAACTGCAAATCTTCTAAATCCACAACCCTTGGCAATAAATGTGTCATATCCATGCCTTCCTTGTGTTATATTACTCCAAGCATGTTTTCTCTGTTTGGCTGCCAGTAATTTAGCTACCTCCCACATAACGCTGAAGTTCACTCCTACATCTGATTTTCAGCAGTAGAAAAAAAAATCGTACCCTTTTTTTTTTTACCCCTCTGCTCAATCCTACCAATATCCTAGTCCTCTGTGTTCCAGTGTTGCGCCCCCCCCCCCCTTTCCCGTTTATGAGGATCACGTTTTGAGCTCTCTCAATCTGTCAGAGCACGGTGTCAGAAAAGTGCCTTGAAATATGTTGACAGGAGTCAGTGAGCTGCTTTGCACAAAAGAATAAGCAGTCATTGCTTCATAGATTACATGCCCTGCATGTCATTCAGATGCATAGAGGAGGAAAGTGGAAATATGAATAGAGTGACACTGATGACAGGCTGAGACTGAGGTGAAAGAAGGGTGTCTCGTTCAAATGCTTCCCGCTTGTGTGAGCATGTAATCGGGAAGGCTCTCCTGCTCTCTGTGGTCAAATCTCATCTGTCAGCACTGATCTCTCCATCCATTCGACTGCCCATTTCCTCCCTCCCTCCCTCCCTCCATCCAGCACAAGCTTGTGCGAGAGTGACACTTCCCTCATTGTGTGCAGAACCCATGGAAGACTTCGACTGTCAATCAGGATCCAGTCTGACACTCAAACGGGCGGCGAGCTTTCAAAATGCGGCATTGCTCCTTTAGTCTCAAAAAGTTACATTAAGAACCCCCCCCCCCCCCCCCCAAAACACCCCACCCCACTGAAACTAGTACATTAGCCATTGCATGTACAATTTTTTTTTCAGTTATTTTGTGTAAGCAAAATATCTTTTACCTTCCCTCACTTCTATGAGTTTTTTTTCAATTCCCATAATTAGCATAGAGATCATGTTTTTTCCCCCCCCCCCGCTCTCATTAGGGTACAGCATCATCATGGAGATACACAGTGGTTTGAACCACATTAAACAGCTGTGTCGTGTTGCTTTTTCCATAGACCTTGCAGAGGTGACCTAGAGGTCACTACTTCTGTGGTGCTTATGAAAGATTCCTGGAATACCCCAAGCTTCCCTGTTTTGAAATGCATTATGTTAAAAAACACGCTCATTTTTTATTATTTTTGTTCTCTTGCTTTATCAAACACTGCAGCAGTCTTAATACACCCTGCTTAACTCTGGTATGCCTCTCGGTATCCGTGGCATTTCTGAATAAGCTATGAATGTTTAATGTTGCAGTTAATGTTAATCTTCACCTCAAGGTTTCAAAATATTTTAGTTATTGAATGTAGTGTTTTTTTTGTTTCTTGTGACATGCTAGTATTTAGATGATCAAAGAAATTTCAGACTTTCCAAGAAGAGAGGTGCATATTAAAGTTCCTTTTTTTTTTTTAGATTTTTGAGGATATTAGCTCCAAACTTGCTTATTCAACTGTTATTTCACAGGTCCAGCTTAGTGATATGGTTATGGAGTTGGTGGCTTGTAAACACTTGCTTGACTAAGTGAGGATAGTGGACTACCTACTTCTTTTTTTTTTCTTTTTTTTTTAAATCTGTTCCCTTACTCCCACACATGGCATATTTGGTGTGAAATTGTTCGATCACATATTCAGGGAGTGCTGGATGTCTCTCATTCAAAAAGGTTCAGACAGAGGTCTGTATTGCGTATTGTCTCACCATTTTATACACCGTAGTGGCAATGAAAAATGAAACACTTTTCAGTTAGAAAAACAAGCCCTGGGAATCTCTCTCTGGTGAAGCGAATATAAAACAGATAAAACTGAATTATACAACTGAGGAGTCTGTGAACACAGGCAATGTATGCAGCTTTGTTTTTTTACATCGTTCCCTTCAACGATTTGCACCTTTAAAGGCGTCTTATGGGATTCGGCGGGGCCTGCTGTTACCAACATAAGCTAAGACCTTAAGAGATGGAAATGTATGCTCCGAACAAACATTTGCTATCTAATCATACATATTATAGCGCGCTTAAAGTGTAAAGATATTTAAGGCAAAGGCCAAACAAAGCGTAAAATGTCAGGGCCAAGCTCCTCAAACCTTCTTTTAAATCTGCGGTTCTACCCGTTAGGATTGTCTTTTCATTTCTCAGACAATTCAGACAAGCAGCACATTCAGACAGGCAGCAAACGTCCTTATTGATGATCTTTCTCCCCAAAAGCTGAGACAGGTGTAATAATATCATAGTTGTCTATGTGATACTCACTATAATACTTTTCTATAACACACGTAGAAACAACAGTTTCCTTTTATGATTTTGTAATTATTAAAGGAATAACTCAGATAGATAGATAGATAGATAGATAGATAGATAGATAGATAGATAGATAGATAGATAGATAGATAGATGAATAGATAGATAGATAGACAAAGATGAATAGCTGGATAGATAGACACAGATGAATAGATAGATAGGTAGATAGATAGATAGATAGATAGATAGATAGATAGATAGATAGATAGATAGATAGATAGATAGATAGATAGATAGATAGATAGATAGAAACAACAGTTTCCTTTTTTGCGTTTGTCTTCTTTCATAAAGTCTTTTGTATCTCTGTAGATTGCAGCCTTTTGTATTTTTTTTTCTTATTTCTTGTCAGGATTAGTTTAGTTTTCCTGGGTACATTGTGGTTTCAGTTCAGTTCAAGTCTGTTGTCTGTTTTGTAGATCCTCGGTGCTGAAACCAATGTTGTCGAATCAGTGTCATCCTCAGGTGGGATGCTGGGATATGTGGTTTGTTAAGGGCTCGCTATCATGAATTTACACAGATCTGAAAGCTGAACAAAACAAGATGTAGCTGAAGTCAGAAAGCTTCATAGTAACAACCATTATCTTCATCTAAGCAACTGAAGGAAGTGTCCAGTCTTAAACATTTAAAACACGTCTTGAAAGATGGAATCAGCAGATGTTGGCACAGGTTCCTCTGCTCTTCTTTAAAACTGGGCTTTCATCATTTTGACATTGATTATGTCTATCAACTAAAGAAGACCCTCGATCAGTTTACAAGTGCTGCCAGGCAGTCTTTTGTCTCTCCGCTGGAATATCGCCAACAGAAAAAGAACAGAAATGACTCTTAAAAGATGCACGTGGTATACCGTGTCATGTGCCTACATGAATAAACATATTCCCTGTTTTAGAGGCTATTTATAATTTGATGATATGTGACTGCTTTGTGGCTTTTGTTGTTGCATAGCCATGAGCAGGAAAACATTTCTAGAAGAGGGGATGTGATAGCGCATAGTAAACTTTTTGCAAATGTGTCTATGTGTGTGTTTTTGTATCCCACTTAGGCTGGAACAAACGAGTGGATTACGAACCTGGAACAGGCAGCAAGCAGCTCTTTCCCAAGATGCACTTGGAGACTTGTGATGGCCCTCTGTCTTCAGTTCGAGTTATGGTGGAGCTTCAGACCAGCCATATTGGGAAGGGCTGTGACCGGGAAACATACTCTGAAAAGTCCTTACAGAAGCTCTGTGGTAAGATGATTAATTATATGCTATATTCATGAAGGGATGACTCTAGAGAGCCAAATCTCACTGGTAGTTACTTCTTAGTCAAATAAAGAGGAAATTGCTTTGGGATCTACTCATTTATTGCAGTCAGTACTTAAATATTAAGCATCCTTGCCCTTAATATACATACATACATACATACATATATATATTTATATACGCATCAGGGTTTCGGATGGGATTTTTTTCTTGCTGGTCCAAACCAATTTGAAACTGGGCTGCACAGTGGTGCAATAGGTAGTGCTGTTGGCCTCACGGCAAGAAGGTTTCGAGTTCAGTCCCTGGCCGGGCAGCCTGGGTTCCTTTCTGTGTGGAGTTTGCATGTTCTCCCCATGTGTACGTGGGTTTTCTCCGGGAGCTCCAGTTTCCTCCCACAGTCCAAAGACATGCATACATATATAAGACGTGCATAAATATATAATATTATATGGATTTATGGATTCTCTAATATCATGGATATATGGATTCTCAAAAATTATTTGATATTTTAATCATTTATAATTTAATGTTAGTATAAATTCATATTCTCCATGCTGAGTTTGTTTTGATATACAAGAATATGACACATGATTTTGTTCTTTACGTGGTTATATACTGTATATATTGTGTGTTCAAGTGTCTCTGTGCTATGCAGTATTCATCTGTTTCATCTCAAAAACGTACAACAGACTTGGTTATGTAAGTGCTTTTCATGCAATTCTTTGTGACACAGTTGTGTCACGTGTCGTGAGCCAAGCATTAAGCGTGTTGATTTTCTCTCAGCTCTCATTTTCTCCCTCCTTGAACTTGCCAGCCCCCCCCCCCCCTTCAACCCCACCCCACCCCACCCCACCCCCTCCCCCACGGCTCGAGCTTAGACGGCTGTCTCTAAATATGCAATATGTGGCAATAAGAGTTTATTGGTTGAGCATGGCTAGAGTATTTAGTTATGTGAGTTATGGCCCACGAAGGTTTCTCGATACTCCCATCTAAATGCAAAAGCCTCGGCCGACCTCTTTAGTATGCACACTCTACAAGCCGAAGACTTCTCAAAGCCCTATAATCGTTATCTAATGTGCAATAAAAGCAAATCGTATTGTTTTTTTTTGTTTTTTTTGTTTCGTTTTTTTAAAGCGACATCAATTCGCTAAAGCGTTCACATGTGTGGAAACAAAGGGGTGGAATTTATTTTAAGAGCAGCTCCACCTCACATTTCAAGACCACTTAAGGTAATACAATTATATCATCAGTGCCTAATAGTGATGACTATACCAAAATAAGAAGGAGAAGAAAAAAAAAAAAAGAGTATTTATTTCGGGAGAGAGATCTGTTGTCAGTCAAAGGCACAGGCAGGGTAAAGTTTTCACTACATTTCAGTCCCTCATATTTATCTGGGCAAGACCGATCAATACTAAAGTTTGATGAAAAGAAGACAGGGGTCATTGTTGGGGCCAGACTCTCCTTGGCACATGCTTAAAGCTAGTTTATAAGATGGAATTTCATTGACATGTCCCACGTGCTATTTTCAGGGAATAGATTCTATCAGAAAAGACCTGAGACGCTCGGTTGAAAAACGTGGTGTGTGTGTGTGTGTGTGTGTGTGTGTGTGTGTGTATTCATCGTCTACTATCGATTGACATGAATAAATACCGCATAGCTTAAATGCAACACTGCTTTTTTTTCTTTTTTCTTTTTTTTTTTCTTTTTTTCCTTGGGAGTTCAGTGAGCAATGTGCGGTTGTGGAATGAGAACACACTGGTCTGACACCAGAGAAGCTCATCGCTCATTCTGTCCCTGTGTACTGGTCAGCCTGTCACCTCAAAGTGGGGAAAAAGATTCAATATCCTCTCTCACACTCTGAACTAAAATACGAGCCTGAGAAGGATGACTGAACACAAAAGAGAGAGAGAGTGAAGCGGGGCCTGATAAAAGATGGATATGCTGTGCTCTCTCTCTCTCTCTCTCTCTCTCTTGCTGCATATTCAGGGCAGTTGTGTAAAGCCTTCCTCCTAGAACTAGAAAACTAATTATACCCAAAGCTTACAGTACAGTTCTGAGGTCGTATCCTATAGGCATGTGAATTAGGATCTTTGTTCTCCATCCTGCTCATTTTGGCTCCTGTTTGTCTGCTGTATTCAGAATGATGTTTTCCTATATGCGAGAATACTGAAATATTTGAGAATATTTAAATGTTGACTTACAGTTATACTGCAAGCGTTCATTTGCTACACAGACTTTTAAGGTCGCTACTTTTGCTAGCATATTTGCGGTGCTGTATTGATGTTGGATGCTCGAGAGTTATTATCATCCTCTGCCCCTGTGATAAATAACAAGCTGAGAGACAGTCCGTGTTAATCTTTGCTCCTGTTTTCTCATTGATTTTTTTTTTTTTTCAAGGTGCGGCTTCAGGCAGCACTGATCTTCTCCCCGCTCCGAGTGCTTCCACCAATTGGACGGCTTCCCTGTTGACAGACAGCGGGCGAGACAGTGACCTCATCTTCCGTTTCGACGGAAGGCAGGCTGCCAATGTTCCAGACCAGGTGGTGCCACAGAACCTGACCGACCAGTTCACCATAGCAACGTGGATGAAACACGGACCAAGCCCCGGGCTGAGAGCAGAAAAAGAAACCTTGCTCTGCAACTCTGACAAGACCGGTGAGGTTCACGGACGACAGCGGTGGATTAGGACTGATAATAGACCGATAATAGACGACTAAATGAGCGCTAAACAGCAGAATTCAATTTCTCTCAAAATAATAAGAGCAGAAAGAAAGACAGGATTATTTGACTTGGTCAGATCTAAAAAGGAGGATTAGATGAGTAAACGATTAGCCGGCAGATTGGAGAGCGCTGCATTGACTCTGGAAACTTTTATTTTGTTTCTTGTGTTTCATTCAGAATTCAGCTGTGTTTCTCCACTCTCCAAACGTACCATCATGTTCGAGTGTCTGTGATGGGGTTAGAGTTAGGCCGGAGTTGGAGCAGAGTGTGGGAGGGAAAAAAAGACTCTCAGATTTCATTTAAAGCTGGCCAGTTTGCTCTGTAAAGCTAATGGAGTGGGTCAGAACTATCTTAGTGAATCTAAACCATGCCAGTGGATCATGGTTGAAGGATTTTGGAAGAGATGTTGACAGCAATACCCTATGAATGACTGAACTACAACACAAGTACCGACACTTACTGGTATTTGTGTGTCGTGTTTTCCACAACCTGGGCATTCAGTATGCTTGCGGTCAGTAACCAAGCACCAACTTTTGTATTTCCAGACTATTCCGTATAACTGTAATACCCTTAGTAACTGTCCCCATTCATTATATCCGAACAGGCACAGATGCGAAGAAATCTCTGAACTACGTGTAGTTTCTCCTGTATTAATGTAGTGTCAGTAAATTCGCTGCTTACGGCTGAAAAGAGTAGTGGTAAAAGTGCATGGAGTTTGTGAGTGACCAGTCTGTCTAGCTGTCGTCACATTTGGCTAAGAGGGGGATTGAGTGACCATGACGGAGGTGAGCTTCTCAGCAGGAGCGTCTATTGAGCCCATTGATCATCGCTGTCACGCCGAGTGAGTGTGAGACTTAATCAATTCGCACGCGAAAAGCAGCAAGGTGTGATTCACACGGGACTAGGGCGCACGCACACACACTCACACACACACACACACACACACACACTCATTCAGTGCTGAAAAGTAACACCATGCATAAGCCATCAAACGGCTACCTTGATCAATCAAAAAGCTTGTTGGCTTCTGGCAAACTGAATCACCCAGGGTAAGGTTGACTGTGACAGGTAACAAAGCATCTGGGATTGAGAACAGGGGCGTAATGTAAAACGGCAGACGTCGATATCACTTAGCGAAGCTCACGCGTTAATAAGCCCACTCGTCTGTAATGACAGCTCACCTGTGCGCATCATACTAAAAGGATTTTGTAAAAAGAGAGGCATTTGGTCAAGATGATTTATTTTCTGCTTTGATTTTTCACAAGTAGCAAAAGTTTATACGTTCTCTTTTTTTCTTTTTTTTTTCTTTTTTTTTTCTTTTTTATCGGCCTGAAACTTGCGGTACATTTAATGAGCCGTTACCTTCAGCTGTGTCTCTCCAACTCTTAAAATGAACCATCTGATTGGAGTGTCTGCAGTTAGACTCCACCCAGGACAGCCTTGGAGCAGGGCTTTTGTCATTGTTTTTGAGATGCTTGGCATTACTTTGTAATTATTGCAATTATTTTATTCCTTGGAATGTGATTATGCTGACATTGAATCAGTTTATGCTGACTTAAAGAACACTGTCTCAAAAGCTTTTAGCAAAAGACAGTAAACAATTGACGCTCTTAGTTTACCTCACTCTAAAACGAATCGTCCATATGGTCCCATATATAGAATAAGAAAATGGTAGTATCCAATAATCATTAGCAGAAAAATGCTCAGGTTCTTTTGAATGTATTTTAATTATTTCTCATGGATATCTCTCTCTCTCTTTCTTTTGTTTGATTTTTGTCACAGAAATGAACAGACATCACTACTCTCTTTATGTCCACAACTGTCGTTTGGTGTTCTTACTCAGAAGAGATTTTACACAAGTGGACACATTCCGACCGGCAGAATTTCACTGGAAACTGGAACAGGTGAGTCAGCTTTGAACTTGCCTTTGTATTCACAGTCGTGCTGAGAGTATGTTCGTACTTTAATGAAATATACCTCCAGATGGTCGGTCTTATGCAGGTGAATTTTGGTACTTGGCTGTGAGAAAGATATTCTCTAATTAAAATGATCTATTGACAAAAGCACTTTGATGGACATGTGGATGGGACGCCAACATTTCTGAAGGGTGCTCCAGAAAAAGCCTGCTGAACAGCTGAGACTCTGTGTTCTCCCCTTTGTCTTTGTGCATGTTTTTACCTTGTGTTACAGAGCTCATTGTGCAAGATAACTCTGTGTGTGTGTGTGTGTGTGTGTATGTGTGTGTGTTTGTGTGTGTGCGAGTTGTGTGCCTGGCTCTTATACCCTGCTGAAGAGAACAGAGGGTTGTACAGAGAGGCCTGTAATCATAGAGAAGAGCTCTCCACTGCAATGACCTCTTACAGTGCAAATAATGATAGCCCCTCTCCCCTACCACTCCTCCAGTGGAGTCTTTTGAGTCACCCCCTAAGACGCACACGCGCGCACACACACACACACACACACACACACACTCACACAAAAGCCCACATACATTTACACACACAAATTTTTCTTCCACATCACTGTGAAGAACAGCAGTTTTCTCAAGTGTCTCAGTCAGCTTAGTGATGTTTGGATGGATATAGATAATCTTGAGTGAGAGAGAGAGAGAGAGAGAGAGAGAGAGAGTTTTGACAAACATTAACAATGCCATTCAGGAAACTGGAATAATCTAAACTAAACCACTTTAGACTAAAAGACTAAAACCAGTTTGTTTAACAAGTGGATAATAGATGAATCATTAGTCATTAATCAAAGAAAAAGTTTGCCCATCTCTTAAGTGAAGGTGATGATTGACTGAAAAACTTTTTTTCTTCAACCAGTACCCCAGAAATCCACAAATCAGTGCATTCAGTTCTGAACTGATCAATAACCCATATCTGTCTTTGAGCAGACTTTTATCCATGCCACATTAACAAACCATAAAGGCCAAAGCTCAGCTATTCTGCTCTCTTACCACCCAGGGAACTTTGAATTATTGTTTTTGTTCGTTTTGATGAATGTGTGTGTTTGTGTGTGTGTGTGTGTGTGTGTGTGTGTGTGTGTGTGTGTGTGTGTGTGCATGTGTGTGTGTGTGTGCGTGTGTGTGTGTGTGTGTGCTCTCAGCGAGAGAGAACAAGAGAGAACGAAAGAAAGAAAGGGTGGCAGGAATACGTCACAATAAACAGCATGAAATCATCACAAGCAGGTGTCAACACTTTGCTCCTGCAGGCAACAGTTCATTTCTTACAGGTCAAAGGGAAAAATGACTTCTGTACTACTTCTCACTCCCTTCTTTTTTTCTGTTCCTTTCTTTTCTTTTCTTTTTTTTTTTTCCTGACAGAGCACAGGCAAGTCTGTTAATAGGAGGCTTTGCTGGAGTAAACAGTCTGTAGACGCGGGGCTGTAAAACACCTGCCAAAGCAATGAGAGACACGCTCTACCTGCAGCACCATCTTAAATTCCTTATGTGTCAGAATCAAATGCGTGAATAGCAGCAGGAAAGCAAACAAGCCATGGAGGCTGATTTATAATAGAAAACTGCCAAAAAGAACAGCTTTTTTTTTTTGTTTTTCTTTTTTATTCTATTGTTTCTTATGTTTGTTTGTTTGTTTACTCCCTTGCTATCGTCTTTGTCAGCTGGCTACGTTCGTGTCATCTTTTGTGTTGTTTTGTCTTATTTGTGTTAAGAAACGCCGCATATTTTAAGCAAAAATCTGTGAAAAAGTTGTGAAGACGTAAAAAAGGAGGGAATAATGTTTTAAGTAAAGAGCTTGTTGACGCGCTAACAGGTTTCCTCTCTCTCTCTGCCTTGGCTGTCGCGCAGAGCCGTTTGATAATAGTGTCTTTCTCACTTGCAGTCAGTAAACAGAATCGCGTCCTCTTGATCTCCCCGTTCGACTGAGCTGTGTTTTCGTACGAGACAAGTGTGTAGGTTTATTTCTGTACCTCACTGTTTTCCTCAAGTCTGATTGGTAATGATTGATAGCAAAATGGCAGATAATCTGCAGTGAAAAAAGCCTTTGATGCTAGACTATTTTTGATGTTCGATTCAAGAGAACGTGAGGGATAATTTGAGCGCAAAGTAAGGCGCAAGGCTCAGAGAGATTGTGCTCAGTCTCTTAATTAATCGTAGGTGTGTTTTGGGCATAACATGCGATAGACCAGTCAGAGTGTCAGCTCCCATTCCCTTTAAAAGCCACCTGCGCCAGGCACCTTGACAGATTGCTATTACAACGGCAAACTTCACAGCAAACAGCACCTGGACAAAAAGAGCGATTCGCCCGATTCGCTGCCCTCGCTGTCTCCCAATCCTCTGTCCAATCAGGTCGTCCATTTTTCAATGGAACAACTGCGACATTGCTTTAGACCAGGTTTTTGTTGGTCTAAGCACAGAGGCTTTCAGTTGCATTCAAAATAGCAATGCGCCTGACCGCACCTCATGTTAAGACCAACCACCCAGATGGATGCAAGCTCATTTGCTGTTTAAAGGACGTGGGCGCTGGATGGGAAAATGACAACCGCGTTTGTCTGAAACTCGCAAAGACACCTGCTTCTCGGTTTGCGGCACACTGCGCTCGGTGCAAGACAGAGCCCGCGATGTTATTTTGAGAGAGCAGAAGCACACGATATTTATGTTTACCTCAGACTAAATGTAGAGATACACACAGATTTTTCTAATACACGTAGCCTGGATATCACCACAGCGCCATATCATTTTCTTGGTGCCTCAGATGTTGTGCGCTAAGTGAATATTGGATTTCAGGGGGTGTGTAGCTAGTGACATATGTTGATGACCACCCTGTCAAATGAAGGAAGGACTTCACAATAAGTTGCACTCCTGTCACCATGGCACCAGGCTCATCTCTGGCTGCTCTCGAGGATTTTATCGGTGGCTAGTCTCCGCCCACAACCCAGCGGATAGTCAGCAGGGGTAGTCAGCTCGTCGTTTCCTATTAAGAGGCCGACATTGATCCAGTAAAATGGCTTTGCTGTGATATCACAGTAGACAGACATTAGGGAAGAGAGGTGGAGGGTTGAGAGAGAGAGAGAGAGAGAGAGAGAGGGAGGGAAGGAGGAGAGAGCTGTTGGCTGTTGTGCGTCTTGAGCAAATCCTGTTCTCCAAGTCCCATCAGCACTCTGAAAGGACACTCAATGGCTTCCGCTGCAACTCCATTTAGCCCTATTGATTTTGCAATCTTCTTCACTCCTGCCTCTTTTCTTTTTTTCTCCATTTTCAGAGTGAGAGAGAGAGAGAGAGAGAGAGAGAGAGAGAGAGAGAATGTGTGTGAGAATGAGAAAAGGTAGGGGTTATTCTGTTGTATTTTGGTTTCTTGCATCAATAGACCAAACTAGATTGAGAGTGTTTTGCCTTTCACCTCTCTCTCTCTCTCTCTCTCTCTCTCTCTGTCACTCTCTCTCTCTCTCTCTCTCCCTCTCTTTCTCTCTCTTGTCTGTTAATGCATCTAAGGATGGATTGCTCTCCTTTAAATGACTATTATTCAGTCCAGACTGACAAAACAGAAGGGCTATTAGCACTCAGCACCTCCGTCTGTTAGGAGTGTTTAATCCATGTTCAGATGTGTATGCCACAGCTTGGCTGTGGAGCTCCTTCACTGCTATTTCTGTTCATCCATAATGAGGCAGCTTTGAGCAGAAAACCCCTTCCCATCAAGCTTAAACCATTCAAACATGGAGCAAGACTCACAGTGTGACATTGATTTAAACCCATACAAATGAGACATCATGTATTCACAATGGAAACATCGCAGAAGGGAAGGAGGGGCGGGATCTATGAAAACACTGGCTGAGACCTGAGGCCGATGATCCATTAATCATTGTACAGCTTTGTAAACGCATCCTGCGTTCGATAGCCAAAGATTTGTTTTCATTGACTGTGCGACACATTGATCGGCTTTGGGGTTGAAGCTAACTGTTCAGAAGGGACCCATACGCGTCGTGAGCTTGGCCGATCGCGTGAGGGCGGACCTCTTGAGTCGTTTATCGTGGTCTCGCTTCAATCATCAGCCTTCGGCAGATAATTACACTCTCTCCTGTCAATTTGACTTCCACTGTATACTTATTCATTCACAGTTACCCACAGTACATCTGTCTTTTCCTTTGTTGACCCTAGTTAGGCCCTGTATTGGTTTGGATGAGATGGATTATACTCAATAAACTCAGCTGGTAGAAGGAACACACAGTAGATCTTTAACGAGACCCAGACTCTATGGCTGAGAATTAAAAAATCATTTGAGTTTGGCACTAGTTGTAAATAGGACCCACGAATATATATACATACATACATACACACACACACACACACACACATTTATATATATATATATATATATATATATATATATATATATATATATATATATATATATATTTTTTTTTTTTTTTTTTTTTTTGTGGTGATGGTTTAGTGGTTATGAGTGAATCACTTTATGTTTGATTATAAAGAGTGTTTGAAGCATCCCAGCTTCTTACTGCTTGAAAAATTGATCAAAACAACAACAAAAAAAATATCTTGGGTACTCTATTTATAGTTTTAGATGTTTGTGTGGTGGCTTTCAGCTTAACTGTAGAAATAAAATGGGGGGAAAAAATGACACATTATATTATCTTAATGTCAGTCGCTCCATGTCAACCAACTCATTTTTTCACAAAGAAAATTCACACACACACAAAAAAAAGCAGAACTTGCGAGAAGAGAATCAGAGGAGTCTGTCCTTTTTTTGTCTTTCTTTCTCCAGGGGGATTTGTTCTGTCTCTCTCTCTCTCTCTCTCTCTCTCTCTCTCTCTCTGTGCCTGGCGTCTTGCCGTAATCAAGGCCTGTATGTGATGTACCTAAAGGCTGCTTTAGGCTTGGAAATAATCATGAGTACTGAATTATTCATCCATACAGCTCTATTTCCACATTAACCGGGCAAATTCAGCTCGTCTGTCTGAGCTTGCCACTGCAGCCTTTTCATACCCATGCACTTTCATACAGTACAATTCCACAAAAGCCCCGCATAAAAGAGCTTATAAAACACGTCACTATTCCGCTTCACTTTCATCCACTGCTCTGTTCTTTTTACAGCTCTAGATATAGCTGCCCCCAAATATTCTGGGATTCTAATTCAGCTTTCTTTCTTTCTTTCTTTCTTTCTTTCTTTCTTTCTTTCTTTCTCTCTCTCTTTCTTTCTCTCTTTCTTTCTTTCTTTCTTTCTTTATCTCTCTCTTTCTTTCTCTCTTTTTTTTTGGATAGCTTGTTCTCTTTTGCTCCCAGTAATTTCAGAGCAACGAGCGAGTTGTATTTTGCCCTCCGTCTCCGTGGTACCCAAGGAATACCAATTGGGTGGTGGGATGGTGGGATGGTGGACTCCAAGATTAGGTGCTTGCATAACGTGTTTGTATCGAAGATACGTTTCATCAGCTCCCTTGTTTTTTGTTTTCTCCAGGATTGTTTTTATCTTATTACCCCAAATAATGGCTTTTCTGATCACTGTATGAAGTGTATGCTTGGTTGTTATTGAGAAACATGGCCCTACTTCTGTAGCACACAATTCCAAATCTCCTCAGTGCCAGTAGCTTGCCATGTAATGGATTTGCATCAATAATGCAGGAATGCAAGGCAACATTGGGGGGGAAGAGTTTGTGTGTGTGTGTGTGTGTGTGTCTGTGTGAGAGTGTGTGTATGTGTGTGTGTGTGTGTCTGGGGGGTGTATGTGCTTATGTATGTATAAATGTGTGCATGCAGGAGAGAGAGGAAAGAAAGAGATATATATAGAGAGAGAGGGAGAGAGAGAGAGGATTTGTGTGCTTGTGTGTATGCACTGACAGAGAGAGTGAGTGCTGTCAGAGTTCTGGATGACAATTCCAGGCTGCTGTGTGATGGACTTATGCTGGCCTCTGTGGCCTCCATTAGCCCTGGAGAGAGAGGATGGAGAGATACGCGCTTCTCTTCTTCTGATGACTCCTCGTGAGTTATTTTGTTCTCTTTCACTTCCCGCTCCTCCTTCACACTTTCAATTACCTCTATCCCTAGTTCCTTTTTCATTTCACGAAAATGTTGTGACCCTCCTCAGTGTTGTCCGGCACTAAGCCACAATGAGGGAAAAAAAAAAACAGAGAAGTTGAGATTGTTTGATAAAATTAATTAATAAGAAAAAAAAAGAGTACTGTTATATCCGGCCAAGATAAAATGTTGAATTCAGAAAATGAAATGAAAAAAAAGAGAGAGAGAAAAAGAGGGGCAGATAAACAGGGAGAAGCTGTCTGCTGGATGGCTGTGTCTTGGTCTAGGTATTGGTGTGTGCTTAGGATTCTGGGCTTGAGACTTATGGGTTCTTGAGACCAGATCAGTGACAGGTCTGTGCTGTTTACACATGTGTGTACAGCTTGCTTTTTATGTCTTTGCTCGGTAAACCTGGATTACTTGCCCGGAAATCACATCGACTCAGCCTTGAAACCAGCCTCCCCTTGTCAGTAATTGAAAATTGGGGTGTAGTGCAGTGGCAGTGGTATGGGCCTGGATTTTCTGAGATATAAACAGAGGTACTGATGTGTGTGTGTGTGTGTGTGTGTGTGGGCATATATGTGTGTGGGCATGTGTGTGTGTGTGTGTGCACGGGTGTGTGTGTGTGTATTTGTGTTTGCATGCGTGTGTGTGCTTGTGTGACAGTATTGCATGCTAAACAGGCTTGTTGCCCCTAAAGAATCCCAGTCTCATTAAGACAGTATTTTATTGTCTCATTACACTGTTTACGAGATCTGGAAAAGCATGATGCACACACACACACATACACGCGCACACACACACACACACACACACACACACACACACACACCACACACAGACATACTAACTCTCCAGGACACGTGGCATGAAGACATAAACCAGAGAGTCTGATTATTGACATCCTAATGACTCAGCAGCCATGTGTAAGTGCTTGTCGCTTCCTGTGTTGATATTGTTTATCAGTGTGTGTAGAGAATATAAGCCTGTTCATTAACCAACTTCACAGTCTTGCCACAGCAGAGGAAAAACAGCAGCCCAACTCAAGCACAACAGCAATCTGCATTCCAGGACTCTAATCTGTCAAAGTTATTACAACATAATGCACATTATGTTTATGTGTGTGTTTGTGCGTATGTGTGTGTGTGTGTGTCTGTGTGTGTGTATGCGTACTCATGCACGTGCGTGTGTTTGTGTGTCTATGTGTTTCTCTACGTATGCATATGTATATTTGTGAATGTGTGCACACACACGTGTGTGTGTGTGTGTTTGTGTATTTCTGTGTGTGGTCATGTGAGATAAAGGGGGGGGGGAAGAGAGAGAGGCGCATTAACCCATTTTCACATATCTATTACAGTAAAAACAATTAGCTTTCTCTTGCTCTCCCAGATAAATTCATTTGCACAGAATTGACTGCAAATTGGGAGGCTTGGGAGAGGTCACTGTGTGGTTGACTTTTGTCCCTGGAGGGCACAGTCTAATTCCTGCTCTAATTAGTCACATTGTCAGGGTGTAATTTATAGTCACCTTCAAATACAGACTGGGCCGAATGCCATTTCTTTTCCAGCAGTATGGTTCTGAAAATGGCCTGTGTGTTGGACACACAACGCAGTGGTGGCCTCTTGGACACAAGGTGAATCTGCCTCTGATGAGCAGGCCTTTGAATTTGTCTTTTACATGATACATTACATCTTATTGTATCAGTCACCTTTAGATATACCTAAGTATTTCTTCCTCTAGACGTTGTGTGTATGTGTGTGAGTGTGTGAGTGAGTGAGAATGTGCATGTGTGTGCATGTGTTTCTCCATGAACAGCTATAAATTCAGCAAGTCAGTATGATGTAACTTAGGTAGTTTTTCAGTGTTTTTCAGATTCAGTGATGCATTTAACACCAGCTGAAGACAGGTGCTCTTTGCAGATAATTCTATCCTTTGTTGATCTTTTCTTTACTGTGTAAAGCAAAATCTTTTTCTATATCCTCTATAGTTATGACATAAACATAGTTAGATATAATCAGTAAACTGCACTGAAAGACAGAGGTCAATCATGGGCCTTTATCGGAATTTCTCAGTGTTCTGTTAAGATTGCACATAGTCAAAACAGAACAGCAACTAACACTGTACAAAGTACTGGACAAACTAACATGAAGTTACTGATAAGTTTGAGAAGCTTCTTACATGAGGTGACAGAAAAACACAGGCACTGACCTTTACCGTCGTCTCAACCCAATAAACTTCCGTCTGCACCGAAATCTATTTGTTTCTCATCGCCTTCCCCCGAAGCATAGCTCCTCAAAATTTAATAACCCACATTAAACTGTTCCAAACTCCATCATTTGCTATTCTGTCTTCAGTCTAACAGAGCAATGTTTAACACTAGTCTGTACATCATTTGTAATTGTATGAGGAGAAAGGTAGGGAGTATGAGAGGGGAGTATGAGCAACTGCCTGCGCATTTCACACACACACACTCACACACATGCATACATATAGGCACACACACACACACACACACACACACTCTCTCTCTGGCAGGAGCAGATCATTTATGATTGGCCTGAAGAACCCCCTGGTCTGATCCATTACGCAGCCATATATCAGCCTCCTCTTACACAATGCTCAGCCAATCTCATGCTTCACTGAGTGTCCCTAGTCAGAAGAGCCAGGGCTCTCCTTATCAGAACGGAGTGAGAGCCGTCAGCACCACACCCCCCCCCCCCCCCCCCCCCCCCCTCAGCTCCCACTTCATTTCCATCTGGGCCTGTCTCGTTTTAGCCTGGCAAAACTCATCACCCACTCAGTAACAGACACGATTCTCACTTTCTCTCTCTCTCTCTCTCTTTTTCGTTCTCTCTCTCTCTCTCTTTTCTGGCCATTAAAAAACTTTGCTGATGGACTTTGTTTCTCAGGGTTTTTTTTTTTTTTCCTTTGTCATCTCCCCCCCCCCCCCCCCCCCCCCCCCACCACCCCCCGCCTCCCTCTCCCGTCGTTTCTGAGCCGCTGCATTTCTTACTACGTGTGCTGTTGTAAAGAGATGCTCAGAGCGCGGTGTGGAACAAGCGTTGTCAGAGCTCAGGTGGTAATCATGAGAACGCCATCCCTTTTCTTTCTGGAAAAAAAAAAAACAGAGCCAGGTCTGAACCCGAGCCAAGCGTTTCGATTTAGGAAACGCAGGTGCCCAGGAATCCTTGCCAGCCTTCACTCTCAGAATGCATGAGCAATCTTAAGGGAAAACTTCACAAGCCTATTAACATAAATGCCAGCTTTAATGTGAGTGAATGTCAGTGGTCACAAGCATTCAACTCCTCAACTTCCTTTTAAAAGCTGTATGATCCCCCCCCCCTCCCAAAAAAAAATTATTTTTTCTTCCAAAGCGTGTTGTATTTCTTCCTCTTCTTCTTCTTTTTTTAATGAATATCTACTCTAGGGAGTGCACTGTTATGTTGAGAATATTCAGACACATAACTCTTTAATGAAATAAAGTCCAGTCTCGGTGAAATGATCTTAATGACCGGCTAAATGAAGATTTTTAATGAAACATTAGATTGAATTGAATTTTCAGAGTCATGTGTAATTAAATATGGTCATTTTGGAGACTGTACACAGTTATTATTAAAAATCTATTCATCACAAGTGTGGTTCTTGCACGTCTGGAAAAGCATATTGGATTTTTACAAGAGGTAGTTTTGCCGGCTGGAACGGAGGGCTAGCCTTACAGAAAGAGTTTGTGTGAAATGGCAGCATTTTCAGGTGCAGAGGCCTTGCAAACACATTAATTATGAATGAGGAAAAGGAGAAGGTATAGCTATGGGCCAGGAGGCATTTTTCTCCCTTCACTAACATGACACAGTATTGCCACAGTACAGAGAGAGAAGACAGTCAATGCTGCCTTTGATTTGTGTTCCAACTCCATGTTGTTGTCATGGCCTCATTTATTTGTTTGCTCTGAAGGTTGCAGATGCAATTTGCTGACAAGAGAGTGGATTAAAAATGTTAGCGCCAAACGAAGACACACAGATTCAGAGAGAGAGAGAGCGAGAGAGAGAGAGAGAGAGAGAGAGAGCGCAGGACAAATGTCGGAGACATGCCATTAGACGAAGCCACTTTGCTTATGTGTGTTTGACCGACTGAATCCACCCCCCCACCTCCCCTGTCATATCGAGATTAATGCCCTACGTGTGTTTTTCATTAAGAGCAAACGTGTATGTGTTTCAAGTAAAAAAAAAATTTAAAAAAATACAGCGATCTGTTCATTCGGTTTCAACAGCCGTGTAATTACTGCTCTTGGAAGGTAAGTTTCGCTCAAACCGAGGAACAAAACTTACCTTTATTCATTTAAAATGGAAGTGACAGCTGCAGGCATAATCTGTCTTCACAGACAACGTTGTGCATGTACTGGAGAATGTATTAATGAAGTGATTCCGGGCATCCTCTACAGCGCCAATATCAGAGCAACGAAAATCTAATTTCTCCTTCATTCTCTCCATTTGCATTTGATTAACAACTCGAGTGTTTCAACTTAACAGTATTTTACTCCTGAGTCCTATAATATGACTCTTAAAATATAGACCTTTTTTTTTTCCATTAACATATTTTTAATGCCGAGAACATACATTAGTATTCTGCATCCCATAAATGCTGCAATACCACAACCCCCACCTCCCCACACATAAATAAAACCCCACACACACCATACATTTTTAGATGACTGACTGGAATTCTAAAGCTATTAGAACCACCCAGTCTTTAAAAAAATCATGAATATGACATATTTTCAAGTTTTACCTGTTTTTCACTAGAAACAAGTATTTCATCAAAAAAAAATACTGCGAGCGGTTGAAGGTTGTGGAGATTTGTTTTTAAAACATGTAGTAATCTTCTGTTGACAGACAGTGGTCAGGCCTTTGTTCCTTTAATAAACTGAAGTGCTTGAGATGACCTGTATTTGGCAGAAGGCCCAGTTTATGTCAGAGATATTTATTTGAAATAATATCGTCTGCATAAATGAAATCCCGCAGATAAAAACTGGGGCTCCGAGACGCTTGGGGTTCAGAGGACAGGTACGTGAGGCCAGTCAGAGAGACAAAATGGGGGGGGGGGGGGGGGGGGGGGGATGCTGACAGAAAGAGGCTGGTTACTCAGATATGAATAGTTGCGGCTTCTTCATACTGTGGGTTCACTGGGCATAACGTACAGTTTATATGACAGCAGAGAGATGGAGCCAGTGTACTGAAAGATTGGAAAAGAGAAAGAGAGAGAGAGAGAGAGACGGGGAGAGAGGAGTAGAAGGTCTCCCAGGAGAAAGCCATGAGAGATGTGGCTGAGGAGCGGAGACTCCTGGGGGAGAGCAGACAGGGAGCCGTCTTCCCCATTGAGCGTTTTCAGATTAGTCTGTTTTTCTTTTCTCCCCATCTCTGTTTCCATTTTACAACACCTGACCAGGTGGTTTCTTCTCCATATGGTGCGCGCGCGCGTGTGTGTGTATGTGTTGTGTTGTGTGTGTGTGTGTGTGTGTGTGTGCGCGCGTATGAGTGTATGTTTGTTAAAAGTTGTCTGTTCATAGATTCAAGTTGTGTGTGATTTGTAGCTTCCTGGGGATACCTCTGTAAATAAGGACAGGAGGTTGTTAAGGGAGATGCCTGTTGAACGTGGCCTGTGAACTAAGGGCGGAGCTTGTCCATGGTTTATTTCCAATCACATTTTATCTCATTGTTTGAATGACAACCTCGTGATCATCTGACTTTCAAACACAAAAACAAAACAAGTGCTATGTCTTATCAGTGTTGTCTCACTGAAAGTCGAGTTTTAACGGATGATTACTACCGCTGAAAAATAAATATCACTGAAAAATAAATATATAATAAAACCGCTGTTACTGCTGTTACCTGACTCACAGGCCTTTGTCGTCTTAATGAGCTTCTCATTAGAATTGCGCTTAATTAATTATCTCAGGACAAACTGATAAATGATTAATAACAGATCTAATGAACACAAATTAACCTATATCTATATTTCATCAAAGGATAAAAATAATGACAGTTACAGTAACATACACTTATTCGAATTAACTTCAGCAGGAGGTCACAGTTACGTATGAACCTGGCAGCAGTGTTGGCATTCACATCTGCTTGTCTGCACAGTTAAGAGAAATGACTTTTATTAATTAACAGAAGAACACTTGGATTTCATGTGCGAGCAGAAGAAATCCATTAACACGTTGTAACTGTCATCTTTCTTTGGGTTCTGTGTGCGGTTAACATCATCTAAACTGTCCTCTTTGTCTTTTTTTTTTTTATTTTTCAGATCTGTGATAAAGAGTGGCACTACTACGTCATCAACGTGGAGTTTCCCGCCGTGACTCTCTTCGTGGACGGCGTGACGTACGAGCCGTACCTGGTGACGGACGACTGGCCCATCCACCCCTCTCAGATTGACGTGCAGCTGACAGTCGGAGCTTGCTGGCAAGGTTAGACAGGGACAGGGACAAGGGTGTGATGGTAACAGCCCAAAAAAAAAAAAAAAGGAGAGAGAGATCAATGAAATGAATGACTGTTTAGTAATGGTCTTCTTGGCTCAGTATATGCTAGAGTGATTAAACATTCTCAAACCTTACGGGGGTTTGGCGTAGGGGTCCGTGGGGCTTGGAGGGGATTGAAAACATTACATTATTGACATGAAAGTGAATGCGCTTGTAGCTGGAATACCAAGAGAGGCAGTCGTTTTTTTTGCCCCAGGCTACTCTGATTCCATCGGTCTTTTTTTGGAGGGGGGGGGTATTTTATTTTTTATTTTATTTTTTTTGAAAGAAGGCTCAAGCTTGGGATAAAAAAGAAGGAAATGCAGCCTGTCAATTTCAGCCCCTTGAATGAGGCTAATGATATGATTCGAATGAAGAGAGAGAGAGAGAGTTCTTAATGTTACTTTTTAGGCAGTAAATAATTGCATGAATCTATTCAATGGTGAGCTGAAAGGTACAGCTAAACTCTTTCATGTAAAAAGGTCTTAAATTCCAGTGGTTCTGCTGCATTTAGATTTCTTCTCATCTCTGATGATTGCTGATTTTCTTTTCTCATTCTCTGCTCTCTCTCTCTCTCTCTTTCTCTCTCTCTCTCTTGTTGAATCTATGATTGTGTTAGAAGCCCTGGAGTGGAGATTAAAAGGTCCTGAATGGAAGGACAAGTTCACTTGCTATTACATCCCAATGAAGCTGATCTAAGCTTCACTAAGCCGCAACTGATAACTTTTTAGGCCATTAGCGAGCAAGATTGCCTTTCAGTCTCTCTCCATTTTCACTCGACACAATCAACAACATAATGACAAGCTACCTCATAATGGAGGTCGGAGACTGTATTCTTTCAGGGACAAATTGAGATCCTTGTCTCACCCTCTGCGAGCGGAATGGAGTTTGGTGTCCATTGTCTTCAGGACATATCAAATAGGATTACCCAGTTTCCTCTGCAACCTTAGATTGTACATAAAAATCAGACAACACTCTATAAATACTATGTAATAAAAATGTTCAGTCTAACAGTAATTGAATAAATGGGAGGAGAGACATATAACTGTAACTGTTCTCTATGGGTTACATTTTTACGATTAGCTTAGATTCTTTGCTAGGTTCAAGCTTTAGCATTGCTTAAACCACGTTACCACATTAAAATCTGTTTTAATTATGAAATCCCATCTGCTGTCATCACTTGAACCAAGTTCTGTTGTTGTCCATATACAAGCAAACACTGATCAAAATTGATGTTTCAGTGACAATACAGAAATTATGACTGATGACTGTTGTCCTCTTAATGCTTTCGTCCTTTTCGGAGGGTAGACATGAACAAAGTAGCAAATGTTCTTCTGCTGTTTCTCTGTGTCATAACATTTAATTGATAACATCTGTCAGCTCAATAATTTAAAAATCATAGGCAATTAAGCTGGCGTAAGAGAGCACTTCAGTCTGACAGTATAAAATGCAGCTGGTTCCATTAACTGTGTTTGGGCTCCTGGCTCATCAGCCAGAGATATGACAAGAAACAAACAAATTTTTCAAACAGGACAGGACATTTTTATTGAAGCAGAGGTCGTGGCCAGCACTTAGCATTCTTTGTGTCAGACTGTAGCCAGAGTTTGACATGTTTTGAAGGTGTGTGGGGTTTTTTTTTCTATGTGCTGACATGCCGTTAATTAGACGGGTAAATGTTGAGGCTGACCTGCGGTGTCTAATTGTACGTCACATGACCATGTTTCTGTCCGTTTTAGGAGGTGAGGTAGCCTCTCCGCGCTTCACACAGTACTTCCGCGGAAGTCTCTCTGGCCTCACCATCCGTCCAGGGAAGATCGAGACACAGAAGGTCATATCTTGCCTGCAGGCTTGCAAGGAAGGACTGGACATCAACTCACTAGAGAGCCTGGGCAAGGGAATTAAGGTTTCATCTCCTGTCGTATATATACACACGCATCTACAAGTGCAAACATACACTAACACACACACAAGTAGCACACATGCACACACACACACACGCACGCACACACACATACACACACACACTGCCTCTAACTCTGTGCTCCTCTGGTCTTTTTCAGTTCCACTTCAACCCGGCTCAGTCAGTGCTGGTTATGGAAGGAGATGACCTGGAAAGTATCAATATGGCCATGACTAAAGTGTCCTACATCAACTCCAGGCAGTTTCCCACACCAGGTCTGCGCAGACTCCACATCAGCACCACAGTGCAGTAAGTACAGCATTCCTCACACATCACAGCAATGGATTAGTCTCCCCTGTAGTTACACGTCATTCGTATATTCTCCAACACAAACTCAGGACATGGGAAATGCATTACCAGTTACCAGTTAAAATGAACAGTGAAAATATAGTTCAGTTCATTTTAATTCCTCTATTTTATCGTAAGCAACAATAATAATAAAAAAAAAAGGAGAAGAAAACAGAAAATTCTGTAATTCGTACCTTCTACGTAGTGTGCATGTTAAAGTGCCTGTAGAGAACGACTAATAGAGCGTTAGGAAGAATAGCTGGAGGAGTGCACGTGTGGTCTTCCACGTGTAACGTGTAAGAACAGCTATGAATGCCCATGAGTGCTGCACCCAGTTAAAGCAGTGTTTCACACTGCAGCGGAGTGTTGTACATCTGGGGTTCCCAGCTGAAACCCAACTGATCCACACTTGTGAACTGTGGCCAGGGGTCTGAGGAAGTGTGGCTGGCCAGGAGAACTGAGCTTGTCCTCTGCCCTGGGGCAGATGTGTCAGCCAGGGGCACCAACCTGCTCTCTCTCTCTCTCTCTCTCTCTCTCTCTTTCTCTCTCTCCCTCTCACTGCTCGTTGGTGGTCACTGATGATCAGTTACACCTGTAGCAGTGGGTACCATAACGTGGACATCACATTACATGTTCACTCAATGATACCGTGCAGCTCATAAGGTAGAAGCGTGCAGTGGCTGGCCTCCCATGTATTGGAGGAAAGATGTGCTGCGTATCTGATTTAGACCGGTGGGGTTGCCTTGTAACAGGTCGACTAGGAGGCAAAATGTGTGGGCGGGTGGGGGTGGGTGTTTCTGAGAATTGTTACTGTTATTATTGTCTGAGTGGACTGAGGAAAACTGACAATATCATTGCATCACCTCGTGATAAGCAGAAATCGGCCAAACGCTCATCCAAAACATTTCGGTCAACGTCTTTTTTTTTTTTTTTTTTTTTTTAAAGCTATCAGTTCCAGCTGGCGGGTATCCAGAAGGATAAACAGTAATTTAGCGACCACTCTTTGATTTTAACGCTTGTAACTGTGACCGTTATGTACAGACGGGGAGGCTGTAGAATCCCAGGGATAGGTTTTGCATCCAGAGTAGTAGCTCTCTGCGTTCTGAAATCAATACCGCACCGCTTGGGCCTATTGCCGACAGGGTTGCCTAGGTTACTGATAACATCTGTCTTACACTGTTGAGGGTACTCTTGGAAAAGATGCATGTAAGTTGCCCCACAGTGGTCGCCAGTCTGGACCCCGCGGCCTCCCGCTGTGAACGGAGCCTTGTTTTAGTCTGTACCGACTTCCAGTTTTCCAATTTTCATCAGAATCCTCTGAATGTATTACCGTGGCATTTGGGAGGCGCGAAAGTCGGCGGCGGTCCCCGGCTTCGCCAGCCAGCAGCATGTTCAGAGGAAGAAAAAAAAAAACTCTTAAAAAGAATGGTAGGAAAAAGTGAGGAGATATTTTTAGAGGAAGAACAAGGCAAGGGAAAGGAGGAGAACTGAGGGGAGTAGAGGAGAGAACAATCGGGGAGGCTGGTTGTAACAGAGGAGTTTAGCTGTGTGTAGGGTGGTGCTGTGAGTGAACGGAGGGGTGTGTGTGTGTGTGTGGGGGGGGACTCTGTTCTGAGTGCGTGTGTGTGATATGGTAATCAGGCTCTGAGGCTGAAGCAGCCGGTTCTCTTTATCTCCTCTCTGCTTAATGGGCCGGCCCTGCCGCACGAGGTGACTGCGCCGGTGCCAGAGCAGCTGATGAGGACATGAAAGGAGGCGATAAAAAGGAATGTGCTGTGTCAGAGATTCAGCGTGGCTACAGCCAGACGCAGACGCAGATGTGAAAGGTCCATCATTAGTGTAATATTTAAATGTTCTTACTGGACAAACCTGAAAGCTGACTCCCTGTCTGTATCTGTTTTTCCTCCTACACTACATGCCTACTTACTGCTCTCTCTCTCTCTCTCACTCTCTCTCTCTCTCTCCCTCGCTCTCATTCTCTACCAATTACAGTAAATTTCTTACTTATTTTCTGATATGACACTTTTGGTGGATCGCGTGTGCGTTGTGCAGTGAACTGGATTGTGTGTGATATTTTTTGGCTCTTGCTCTAATCGCCAAATTTTTAAGGTCATTAGTCAGTCATCGCGAATGAGTCGTGATCATCCTGTGGGTTCCTGCTTACCTGGACCATGGTTAATATCCCAGTACATCCTCTCACTGTTCATTTACTGCTCCATAAAAGAATGTGAGCTTAGGTGTGTGGTCTGACAGGAAGCTAATGAAACCTATTGGACCCAGCAGCAGTGAAGTGATACAAACCCAAATGAGAGTAAACAGTAGAGTGAGAGAAAGAAAAAGAAGAGAGAGTGAGAGAGAGAGAGAGAGAGAGCAGGTTGGTAGAATGCTTGTCTAGTGTTTAGCCGTGAACAGAACCGACTAAATGAAAACAGACTTCACCGGTCGATATCAGGAGCAAGCTACGGTGGTCCTAATGTCTGGAATCTGACTTAGACCAGCACCCAGTATCCTTAAATCAGCCCTGTAAATAAAGAGAGATTGCTGCACTTTTTTCACAAGCCTCTTTAATGAGAGAGACTATCTCAGACTGTATTTATTTAGCATGTAGGCCCACTACTCTTGCCAAGCCAAAGAACCCACTTTTACACATCACAAACTTTCTTCACCAGTTTTACGGCAGCTATTAGAAGGTAATCGTTGCGTCGGTTCCACACAATTTTGCACACCTCCCATTCTCTCATTCAAGGCCGTTCTCTGTGGTGGCATTAGGGGAAGCATTTAGGCAATGCATTAGCTTAAGGAATTACCATTGGGAGATAGCACACTGCCGCCTAAGCACAGCTAAGTATCACTCCACTAGCTACGCCAGCAGAAAGGAAGCCCCTGTCTCTGAAAAAAAAAAAGCCAGATATTGTTCTTAATTAATGGGTTGAGTAAATAAATGAATAAATAAACAAATAGATGCTCTTTAAGAGTCATCCTTGAAAAAGTGTAATTACATGAAGTATAAGGAGAAGGGAGACCAATATTAATCCTCGGAGACTTTATTTTTATTTATTTATTTTTGGCTTGTACTCTCTGTAATGATGCTGGAGGGTTTCCAATTTTCCCATCAGGTCTGCGTGTGAGTCTGTTCTAGTCTACGCTCAAATGCCTCTGTCTTAATCAGCAGAGCTTGCCTGAGTGGCAGGAGAACATCTTTTGTAAGGACGGAGTGTGACAAACAAAACATGTTTTTTTGTTTGTTTGTTTGTTTGTTTGTTTGGGAGGAGAGGGGTTTGGATGGAAAACATTAAGACTCGCTTCAGTTTTTATTACACAACTCTCATGGTTTTATTCAACAACCCTACCTGCATTCTTCTATTTGTCTTTGTGTTTGGAGCTGTGGAGTGATAATTAAAGCATTCAGAGAGCTGTAATCATCTGTAAATATCTAACGCTTCATTGAAGCATATGCGTGTTTATATGATTATGTGTCTCTGTGTTTTAAACTTTCTTTTCATGTCTTAATCTCTCTTCCCTCTTCTTTTCCTCCTCCTCCTCCTCCTCCTTTTCCTCCTCCGCACATCTGTCTCACTTTCTCTTTCTTCTGCTTTGCTGCAGGTGTTTTGGGGAGGATACGTGCATTTCCATCCCAGACATTAAGGCTGTCGTTATGGTCCTACCACCCAGTGAACCCAGGATAACTATCGCCGGGGTGGAGCGACTGGTACTGCCAGCCTCAGAACTCCGCTCGGCCGCTGGTGTGACTCTGTTTAAGGACATTCGTATAATCAGCACCATAACCAAAAGTGACAGCACCTTCAGTGCAGGTACGGTAACTAAGCAACATGGCTCAGCATGCCAACAACTGTCATGACTGAGCTCAAAGGACTGAACTAATAGAGTACAGTAGATATATGTCCCTACAGAAACACACTACAGAGTATCTAGGCGGTTCGATCTGTGTATGGCTAGAAATTGTCACGCGTATGTAGCGTAAGTTATTGAATAGAAATACAGTAAATGACTTTTGTGAGCTTTTGTCCGGTTTATATTGAAAAATCAATGAAACTATTAACCTTGTTTTTATTGAATATTTACCTTGACTTTTGTAGGACCATAAATCATCAAAATTAAATTTGTATTTAATCAATGGCTGCTACTGGTAAGAGCATGCTGTGATGTATGTGCTTGTGTATGTCCATGCTTACTTGTGTGTGTGTGTTTGTGTGTGTGTTTGTGTGTTTGTAGCTCATAGACTTGGTGTTCTAGAGGTAATGCACAACCTTGATTACTGTGATGTGTTGGTGATTGGGGAGGAGCTGAATCCAGAGCAGGAGAGTTTAGAGATCCATCACAGCTCTTTACTGGGCAAACACCTTGATGCCACCAACTCCACCTCTGGCATCTCCATCTATGGTAAATCCTGACTTCTGTTCCATTACTGTACTACATCAATGGGATATTTTCTCAAATACACAACTGTTTATTAGTAATACAAACCTCTACCTCAGTCGTTTTCAGAAAATCTATGGACAGCTGTCCCCAGTGTTTTGCTTTATGACATGTGTCTATAATTTTGTTTAAGGCTTCTATATATATCATAAATCTTACACTATGTATGCACAATATGTGGTACATAGAATAATGATCTACAATAGATTATGGAAGGTGTTTGTCCTCATCTTGCCTCAAAATGAATTTTATATGTGTGAAATTTCTTCATTCATATATAATATCACACACTCATAACATAAGATAAGTAACTATTACAAGAGTCTCTTAACATGAACATCTTTCAAATAGGGCATGCCAGTAACTCCACACAGAGAGGAAACTAACATTCTTAACAGATTAAACTGTCTGTGCTTCAGTGTGTCTATCTGCGGGCCACTGATGGGGCTTGTACCGTAGTCGTTTAGTGAAATTGTCTTGACATTTGGTCAAGGTCGAGTGGTATTTAGAGCATGTGCCAAAGAAAGGTCTGGATTGCAGGGGTACATTTGGGCCACAGCTGTGTTTCCAGAACTCTTTTTTTAAATGTGCTGAAGTACAAAGATGTTCACTCGCAGGTTTTCACCTCAAACTGCCTGCATGGCTGCTCAAGAGGAGGCTCTGTGCTCTAGCATGATCTCTTTCTTTCTCTCACTCTCTCTCTCTCTGTCTCTCTCTCTCTGTCTCTCTCTCTCTCTCTCTCTCTGTCTCTCTCTCTCTCTCCCTCTCTCTCCTGGACACAGGTGTTGATTCCATGGCACATTACGAGCAGGCCATCAGGCAAGTTAGCTACCACAACTGGCGGCCAGCCAGCCTGACAGAGAGAAAATTCCGGCTCAGCTGCTCTGAGCTCAACGGACGCTACACCAGCAACGAGTTCAACCTTGAGGTCAGAGACTTGTCCTGATGATGCAGCTAAACTGTCTGTCTGAAATCTATGTTTCCCAACAAACATATCATTTTCTCTTCAAATGTTGTCCCGCCCCCTCAGATTGCTGTGGTGCACAGCTCAGAGAATGTGGGACATGTCAATCACATGGCAGTCCAGTCACAGTTTATGCGGCCTGTGCACCATCCTCTGATGGTTCACACCCTCAACTCCGATCACATCTCAGGTAAATGTAACCACTTTTTCAGATATTTTCTATTTTCTTAACCTTTCTTTAACACCCATTCACAGTCAACAATAACAAACAAGGGCCTCAAAAAGCTAATGGGTTTTATAACCTTCTAGCACTCTAATATAACCTTCTAGCACTCTCATTTAAGATAAAAAAACACATAAGCAAGTACAGGAAGCATGAGGAGTAGTTCTATCTTAAGTATACTAGTGTGCACGCACACACAAGCACACACACTCAAAAGGTATCTTGCTCTCATGGGAGTGGGAAAGACTATTGTGAGGCGGTTGGTGCTGGCTGGATTGGACTAAGCCTCCCAGATCACGCACACACCGGGCAGATCACGCACACACCAGGCAGATCACGCACACACCAGGCAGATCACGCACACACCAGGCAGATCACGCACACACCAGGCAGATCACGCACACACCAGGCAGATCACGCACACACCAGGCAGATCACGCACACACCAGGCAGATCACACACACACCAGGCAGATCACGCACACACCAGGCAGATCACACACACACCAGGGATACCAGAGATCTCCCCAAGGGCACACAGGACACAACTGACTGCAGAAAGAGTTAGAATTCTTGTCTCTGAGAGAGAGAGAGAGATAGAGACAGAGAAAGCGAGAGTGAGTGAGAGAGAGAGACACAGAGAGAGAGTGAGAGAAAGAGAGACAAGCAGAAGGGGATAGTGTAACCTCGGCCATCCAGCTGTCGGACGGTTCTTGCTGACTGAAAGGTCTCTAAGATGACCCTGAGTTTTAATGGACTTCTTTTCATATGTATGTTGCATGGGAGGGTATCCTCCAGAGCCGTCATGGGATCAGTCCAGCACACAATCCACCGCCCCCCCCCACCCCCCACTTCTTCTCTGAAGATACTATCTAGTCAGTGCCCTCAATAAAGCCTTTCCGCATATAGACTGTCATTTGTGATAGAACTTGGAAATGCCACTGCATCTTTCTTATGACTGCATTTGAATACAATTTGTGCTTGTAATAACATCTGTATTCAAACTAGTTCGCCTGGAAACAGTCTATGAATAAATTTTGAAACATTCAAAATATTGGTAGCCTCCTTCAATTGTTACTCTTTCTTGCATCACTACCTTTGTATGTTATAATTGGTTTATCGTGTGTAAAATAAGTTACAGTCGGATTTGTGATCACTGGTGGCATTGTAATCATTCCTCTGTCTGTGTATGGACACAGGCACACCGCCAGCAGCAACTGTGGTGATAGTGATGTGTATCGCAGCCCTAGTGGTCATTGTAGTCCTGGGTATCTATCGTATCCACACCACTCACCAGGAGGGCACTAAGGAGGACGAGGAGGGGGGGAAGGAGCCCGAGATGGACTGGGACGACTCCACACTCACCATCACCGTTAACCCGATGGAGGTGAGCTGTGAGACTCTGTGTATTTGTTTTCTACAGATTCCGCATTGACTTAAAAGCAGGAGTAGCCTGCGCGCAAAAAGAGCGTCTTTCTCTCCTCTCCGGTGGTTTTATTTTGGCATTTCATTGTGCTGTAAAGAATGATATCTTTGCATACATTGATTCCTTTAGAGAACTGTGTTATGTGACAGTAATGAAATGTGACTGGATTGCGACAGGGCATTTTTTGCTATTACGCCACATTTTTGGCTACAGACCTTGGACAGTAACAGCAAGAGTGAGTAACAGTGAAATATTGCTGTTGTTATTTAAATTGTAGAATATTGATGGCCCTCAGATTGCCGATGAAGCCAAGGAGGAGGAGGAGCAGGAGGAGGAGGAGGAAGAGGAGGATGAAGATGATGAAGATGATGACGAACTGGCAGAAGTGTCTAGTGCGGAATCTGAGGATAGTGATGAGGAGGAGGAGACAGATGTGCAGCAAGTCAAGGGCAAGCTGGAGTGGGACCACTCTACATTACCCTATTAATCACACGCGCACGCACGCGCACACACACACACACACACACACACACACACACACACACACACAAACAGACTCGCACACAACGCCAGTAAGCACACACGCACGCCGTCTCACAGATCCCACACACACACACACACACACACACACAATCCACTTCAACACATGCTAGAAATCTGCTCAGATGTCGTTCAAAATGACCAATCCCTCACATAACATGTTTGTTGGTATCTACAGCATGTTATAGTGCAATGTCTCTCTCTGCTGGTGTATGTGGGAATTACACCCCAACCTCCACAAATTTAATTCAAGAAAGGAACACGCTTGATATGGGTATGAGCTGCCACAAAAAAAAAAAAAAAAGAAAAAAATCTATGGTAACATGATTAAAACAGTGATTCGTTGGAAACATGAAAATACACCAACACAGTAACTAATCAATGAACTAACATCTCTGGGATGTTCTTTGTCTGCTGTCATATAATGAGGTTGTGTTTTTACAAGTGATTAAAGACATTGTTTTCTGAAACACTAACCTGCCCTTCAAGTCAAATAGTTTTGATTGTGTGTGGTGATACATTGACTATTGGTTGTCCTTTCTCTTCCAATTAACAAAAGAAAATAAAAATTCAAATGTATTGCATTTATATGCAATAGTTAATATCTTAATGTTTTTTTTTTCTTTTGCAATGAAATATGTAATATCAAAGATATTTTTTTCATTTGAAATCTAGGAGATGTTTATTTTAAATTGTGAAAGATTCTGAATCGACACATTGTCTTTAACAGAGGTATATAAAAATGAGCTGATGTGGTTAAAAAAAAAAAAATTATTTCACTCTCCTTTTGATAGGTTTTCTTCTCCTTCAATCCAATCGGTTTTCTTTCTCTTTTTTTTTTGTCATATTAGGAGGAGGAAGAGTGACTGTACATTTTTATATGCTTGCCCTCTGTAAATAGAAAGTAGAGTAGCTAAACTGTCACTGCTCCCTTCACCTCATCTTCCATTGAACCTGTTTGTTTCCACTCTTGCCTGCCTAAAAGGACCGTCTGTCCTTGGTCTGTGTTAGCCGCCGACCTGTCTCCGTATCCCTACTCGTGTCTTCTTCTTTGAAGAGTGCTTAAGTTCTCCACTTCACTTCTGAGGAGGCGAGTTGCAGACGTATTCTCTCGCATTCTACACATGGAAAATGGTCTTGAATTATTACAGAGGGGGCGGGGAGTGGGGGGGGGGGTGGTGTAAACATCTGAAGAAAAAAAAAACATTGAAAACAAATGAATCCTTGGCTAAATCTTCACAACTGGGTCAAGACCATTTGGCTGTCATTCCTGTCGTACATATGTATAAGTACTGAAGAACAATAGATTCCCCCCCCCCCCCCCCCCAAAAAAAAGAGTAATACTGAAAACAGTGATGAAAATGCAAAAAGTAATGACATCAAACTATGGCACATTAAACTTTTAGCTGGGAAGATCAGGAATGGGTGAGCATGTTAATTTTACTGCCTTTGATGAATGTGTAATGTGTTGAGACTAAGCACTCTCCTAGTGGAGCATTTGAAAGGGGTAAAGATCTGCTGAGGAGTGATTAGGTAGTGATAGGACTACTGTAGCTGAACATTGCTTGTTTTTCTTCACCTTTCGATTTAGTCAGAAAGACTGCATTTTGAATCTGTGCACTGGATTACATGTAATGTCTGTAGCAGTGGTTAGGATGTATCATTATCTGCCCTGAATCCTGTGCTTGTGATGTCATCATTGTGGGATGCTCCCTTGACCATCCCTATGTTTCTCTAGATCTTTTTATCAAGTGTGATATAGATGACAAGAAAAAAAAGTCTTTTAAAAAGATCAGCCCTGTAAAGTCATGTAAGACTATTCTTTTATATGTTTCTCTCTTTTTGTTTTGTAAAGGTTTTGATTTCTCTCTCTATCTCTCTCTCTCTCTCGCTCCTTCTTTCTTTGGTGGTCACTGCAGCACTTTCTGTACATTGACCAATAAAGACTTTCCTTAGAACGAGTGATGCTGTGGCTCTTTCCACTTTGAATTACAATTTTTATTATACTAATGTCAGAATTTCAAATGTGTCCAAGTTCATTGCAATATCAGACAGTACAGTATTATACATTTTCATGCATGATGCAAAAGAGAAACAAAGGATAACAAAACAACGCATAGCGATAAACAATTTTAAATTCAACTATTACTTAGATGCTTTTAACTTAAATTTAGTACTGGACATAAGCAAAATTGGAAGGCGGGTGGGAGTCTGAACAAAATAGACACGTTAATGTTTTGCTAACAACTAATTCAAAATAATAAGACTATATAATTTTCTTATATTTTATCAGATTTTGAAGTTCTGTGTATTTAGACAAAACATACTATGACTGATTTCTTATGATAGCATCAACATTGTCACAGCTGTTTTGGGTACAGTCCCACTAAAGTTAAAACAAAGTTAAAACACATAAAACAATTCATACCGATCAGAGTCTATCGTACTGTAACTATATCACATAAATCAGGTAACCTCTTGCTAATTCTTTCTACAACACACCAATGACGTCAAAACGACCGTTGCTGTGCCAGGGAATCCACGCTCCTCATCGAATTCTAAATTTTCGGTTAAATAAATAACTGACTGTATTCTTTCAAAAAAGAGATAGCAGAAAGAAAGACAGTTTATTGAATAATGTCTCGGTCCACAGACGGTGTTTCTTATCGGATGCGTCCAAAGTCTGCCAGTATGGCCACAAAGTCTTTTGAAGACGTAGAGGGGGGAAGCGCAAATGAAAGAACGGGTTGGAAATTGTCCATAAGGTAGGGAGACCGTTGATCGTTTCTATATAGTTAGGCCACACACTTGCTAACCAGACCTGATATCTACACGCTCAGTATTCGTATGTATCTTGGCAAGCAAAATCGTCATCCTGAAAACAGGATGTTTATATAAAACAATCAGAAAGCCCCCTCTGCATAACAGAAAAAAATCGAGAAAAATACCTTTTGTTCGATGGCTAGCAAATTTCGCGCCTGTAATTTGGCCTGAGCTAGCTAATCAGAAATAACCTAGTTTTAAACCAGTGATAGTTTTAATGCACAGCCGGGAGCTGATTCGGTTAGTAATACAATAGTAACACGAAACATATACGATAATCCTAACTGAAATAAATGTTTTAGCTACATAATAACTTTAGAACAATGAATTCGGATCCAAAAGTAGCTTGGCCTAAACTACCTCGTACACGAGAAACAACTAAATCGAGATTCCCTTTGCTAATTGATAGCGAGGTCTGTTCTGACCAAGTATAGGCTATCGCCGCATCTCCCCTTTCTCCCCTTTTCTAAAACAAAGAAACGCCTAAGTCAGAATGAACGGAATTCGCAAGGTTAGAATGATTTTCACCAAATTAGAATGACAAAGTGTGTCAGTTTATTGATTGATTGACTTATTCAGTTAAGTTTATCCTTGGATTGCAGCAAGAGGGAGACAAACAAGGAGAAAATGGATAAAGTCAGTCTGACCATCGCTTCTCATCTGAGCTGCATGTTATGCAGCCAGCCTCTGTACCATGCGGTGTCTCTTCCTTGTGGCCACTCCATCTGCCGACTCTGCCTAGAGGCAGCAAAGAAGACTGCAGCTGGGGAAAACATTCACCCTGAGGTCACCTGCCCAACCTGCCAAGAGCCCACAGAGCACTGGCATTTCCCCACCAACCCACTCCTGGGTCACATCATTTGCCATCTGAAGGAACGCAGAAAGGCTGCAGAGCAGATGAAGAAATGCTGGGAAGGCAACCGCAGGGCAGGGGACAAAGTGCCCTGTGGTCTTTGTAAACCCAAAAACAAGGCTTGCAAATTCTGCAGGACTTGTGAGTTTAACTACTGCAAGAAGTGCCTCAAGAATTATCACCAAGGTCCTGATTTTGAGGCCCATATCCTGAGCACGCCCTTGCCAGAAACCTTGAGATCGTGCACAAACCACTGGGAGGAAAGTCTGACACACTTCTGCTTCAGTGACCACACTGGTGTCTGTGGCAGCTGTGTACAGCAGGACCATGAAGACCACCATGTGGCCACCTTGGATGATGCCTGTCTCAGCAGAAAGAGGAGTTTACATGCTACCTTACAGCATGCCAAACATGGTTAGATATCTGTATAAATATCTGATGGGTTCATACATGTTTTAAGCAGTTCTGACCGCTTTTTTATATGTATTTATATTTTGCTCATTGCCAGTGTATTTTTTGAAGTCGAATGGCCAACCCAAACTCCATTCATTGACTGGAACTTAGTAACAATGTCGAGTTAAAACAATAATTATATATTGTGCATCCTTTTCTCATTTTAGTATGAATATTTTTTCACATAAAAATAGCTTATTGTGCTTAGGGAACATCAATACATTGTGAGAAAAACACAGCATGTTGCTTACTGGGTCAATCATACAAATGGACCCAAATTCTAAAAATTGTCCTCAATCGTAAAGGTGCTGTGAATGAATTGTATGTGATTAGGATCTACTTATGGTATAAATGCAAGATAATATTTTCAGTCAGGGTTACTGGTTTAGTGTAAGATTAGTGTTTAGACAAGCAACTGTAAGCATTCTTGATTAAATGACTTGTGTCTAATTGCAGTGCTGGCAGAGTGTATGAATGAGGTAAGAGCAGTGAAGGACAGGTCAAGTGACGTGAGCAAGAGGGGTGAGGAGTTCAAACAAAGACTGAGGGACGGCTTCACTGCCCTCCATACCTCCCTGCTAGATCAAGAGGAGCTACTCCTCACACAGTTTGACAACGTGGTCAGAAATGCACAGACGGAGGGCAGTTACTTCATCAAACTTGCTGAGGTCCATCTGAATTCCCTAGACAGTTTCCTGATGATTTTAGAAGAGGCTCTGCAAGAACCGGACGAAATTGTCTTCCTTCAGGGCATAGACAGTCTGATGCAGCTTCTTGCCAAGGCTGTAGATAACCTTCCCAAGTCAGGACATAATCTCCAGGATGATCCTCTGAGAAATGTGGAACTGGATTTCCAAGGCCTGTTAGGTAAAGTTCAGGGCCTGCTAAAGGAGCACCTCAACTGTGGCATGACTGCTGACTCAAGGAGTAGCGTGGAGGTGGATCATGTGGAGACAGAGGCTCAGGAGGACAAGAGGGAATCTGAAGAGGAAATAGAGGCAGCTGAAGAAGACAATGAGGAGCTGTTCAGCCTACCTGCAGGAGACACAGGCCGAGAACCCCAGGATCTCTCTCTGCTGCCCAGAGCTCCAATTATCTACCAGCACAATGTGAAGGGTTTCAAAGTGGAGGTGAAGTAGACTCACATACTACTCCTTCTGATCAAGAACATGACATGTAACAAGATAGAATAATACATTTGTTCTCTGTTCACCGGAAATTTTGTCTTCAATGTTCATTCTTCATTCATTTTGTTTTGAAAATTTAATTGGTTCAGTGTGTGTTAAATAATGTCCCAGAGGTGAATTAACTAGGCAGAGACAGAGAGAGTTCTCTGTTTTATTACCTTGTTTAAGTTTTATTGTTTGTAAGATAAGCTATGGAACATCATGAAATGATTGTAGATATTCTGGATGATGCCCATGGGGGAGGATGTGGAGTCATTTGACGTTCAACTCCGGGAGGTTCTTAACGCAGAGGCAAGCGACGGAGAGCAAGTGTTGGTGGAAAACCTGAAGACCTGCTGCTTTGAGACTGAAATCCTCACCCAGAACAGCCAGTACTCGTTCAGAGTGCGCTCTGTTAACAAATATGGCCCAGGCCGCTGGAGTGAGCCATACTGGGTAAGACACCAACAACACATGCTGTCCACTCTGTTCTGGTCTGTTCCTTCATTTACAGTGATAGCTCCTATGCCCGGGCTGCTTGTTATGGTTCATTTGTTCATTATCTCACCTGCAGTGTCATATTTGAAATTTGTTTTTTGCCTTTACAGGTCAACACAAAAAACCTTGACAGTGAGATTACAGTTGCAGACCCAATCCTGGATATGTAAGGGCAGAGAGTTAACATCTCCATAACAAGTGTTTTATTTCATTTCTCAGAGCTTTCTTCATATAACTTTATTTCACTGCTGTTTTTTTTTAAATTAGAAACAGAAAGGAACATTAATAAAAGTACATGCATTTGAAAAAAGATTGCTTTATTTAGAGATTTATTTAGAGACTATGGTGGAGGGGTGGAAGTGGGTTATGAAAAAGAAAGACCTCTAAATACTGAATCTGTTTTTTAATCTAACATGAGTAAATGTTTATGTGCCAAATTATTCCAACCATTTTTATTTACAATGCAATTTAAAACCAGTTATGAGCTCCGAGCAGACAATCCAAAATAAACACAGCAAACCTCAAAAAAACAAAAAGAAACTATCAAATTTAAAAAAGACAGGTTACAGTTACAATTTAGAATGACTGACAGTGTCATTCAATACTATATATGGATCCTTACAGGGGAAACAGCAAATGGCCAATGAAAGTGGTGTGGTCATTGTCATTGTCAAACACCCATGTGTTTTCTCGAAGCCGCATGTAGACTTGGTCACCAACCTCAAGCTGTAGAATCATGCCATTTGTCGCAGTCTCATATCTGCCACCAGCTGAATGGTTAAACACAGTGATCATTTGTTGTCCATTCTTAAACAGCCTCAAACCCATGGGTTTGGAAGAATGGTTGTGACCAGAGAAGCTGAAGTAATATAGTCCTTTAACTGGGGCTGTGAAGATACCTGTGATAAGATTGGGAATGAAAATAAGAAGTTATATATACTAACAACAAAATCAACTGGACAACGACAATCTAAATAAACATAACTGAACCTCAACAGATTGAGATATGAGTGAACTAAAGACGGAGAAAGAGAGGAATACCAGTAGTTGGGTTGTATGCTCCACCAATATTGGTAAAGACGTCATTAAAGACCAGAGTTATTTCTGTGTTAAAAGGACCAAGGTTTCCTCTGAAGCCTAAAGAGGCACCGAATGCCACCTTCAGCCTCTCTGTAAGGGAAGAAGTATCAAAATTCCAGTCAGACTGCGTATGTAAGAACAGACTGACTTTGCTGTAAATAACCTAGGGAATATGTGTGATTGTCCTGTAATACTGCACATATCTACTAACCTACTAACAACATATAAACCTACACACAAGTTAGTTAAGATTTGTTGCTATTCATTTTGGTTCCAAATATTATATGGTGAGTGTAGTACAAAACATTTTTTTTTTTTTTACCTTTGCTTTTGAACTGGTCCACTTGGGCCTCAGCAGCCTGTAACCTGCTCTCCAGAGTCCTGACAGTGAAACGTAACTCTCCAAGCTCAGTGTACAGGTCGTGCAGACAGTTCTGCTGAGACGTGGCCACTTGAGTCTCCACATCTACTGACTCAAACTCGCTCACTTGGTTTGCTCTGTCCTCCTTGCCAGCTTGCTGAATAACTTCGTTTGTGGTTTTCTCGTTTACTTGTGCTGTAGACAAACAGCTCAAGCAAAGAAACACCAGCAAACTGTGCATGGTCATCATTGTAGTCACACTAGAGAATCACGTCAAGTAAATCGTCAGTCTTTACCCTCTAACAGTTATGCTTGTCTTAGGGTTGTCTAATATAGGGTTGTCTGTTAATATTAACTTGGCTACAAGGAAATACATGTACACAGAGTAATTATATTTCTGGAAATGCTTGTTGACTAAAGGAACACATCAAAGTCAGAAGAGCAGAGGAATGTAAACTGTACTTTTTAGGAAATCATAAAAGACAGTTGACAAACAAATTGTGTATCTTTGGTTTATTCAGTATGGGTTAATATATTAATACTGGAATAAGATCAATATTCAACATATAAGACATGACATAGCATGTTCCTAATATGGAGTGCCTTTTGTTTGTCCAGGAAGTACCTCTTGATATTTACTGTAAAATGCTTATTCCAAAAGGCTTCCATTGTTTGTTCCTGAAATAACTTTCGCCTGTCAATTTTTTAGTTGTCTGTTTTATTTATTCGTTTATTTATTTATTTTGTTTATGTGGTGATTTAAATGTTAGTCATAGTCCTAAAGCTCCATCTTATTAGGCTAAGTTATGAAGAAAATTGATCTGTCTATTAAATTTCACAACAAGTTTCATATAAAAGTATGTTCATGTTTTGCAGTTTGCATGTTATGTCTACTAAATCTTGATCAGTCACAGATCTATAGCTAACTCACTAAAACATTTCCACCCTGTTAGTTTGCAGTCTGGTATATACAGCAGATCGTCAGGTATATATATATGTGTGTGTGTGTATATGTGTGTGTGTGTGTGTGTGTGTGTGGATATTTAACTACATTTTAAATATGTGAATAATTGATCATATTTTTACAGAATTAAAAAGCTCAAAAAGTCATTGCATAACAGGAAAATCGCATATGTATGTATCATTATTGAATGAAATGTCACAAAAAAAAGTTAGTTTCACCCTTGTAAACATCTATAAAACACCTGATGCATATGATTTTAGATTAGGATGATCAAACAAACTGAGTATTTAAGGCACAGGGGATACTCACCTGAATTATAATGGTATTACAATGGTTTTGTGGACTTGGGGAAATGTAATTACTATTATAATTACAGATTTGTACCAGCAGAGGGCATTGGTGGGCCACAATGTACATCAAGTTGAATATTCTGACCTTTGCACTTCACTGGGATTCTCCCAATCCTTGACTAATGTCAGCAAATAGGGCCTAAATGCTCAGCTAAATCATCTACAGAGACAGTCAGCAGAGCGCACTTTGTATGTATGTGTGTGTGTCTATTAGTGTATGTTTTAATCTGAGGCCCATAATGAGTACCAGCTGAACAGGCATATCCAGTTCCCTATAATGACAAGAAACCAACTCTAACAGTAAATGAGCTTTATTAAGCTCTAATTTACGTGTATACCACAGTGGTGTATCAAAGCACAGCAGAGAACTGACAGGAATATGGTAAACATCACACGCTAATGAGACATAAAGCTAAAGCAGAGGTTAAGGGATAACGATTCAGCTTTTGTGGTGATGAAGTAAAGGTTGGCCAAATGTTTGCATACTGAACAGAGCAGGAGAGAGGGCGAGAGAGAGAGAAGTTTGGAACAGTTAAGGTGCCTGTACAGGTCCCTCTGCACGTCGCCAAAGCCTAATCTGTCATGTAATCCTGGCCGCCAGGGTCCTGGCAGCCGTTTATGGCTCACAATTTATGACGCTATTAACTTTTATTACCATTCCTGCTCTGCTGTATGCCTGTCCACATCTCAGCGAGGCCTTGATGGCAGGGATTGATCCAGGCCCATAAAAACAAGGATGTGTCACTGCTCCTTTACTGTGTATCTATGTTCCTGAACGTGTGTGTACCATGTATTTGTATGTACCATGTGTGTGTACCAAGGCAATTTTGTCAGCATTATCTGACTATATTGCCTTGTGACGACCTAAATGCTGGTTCCCACTAGGATAACAACATTTTTCTAAACTGTATTGTTGTAACTGGTAAAACAAAAAAGTTTCAAAACATGGTTATGGTTAAGGTTAGGGTTAGGGATAGGTTAGTATTCTTCAGTTACAGGATAATAGGAAGTCCCCACTAGGATATGAATAAAGGCTAGTGTGTGTGCGAGAGAGAGAGTGAGAGATGGAGGGAGGGAGGGACAAGAAACCACAGAGATCAATGGACTAAAGCTCATTCTCAGAAATAATACACACTGCATTAAATATGTGTGTGCACATTTCAACAGCTGATCAGCAGTTTCACAAGGATCTATAAAGATCTGTCTGGTAGATATGATTTATATGGTTTTGGTTATGGTACTGAAACTTTTCCCTATTGTCAGCCAGTCTTCTGTGGAGACTTAATGTACTAACATACAGAGCTGTATTTATGCTACTAATCATGGACTAATCACAACCTATTAGACAATATCAATAACAATCAGAATCATACAGCACAGACTCCTCACCTGGATGGGAAGAAGATGAACGACTCACTATTTCTGCCTGTAAGCTTAAACGGTGTATTACTAAACTGTTTTTTTGTTGTTGTTGCTGTTGTTTAATATTACGCTATATTTGTTAATGTATCATGAGTACATATGTGTGGATAAGCACACCACGAGTGACAGGCAGGTAAGATCTCATTAAAAATTTCTCCTGGCTGTGTTAGCTAATTAACCTAATTTGAGCTGCACCAGTGTAAAATGAGACAAACCCAGGGGCATGCTTTGGCGTTCTTAAATTAAGAGGGCTTTTCTTTTCTCTGAGTCTGGATGGGTGGAATCATTAGGGGGAAAAGGTTTTTTTGTGTGAGAAAAGTAAAACAGTGATTCTGCTTATTAAGGAACGTGGCTCCTTCCGTAGCAGCATGTAGCTGATTAAAAAAAAAAAAAAGATGAATTGCTTCGAGTATAAATCTCTTTAGCTTCTCTGAAATCTGCTGTCAACTCTACACCTTTGGAATGAATTAGAAACTATGACACATGCACCAAATTAACATCAGTACTCATTAGCAAAGGACAAAAATGATTAAACTACAGCTAATCTTTCATCTGATCATTTATGATGGGTCTAATGGGGCCTCATTTTTTTTTCAAGCAAGGCCCCATCTCTGGTTGGATCTCAGTGTGTATTTCATCACCAAACTGAAGTGTTTCTGTCTGTCAGTTCTGATGAATGGTAGGGTGAGGGGCATTCATTACTGTTGGCTCCTGGTAGAACCTCCACAGCTCTGGATCACTATCAACAACAAGGCGGGAGGTGAGAGAGAGAGAGAAACACACAGGTCCTGGCAGAGAAACACTCAGGTACAGCTTGACACATCCTGCCCATTTTAGCGCCAGTCAAGAAAAGAAAAGGGCCATTTGTGAAATAAAAGACTCCAAGTGTCCATTAGAGGTTGCAGAAGACTATAACAATGACAAGAATGGAGCAAACAGGGTCAAATGCAGTTAGATGGGTATATGCTGTGGGAAGAAACACAGCTTTCCTCCTCTTCACCTCCCATTAGAAGCAGTAACTTATCCCCTCCACACAGTCATGGGGGCCATGCAATGTGTGTCACTTTGACACCCTATTTGTTTCTCCACTGCTCTCATCTACCGTCCATTTCCATGGCAACCTGCGTCTCCTTTTAGTTTGGTGGTGGTGGGGGGGGGGGGGGGGGGGGGCACCTCTAACCTGGAGGCTGGACACAGGCGGTGAGCCTATTTTTCTTCACTGCTCTGACCCTAATACTGCCTACATAACGAAACTCTTACAGGGACTAAGAATAGGCAAGTCAAAACCGAGAGAACACTGTTCATTTGATGCATGTCACTCATATACAGAGCGGCTCTGAATGCTAAAGAAAAAAAAAAAAAAGGTTTGAGAGTGAGAGAGAAAGGAAGAAGTAAAGTAGGAAAGAGAGAGAGGCAAAGCTCTGTACTCTAATGGTGACATTCTACTTTGTGTGTTTGATATCTGTGTGCTCTACTGATATCCACTGTTTCTTTCTTTTTCTTTTTCTTTTTTTTTTTTTGTTTGAAGCTCATACACACTCAGTCCTGGGCTAAAATTGGAATCGACTCTTCTCCAAATCTTCTTCATTACAGAGCTTTTTTTCCCCAGTCGATTCCTTCAGAATTCCCAAAAGTAACAACAGACTGCAGTTACAGAGCCATAAATTTTAAGAATAAATGTATCACCATTCCTGGCCAAACAGCATTCATCTGCTGAGTAGTACTTTAATAATGTGAGTCAAACAACACAATCAATTTCTTTAGAAGTTTAGGTCAAAAGGGTTTCAGGTGTTTGCATGTATCTGGGAAAATACCACATTTCTTGATAGCTCTCTCAAGAGATACACATCTAAAACGTTTTGGACGAATTTAAAAAGGAGTTTTACAAAGCGCACGGTTCAGATGTTTCCTAGACACGACACAGCTGTTATCCTGACGCGTTCTCATGGTCTTCGGCATGCGGGCCTGGTCCGAGTCCAGGACGCACCTGCGGACGAACGGCGGGGTCAGGCTGGGCTTCTAGAACTCTTCCCTCTGTCAGAACCGTCGGAATCCCGCTGTTTATACACGCATTCTCTCGGAATAACACGCTCTCCCTGAGGAAGGAAGTGCAGCAGGGAGGTCTCGCTCTTTTCACGCCTCCATCTCCAAGGTCCCTTAGCAGAGGAGCAGTGCGACTCTGTCTCCTTTTATCACGCTAAGAGCCCGAAGGACACGTAACAGGTCTCATGTCTAAGGAAGCACATGGAAGGCCACATTAAGCGGAAGTCAATACAATGCCTGCCTCCAAAGTCCAAACAATTCATTGCTGTTTGTAAAGGTTTATAATATACATGGTTAACAGCTCCTTAGAGCCTTGAAAACATGAACGGACATTAACTCTTTTAGTCACGTTCGGAGAACGTAAACAAGACTCATTGCCTGTGAGTAATATCAAAATCAAGAGGAAGAGGAGGAGCATATGAAGAAAGATCAATGTCCTTTCCTGAAACCACTGTCCAGACAAAGCTTTGATTAAAGTCGTATCACTCACGTTTTTTTGGAGACCTAGTGTTTTTTTTTTCAATTACATTTGATCTGATCTAAAAAAGAAGGTTAAAAAAAAAAACAAGCCCATTTTAATCCTGGCACCGAAAAGCAGTATCTCACTGTCTGGCATCGATTTCCAATATAGCAATCCCTTGCACACACAGATGCACTGCCCTAAAGCTTAGGCGGATTACGCAGAATTCCAGTATCACATTGTTAAGGTGAAGGCTTTCCAAATGCAATTACTGTTTTCTGAAAATGTAGAACTTGGACAGGGCTTTGGACAGTAACTGTGAACAGGCAACATTTGTTCCCACTTACCATTCAAGCTGTGTCAATAGCTTCAATCAGCATGACCTGGAAATATAGCTAACTGGCTAGAGAGTACACTGAGGCCAAGAGTTTCATGATTTTGGCTATTGTGGTGATGAAGAGAATAATATGGATTTAGTGAGTGAGGCACTTCAGCAGGTACATCAAGGAGTGTGTATATACAATGAAAAATTCCCCAGTTTATCTTCCCTGTACAGAATGTGAAAAGAATGTAGCATTTCCTCACTCATTTGTGTTAGATAACATATTTTTCAAATTGAGAATGTACATGTGGAGGCGTGAGGAGAGAGAGTGAGATAGATAGATAGATGGAGAGTGAGAGAGAAGTGAGGAAACAGGAGGAAAGGGGGTGGTCTCATCAAAAAGTCAACTGAGGTAAAGCATTTGCACACACACAGACACGCGCACACACACACACACACACACACACACACACACACACACACACACACCACAGAATAACTTCACAAGTTCCTTCTCATTCACTTGGCTTTTATTCACATCTTCAAAAATGCTAACGGCAGCAATATCCTTACATTCCACTCTTGCCTAAGAGAGTCATCCTTCCTTCTGAGCAGGAAGACGGATAATAATAATAATAATAATAATAATAATAATAAAAATAATAATAATAATAATAATAATAATAATAATAATAATAATAATTGTAAGCAGCATCCAGGTTGAAAAGCCTTATGCAACAGGATTCAGGTCATCTTTAATATCTATGTGCTGTCTTGCACACTCTCATATTCATTAAAAAGGAACTAATTCTTGATAAATAAAAAGAAAAGACACCTATGATAGAATAGTCGTAATCATTATCAGAATCAGGAATTCAACTCACAATAAAATCATAAGGTACAAACTCAGGAATAGAAAAGTGACTCAAGCCCAAGGGTAAATGTGTCTGAGTGTGTATGTGTGTGTGTGTGTGTGTGTGTGTGTATGTGTTAATGTACGTGTTTGTGTGCTTGTTTGTCTGGCTGCTGTCAGTCCAGTCATGCAGTTATGTAGTCGCATTGGTTCCTCTGGTGCTCCTGTGTGTGGCTAAGACTGGCACCATGCCCGCTTGGCACCTGTCCTGGGGGTGCCAAAATGCTGCTGCTCTGTGGTGAAGAAGGTAAGACTCCAGGCGGTGGAACCCACCAAACGCTTCTGCTCTCCTTTCAAAGACCCTCCTCTGACTCTGCACGGCAGGCCAGCATAGATATGGAAACATGAATATGAGTGTGGGCTTTTTAAAAGGCATCCCAAGGTTAGTGTGTTTTCTCATACACTGGTCCTTCACACAGCATCCAGTGGGCAGCCCTAGCTGACACTTCCCTGGGCAAATACCCAGTGTCCTCTCCACACCCCATTACTTCATCCATCAAGGCTTCTCCTGATCCCAGCCACATCCATCAATAATTTAAAAAAAAAAATTACAGGAAAATAATAATAATAACAATAATAATAAAAACTCAAGTGTCCACCAGTGAGCAACAGCTCTTAATGTAAACATTTCCCTTCTGGCCTGGTTGTCCTCCTTCTCCACCTTTCTCCATCTCTCTTTCTCTGTGTCTCTGTGTCTTTGAGTCTCACAGCATGGACAGTCTTGCTCACTGGTACTGGAGGTAATTCTTCAGAGACTGGGGCAGGGGCAGAGTCTCAATTTCCTGCAGCCGCTCCCGGCCCAGTGCCAAACGCGCTGCACGTCGACACAGGTCCATCAGAGGCAGTGGCTCCGCTGAGAGAGAGAGAGAGAGAGAGACAGAGAGAGAAAGGTTAGTTCTCTAATCAAACAACATGTCATACCACATTGCGAAATTTGCAATTCTGTTTTAAATATGATCCACATTTTGGTAGAGCTCACTAATTGCTAATATTTTGACCACGAACCAAGTAAGTCTTTTATTAAAATAATCTATTTAAACTACAGAAGATTCCCTGGTGCTTTTGACTAATTTGACTGATACTCAGCAGTGGATTAATGAAATTCTGCCCATGGTAGGCCTGCTGGAAGGAACCAACAGAATTTCTGATACTACACAACTGTTCTCTCTCTCTTGTGAGAGTCTGCATGTGTCACTGAGTGTCAGGCAGTGTGTGGCTCCACCCCAGTTGACAGAGTGTTTTAATAATGGATTGAGCTTGCCACTGGAGCCTGGTTTCTATCATCGAAGCTACTGCTTCAGAAATGACTGCTTACTACCCATCTGTTTAACAGCGCTATGTCCCTGCGCTAGCCCTGACGAACGTTAGTGCAATTTGTAAAATTTGACTCCGACTATCTGACCGAGACACCTTATCGTCTCTTTGGACCAGTTATCAGAGCGTGGTCCGATAAATTCGATCCAATCCCACGGCTGGATGAAGGAGACAGAAAAGCCTGCCTCTGCTCAACGATCAGTCCGGAGTCTAGGCACGCTCTGGGCGCGTTATGGGGAAATGGAGCACAAAGCAAATGAGCATTCATGTGAAGGTAGGAGGAAGAGGAACATGGATGTCATACTTCCATAAGAAGTGTTTCAATAAAGAGGCACCCCCACACTAAGTACATTTTAATCACAAAACATGTTAGCATTCACCGGCAACTGCGGCTCTCGGTTTCCCTTTCATTCTCTCCCAACATTAAAAGCTAACAGGTGCAGCGAAGTCTTTGCTCTTTAGCATCACTCTAAATTAGCGATTACTGTAGCTACACACAGAGGACTCCTGAAGAGAACCGACTGCCCCAGCTGGCCTGCAGACTGTCTAGTGTTTAGCAATAAGGTGACAGAGAACTGCAGAGTAGTGGTGACACTGACGGATGGACCAGAGTCAGGCTATACCGCTCCAACCGCCATATAATTCCATCATCATTTACCTCCTACTGGTCCACCCACAGCCTGCTGTGCTCAAGGTTAGCCGAAACAGCAAAAATTCAAATCAGTAACGTCACACATACATTCACACACACATGCATGCACGCGCACACACACACACACACCCATCCTTCACCCCATAACTACTCAATCACATTAAGCTTCTGATAGCATCAAAATCAGAACATTATATGTAATGTGCCTTTCATGTTTCAATTTGACTCATTTCCCAACATGACAAACGATCTCTGAAGAGCCAAGTAGAATGGCATGAACAGCACTGTACAAAGTACCCTTCCTGTGCACTGCACGACACCCCGTGGCTGTTTACGGTCTGGTTTGGGGCTCGCTGTGCGTTTCGGGGGTCTGGGGTAGAGATTTTAATACCTGACTGCAGCAGAAACTCAGTGAGGGTAGGTTAGTACTACAATCGCTGAGAGTCCCACGTCCACGAAACAAAAAGATCGTCTTACGCGGTGCTAAAAATAGTCACCACAGAAGCAACACTAACACTAATCAGGCTTTACAGCCCCAAGGTGCTATGAGAAGGAGCCTCTGCAGACAGGCATGGAGTTTGCTTATACCACACACGCAAACACACACACACACACACATACACACACATATATACACTTTAATCCCAAACTTGTATCTTAACTCTTGCCTTAAGCTTACTCTAAGCGGATGAACAAACAGAGATGTGTGTTCAAGCACACCGTCAAAGTGAAGGACACACAGTGAGAAATGCACACCCTGTGGCTAATAGCTGTTCAACATTCGCCTACAGCTCGGAGACCTGTCAACACAACAGACAACAAAACACCAGCGGTGATAAACACGGAAAACAACGACAGTAAACAATGCAAAAAAAAAAATATCTAGTGTGAACATCTATGCACTTTGGATAAACCATGTCCTAAACCATAATCCTTTTCACTCCATAAGGAAAAGCATTGTTTTGGCATGGACACAAATCTCCACCCTGACCTTGAATGACCAAGCATCAAAGGCAGTGTTTGTCACAGTATTTGAATTCCTACTGCCACTCTCCTACAGCGGTACCAGCCAGAAGTATCCATCCTTGAGGCTGAGTGAAGATTTAACCACTGCTGCTGTGACCTGGGAGTACACGCAAGCCTTTAGCTGTAACAGCACAGTGAGATCCTAAACATACAGTCGGGCTGAGTTGCTCTGACAAGCGGATGAGTCCGGACAACCGCGTTGAACAAATCACACGACATGCTCCCTGTCTCTTTTACGACGCCATGTCTTCTCTACGAGGTTACTGGATAAAACTGTTTTACTGCAGCATAAAAAACAGGGAGAGAGAGAGAGAAAGAAAAAAAAAAAACAACCCCAAACTATTTCAGGGCGACATGGATTTCATTATATCATTATAACTGTTTCAAAAAGCAATTTCTAGAAGCTCTTAGACAAGCAGCTGGAGTCTACTGTAAATATCAAAGCAGCCCATTTTGCAAAATCCAATTAATTTCAGCCTCTCTTTAGCATGCTGTAACGCGAGGCTGTTTTCAACAGGGGAGCCTATGAGGCTTACGCTGAGAGTGGGCACTTCGGGTGGGGGGTGGAGGGTGCAAGGTTCGGGGGGTTGGTTGGTGGCATCTGGAAAGAAACACTTGATGTAGCTCCAAAGATACAAGACAGGTCACTGCAGAGGAGGGCAGGCCTTCCAGCAGATTATGCCCTGCATGTAATTTGATTTAAATCACTCCAAATTGATTACTGTCTTTGGTTGATTAATTGAAAGATCGGGATGGTCAGTTAAAGGGGTCTCAAATGGGTTGCATGCGTGAATAAATTCAAAGCTTTGGCTACATGGCTTGTGAAAGGCCTGTAAGAGAGATTTTTTAAAGAGAAATCACATGCCATTGCTGTTGTGTCATCTGGCCGAGGTACATACTGATAGAGAAATAATCATATCTTTACTCTGGAGTGTTGATTTATTCAAGCGATATGCATCTTTCTTTTTTTTTTCTTTTATGAGAGGAGATAAATGAAAGACGCTGTTCCACAGAGATGATACTTGACCATAAATTGACTCACTTGACTGAGTCAGGTGTCCAAATTACAGGTAATTATCAGCATCATGAAACACTATGCCCTTGCAGGGAAGGACTGATGAAACACATGTTTAAAACTGATTACTAAATTATGTAACAGTGTATTCTAATGCCATAAGCCAGATTAATTTCATTTATCAGACAATGTCTAATTCCCTACCAGATAGTAATGCTGCACTAATGCTTTGATAACTAGATGTAGTCAATGTCTATAATCTCTGTGTGATTCAATGTCACTGCTGAGAGACATTTTTTGTGTGTCATCTCTACAAATGTAAAATGTGCCTGTATGTATGTCAAATATGCCGACTAGACAGGATGAGAGAGAGAGAAAGAGAGAGAGAGAGAGAGAGAGAGAGAGAGAGGGGCACTATTTAAAGCCATGGCAGATAGAGAGCTGATGTCAAACATGAGGAATAAAAAGCTGAACTCACCCTTTTCAAGGTCAGACTCTCCTCATCTGTGAATAATATTGCTAATGGTGCTAACGCTAGCACTGAGTCTACTACTTAGTAAGCTAAAGCTCTATACTGCAGTCCACTGACCTTGACTTAACGCCTTACAGGACATGCGTTCTCAGATATCTTAGATATGTAGGATAAAGAAACCACTCACAGGACATCTTCATTTGCAGGTACATTACAGCTCTGAAACTCAGGTAAGATCTACCCCTCCACTGAAAATATGCCCTTCTCAGTTACATTTGGAAAGGTCAGCTTTGATTCGGTATATTCCCTGTGAGTTTAAGTCCCTTAGGAGTTCTCCTCTTGTTCCCCTGAGGCTGTGATTGGTGTACAGAAGCAGAGAGAAAGGCAGAGGTCACTGATTTTGACCTGAGCAACTTCAAAAAGTGAGAACTTCTCTGATATGGACGTAGACACCAAAGATCTAGCACTACCACAGTAATCCAAACAGCAATGACCTTCAGAGGCAAAGAATCACAGTGGAGGGGGGGTGTGTGGTTTCCATAGTCTTGCAGCTGTCTCCTGATTCCATCTTTACGTTTCAATTAGGTAAGCTGTAAAGTTAATCGACCTTTTCACCTAATACAATCACACTGCCTTCAGGGCCTTGGTGGTTTCATGGAAAATAAAAAAAAAAAAAAAACGTTTGACGCCTTCTTGGGAAGCTGTGAATTAGACCTCACATTGACTTCTTAAAGATAACTGGTAGATTTTATTTCAGCTCAGATCAGCTCAATAGCAGGTTATCATATGTCTGTCTCCAGAGCCATAATAATGAGCGGCAGAATCCCGGGCCCAGTGATAAGAAACGTCAAGCCATTCTATTCACAGTCACCTTCATAAAAACCCCCCCATCTACGGAACCAGCTGAGCTTTCAAAGCTTAACAAAATACATGATTTTTTCCGCTTTCAAGTCAAGCCAATCACAATAGAGTATTCTAGAGAATTATTATGTTATGTATGTATCGCACAATCATAACCACAGACATGATGATCCATGCGTTTTTCCATGGACAAAAATACAGACGGAAGCTAAACATTGACTGTGGCACATTATGGACACCTTTTTTCACCCTCACGCTTTTTTCCCCTTCTTTTCTTCTTTCTTTTTTTTTTTTTTTTTTTTGGTTCCTGGCGAGACTTGCAAAACAGAATAGCTTCCCGTTACGCAGACAATCAGAGAAAAAGAAAAGAAAAAGGGGGGGGGGGGGGGGGGGAGAAAAAAAAGGAAGTCAAAGTTTCATGAAAAGCACATTCAAAGCACCAGGGCTTTCTATGGCAGTGTAAACAGCTTTGTCATACTGACAGGGGCTGGAGAAGGCTGGAGTGTGGGCGTGGGGCTGGCCTGTGCTGGAATGGATGGTTCTCTAATGGAGATATTCATCATGGGATCCGCTTGTGTCTAGAGGAAAAGGCTTTACTGATGACAGTGTCTCCTCTCTGTGTTCATGTACAATAAACAGCCCAGACCTAATGGGCCAGTGAGCAGGCATGCCAAATAAATGCGTCCACATCTGACAGAGCCTTTTTAAAGAAAAGAAGCCAAAACCCATTTGGGTTACATTAAGGCAAAACAAATAGATTGGAGAGTACATTTATGCTGTAATAACCGAGACGAGGGTTTTTTTTGTTTTTTTTTTTTGAGCCAGCATCAAGCACTGACAGTACCCTCTTTTTCAACGTTTAATCACCTTTTGCTTTTCCAAAACTGCAGCGTCGACGAAGGATAATTAATCTTTCTAATTAAAATAACCTTACCGCTCCCGTCTCACGAAGCCAACACAAAAAACACACCCAAAAGAGCACAGACATCACCGTGCACCCCAATCTTTTCCCCACAAGCACTCAGAAAGACACAGATACAAAGGCTTGTGTTTCCCTGTTCTCTATCTGAGCAGAAGAAACAGGGAAACTGATAACAGATACAAAGCCACTCTTTCATCGAATTCTACTTCCTGCTGTGCCACCAAAACCCTGTTCAATATCCCGAAATAACCGTGGACGTATTTCCCTCTTCAATATCCTGCCGTCTGTGCCAGCCACTAGATCCCAATAGCAGGAAACCAAGGCCCTGCAGGAGAAATATAAGACCTGATCCCACTCTTTTACAGACCACCACACAGCTTTTTTCACCATGAACCACCCCCCCCTCCCCCTTTTTAATTCCATCCCAGTAAATCTCTTTTTCACGACTTTTGAAGGATGGCCATAGCCTGAGTGTCCCTGAGCGGCTAACTGGCCCAGGGGTCAGAGAATGTTACAAGTTAACCAGCTGCCGCTTTAGGACTATATGTCACATGGCTGCTAAGCAACATTTCACTCTTCCCTCGCTCCGCCATACCTCCAGCTTTCCTCAAACAGTTATACGTTTCTTTCCGATACAGTGCTCTAGGCTTATGATTTTTAAAACAGTAATGGTATAGACTGAGCTGCAAGAATGAACCACCATTTCAACAATCAAAGAAAAAAAAAAAAAACCCCATCTAATTTGTTCCTGCGGGGTGATTTTTTTTTATTTGTCTCTTAATGTCTAATCTTTTTCAATTAATGCCATTTATACCACGTAAAGACAAAGGCGGAAATTGTACGTATCCTTTAGGACAGACCTCCCTATGCCTAAGCAACAAGAATTACTTTAAAACCATCTATCACTTTTTTTTTTTTTTTAGCATTTTTCACCAAACAGCCATGCACAAAAATGAAAATGTCCTCTGCGCTGACACATTATGAAGAATGAAGTGACTATATAACTGTACACGCTGGAGCCAGCTTAGTTCCCCTCATTACCCATATGACTCACCTGGTCATTTATAGACCGCGAATCAATTTAAAAACGGATAGAGCGTCTGCCTTGCATGTATTATGACGCGTGTGAGTTTACAGAGAGGTCTGGGTTCGGCGTGGGAGCGTGACACGGGCCGCGTGTGTAAGTGTGGAGCCTGCAGTAAAGGCAGAGGGATAGGGCTGGCATATGCTCACTCTGACCGGAGCAGAATGCAACTCAGGTCACCTTTATGAGTCATGACAGATTACAAATACAGTCTCTCTCTCTTTCTCTCTCTCACACCACAGGACTCGCGTTCAGGAGCCTCACAGACGCAAAGCATCTATCATGAATATAACTGCCTACTCTCTGTTCCCAGACTGCTTACTGTGGACAGCTCTGCTTTACACTACTGAGCAAGAGTCTAGATAAAACTATGCTGTTATTTTGCCCCTGGGAGTGGGGTCAGTGTAAGCAACGTCACAGAAACATGAAAAGGAGAATGCAATATGACGTCCATTAAGAATGCCTTATGCCATCGTACGCGATGTATATTTAATGTGTGTTTAATGTTGCGGATTTAGAAGACAGTGCATTAGTAAGTTTGGTCATTGCGCTTAGTAGAGACGGTTCATGTGAAAAGAGATGTCATCCTGGAATTTAATGTAGATTCGATTTGTGCACACCATGACTATAATCCACTATATGTGGACCAGTAACGAACACAGAGATTAAAGATCTCTGAGTCTCTCCGCAAAGAGCTTTGAACACTGATCCACGGTATGTTAACACACACACACAAACACACACACACACACACACAGAGAGAGAGAGAGAGAGAGAGAGAGAGAGAGGGGAGAGATCTGTATGAGGTATGGGACTCATAGACCGATTTCATTTGTGACCCAGTTCTTGTCAGACTTTTGGACGATGAAAAAGTACAAGTGCCTGAGGTATTTCAGAACTAAACTGTGTTTAGTTTGAAACATAAAAAGCCAAATTAAACATCAACACACTTGTGAGATTCCAAATAATCTTTCCTAAAAGTCTTTCTAATGCTTTGACATGCGAGGATCCCTAACCTTATCCACTTTGGCTTGTCCTAAACCCATTTGAACTGCTATGATAGATGATACTGGCTTAGCTCACTCAAGCACTAAAGTCAGGCAGCTCTGACATGGCTTTGACTTTATGAGAGGATTTTTATTAGTCAACGTCAACATGGCGGGTGGGGCAGACGAACGCTAACTGTACAGTAAAATGTTCTGCTGGAGACTGCACAGATATGGCAAGAGGTGTGTCTTACAAATTAGCCCATATGAGGCGGACATGTAGATGGTGCAGTACGGTGAGGAACACTGTGTATGAGGAGATGCAATAAAAGTATAATGTGTGAATAAACTGGATAAATATCATTCAAACAGTTACCGATGGGGGGGAAAAAAAAACCCTACAGCCGCATATATAGACACACGCTGTCTGAGGAGAGAGCAATACTTTATTGGAAATGATACTGTGAGCTGATCCAAACTGTGAACCAGTGACAAGAGTCAGTGAACATAAGTCTTTCTACTTTTGCTGACTGTTATAGCCTACGGATCTCTCTTTTCTTTTCTTTTCTTTTCTTTTTTCTTTTCTCTTACTTTCTTCTCTCCTCTTTCCCTTATTCTCCAAAACTCTTTTTTCTTTTTCTCCACCCCCTCCTGATACATTCTCTGTCTTCTCTTCTCTCATCTATTCTTGTCACTACTTTATTTCCATATCAGCTTTCCTCTCCTCTGATAGTGTCTCAGTCACACTTTACCCAACCAAGTGCAGGGAAGAGAAGACTTTCCACTGACGTGTGTCCCTTAAATTGAGATGTCATCTTCCCGTGAAGTCATGCTTGCAAGATCTCTCTTTCTTTCTCTCTCTCTCTTACTCTATCTGTCTGTTTGTCTCTGTCTATCTGTCTTTCTCATGTGGTGTATGTAGTGTGAGAATCCTCTGCAGGGAGCCACTAAACCACTGGGAAGAAGAAAAAAATTAAAACCAAACTAAACTGACCAGTGGAATACTGACTATAACTGTGGAGTTTACTGCAGGCTGTCATTAGCTTTTTACATTAATATCTGTTGTATTTCTGATTAGTTAAAAGTAACACCTTGCATGCACTGTTAAAAAATATTCTGCCTTGATAGGATTTATATTGGCTCTTGTGTGCGTCAACTCTAAACATTGAGGGTCTTGATCACAACCCAAATCACTTTTATTGCTGAATTACACTGCATTTAACACTTGAGATGCAACACGTGTGAATTCCATGTAGAAAAACACACAGTACGTTCCCACTCTTAAAAATCATAAAACTCATAACACATTGGCTGAGACAACAATTTTCATAATCAACAGGCCATTTACGAGAGAAGGTTTTTGCATGAGTTGGTATTGTACGATGGGAAAAATATCCTAGCACAACAGTCTCCAACCCCCCCCCCCCCCCCCCCCCCCCCCCCACTTCACCTTACAACACAACGTGTCTCAGGTAGTGCGCAAATCTCTTTGACTCAACATTAAGGCAATGTTCTCATCAGTGATGAAAACAAAGCCACTTCACAAGAGGCCATAAGGAAGGAGAGTAATGGGGGAGGTAAACAGTAGCAGTATCCTAAAAGGTTGACGTAAATTCCGCCATCTGTCATTAACCACGAGGCAATGTTTTTAGTAAATTATCGACACATCGACACGTGAGCATCAGTCATTTGGAGGCATAGTAAACAGAGGAATAAAAATGATCTGCCAGGGGAACCCTTTGTATGTCTGTGCACAGCTAGCACAACCTGAGACTGGAGATAGAGTACAAAGCTAATGAAGACAAACGGCTCAAAACGGGCACGACAGCGTTCGCTCTTCACCTCTGCTCTTCTTTTCTCTTACGCTTTCTCTCCAACCTTTTTTGTTACTTCTAACACTCTTTTCTACAAAAAACCCCCCCTAAAAACATGTCGTTGTGGATTCTCCATTTTTGAACTGCATCATTTGACTTCATTAATCATTCATCTCTGTATTCCTCAATTACAACTGCATTAGAATTACACCTGATAGTCCTGCCAACCATCATAAACCTTTATGAGGGTTTACAGCATGTGGCAGAGGGAGGGGCCTAACGTACCCACCTAGTGTATTAATACCGGAACTGTCACCTCTCACATTATTCCTTATGCTCATGTGAAAAACTTCACTCTGAATCTTCAGGGGCTATTTAACTGAGCATATTTGGCTGGATTCATCAGCTACCAGTCAAGATTTGGGATGGACTGGAAAAGAGAAGGGAAGAAGCATATGGATTTGGGCGGAAATGATGGTGAGTCAGTTTAAAATGATGTAGCAGACAGGTGTCTGTACACCACAGAGACGTTTCTCGCTGTGAAGCCCGCTTTGAGAGTGAGGAGGAATGCCAACGACTTTTCCTGACTTCATCTGTATTCAGTGGAGTCGTGCAGAGCATAGTAGAGATCAGAGGGCTTAGGGTGCTTTGATAATATGGATTCTGATCATTTAAACATCTTTAGGGAAGAGATATATGGACAGATGATAAGTAACTGAGGCAAGAGTCTGAACAGCCTGCAAAATAGAATATTTCACATAACATTCATTTTAATGAGTATGACTTATAATCAGTAATAGCTGATGGGTTTATGATTTTCCCCATGCCTCTTAATACCAGATGGCAGAGTCTAATACTAAATAGGAAAAAAAAAAAGATTTTCAACCCTCTCAACACTCAAAAATAAAGTAATATTTGTGAACACAGAAACAGTGAAAAGTCATTTCATGGCAAATTATAGACGAACTACACCAATTTGATCCATTTCTCAACGTAATCTAGTTTAACATCTACACTTTTCAAGACATCAACCTTCATTAACATCTCCTCCTCTCCTGCAGAGGACGATGACGCTTCTGTCCCGATGTGGCGGCTGTTAATAATGGGTTGTAAACGAGCGGGGAAAAGTTCGGTGGGCAACACACTCTTGGGCGGAGGAACATTCGAGACGTGGGGAGGAGGGGGGAGCGCGGAAGCCCGGGGCTGGGCCGAGGGCCGTAAAATCAGCGTCGTGGACGCGTACGGCTGGGGCTTGGAAGAAAACGCCGTCTCCAAACGGGAGAAAATCGAGCTGATGAACGCCTTGACGCTGTGCGATCCCGGACCCCACGTCCTGCTCCTCGTCGTCCAGCCGCTTTCCTTCGGCCGTGCCGAGAGGGCGGCGCTGCAGAGACGCGTGGAGCTGCTGACGGAGGGCGCGTGGAGGCACACCATGGTGGTGTTCACGCTGGGGGACAAACTGCACGGGCGTCGCGTGCAGGAGCACGTCCAGACGGCGGGGCCGGACCTGCAGTGGCTGGTGACCAAGTGCCAGCACAGGTGCTGCGTCCTGAACAATAAGGACCCGAGCAACAGAGCACAGGTTTCCACCCTGTTAGACAAAGTGGAGGACATGGTGATGGAAAACGGAGGATGGCATTTCTCCCTCCACATGTACTGCAGGTTGGAGGAAGAGTGGATGAGGAGAGAGCAGGAGATAAAGGAGAAGACAGAAAGAGGAGTGGCTACGTGTCTGCCTGAGAAGGAACGCTCCGTGATCCCATACCAAAAAAGGCTGACCGGGCTGGGAAAAGAGAGTTTTATTAAATCGGTTAGCCATGGATGACCGTTCAACATCTGTGAAGAGGAGTCCGGTTTCTCTTTTCAAACTGCGTTTCTCTCCATGTCTTTAAACCAATAACAATTTTCCCTTTTACCACAAGGTTCATAAAACCTTTAACCGCATTGCTATGCATGCCGCACTCTTTTGATATGTCATACCTTCTACGCACTCCATTCAAGTCTGCTGGCATACAAGTCTTTGCTAGTATACCGTGACTATTAGAGCATTATCCCTAATTACTGTAGCTTGGATTGAACTTGGTGTGTAAACCAGACTCAGGTAAGTGTTACAGTTAAGTCCAGAAACATGGGCTTGCTGCAACAGCGCAGAGAGACAAATTGAACGCTTATCTTTGGCCAGGACCTGTTCTGATATGACTCTGTGGGTTTAGTGTCTACTATTCTGCTTTGACAGGATTTATCTCTTGTGTGCATCAGCTCTAAACAATAATGACCTTTAACCTTCATGTCTTGATCACAGTCCAAACTACTCTTGTTACATAATTACACTGCATTACTAACAGAGCAAATTCAGTATGTATTGAGCGGTGAGAATTATTTTTATTTATTTATTTATTTTTTGGAAAGATGATTTTTTTTTGGGAATGATCCAAACCATAAACAAGCAAATTCCTAATGAAATCGTCATGATCTGAGCGAATGACCACTGGGAGAGAAGTCGTCTAGATCGGATGGTGATGGGAAAAAAAAGAATGCCCTGGCACTAGGTCCTTTACAGTCGGAACATGATAACATGATTTATCTGTCACTATCTGTCAGCGTAATGGCAGCCTGACTGGATTAAGCCCATAAATCTAAAACATGAGCATCATAAATACGTAGACTGTCGGACAATACAGCAAGTGTATGGCAGTATAAGAACACACAGCTAAAGGGCAAGCAGTCATTCAGAATAGCACGGACTTGCATGTTATCTGTGCGCATGTATTCTAGAATGTGGGACTATGACTTTTTGTTGAATTGTGTTGTACTGGACTACGATATTTTATTGAACTGTGTGCTACAATTGAGTTACTGTTGACTTAACCATAGCTGACAAAATAAACAGGTCTTCTGATGAGATGTCCTGTCTAGTTCCTTCCCTGTCCGCTCTGCTCATCTTCTCTCCCTCCTGTTTCTAAAAGCGCCGTCACTACATCCTTTAGGTACAAAGCAAGCCTTCCTCAGGCTGCTTCCTTTGTACTTCTTTCTCCCTCTGTTGCTTCGGTGAATACTCCTACACTTCTCCCTCTCTACCTCTCCCTCTTTCTGTCTCTCACATTAATGCTCCTCAGAGTGACTCATGTCCATATCATTACCTACAGCTGCAAGCAGGCACTTTGGTTGATCTGCAATCTGTGCGTCATCTTAAATCTAAAAAGGTGCAGTCCTCTAATCCTAACGCTTAGAATGCAGTGCCTCGCTTAACAGATCAAAGAGAGAGAGAGAGAGAGAGAGAGAGAGAGAGAGAGAGAGAGAAGAGAGAAGGAGAATTTGTCAAAGGGGTTACAGTATTACAGTATATCTGGCCTCTTGTGACAGGATGTTCAAACAACATTTCATTATGAGAAGATAAATAAGTCAGAGACATGGGATGAGAAGAGACATGAACACAGTATTACACGTTAGGTCAGGTGCTGAGACTCATCAAAGAGCAATGCCGATGAAAGGTAAAACCAACAAGGGTGATTTGCATCTACAGCCAAAGGCTAATTTCTATCTGAAGATATGATGTACCTTTCTGGTCAGAGCTATTTACGGTATAGATTGCCATTTCAGATAAGAGGGAGGACAGGGAATCTTTTCAGGATGTTTTATTGTGAAGTATATACGACAAAGAATAAAACTAGATTAAAAAAAAAAGTATCATTCTAGGCTTCCACTTCAGCAGCTCCTGAGGTGAACAGGTGATCCACTAACCTCTTTTCCACTAGCTGTCTGACCCTGAAATAATCTAGCTCTCCTGCTGTGACCCAGTTTGGTGATGTAACAGGGTATGGCTGGGCGGCAGGGCCTGTTATACTTTGAGTCAACACACAGGTCACCGCCCTGTTCAAGCTGTAAGAGGAGAGGGAGGTGCTTGATCTTTCTGCATTCAACTAATCGCAAGGTTTCCCCTCGAACCACCTCAGGAAGTTTCCAGTGATATGTGAGCAGTTTGGGCATGAGCTGGTCTGTACTGGTCTTGAGACTTATACCATTTAGGGTTCTCTGAAATTGAGACACAGAGGTTCCTGAAAGAGGGCAAAGGCAAATTCTCCAGGGGCCACTCTGGTCCTCCAACCGCAGCACTCAGCACACTTTGTACTTTACACAGACACCGACACCGACACACACACACACAAACACACACACACACACACACACACACACACGAAAGTATTCTATTGTCTCTGTTCAGAGCACACTGTACTAGCTACATAATCAACTGATGAAAATTTGTCAAAGCAGCAGAATTGAGGGCACAGGCAGGAGATTACTTTTTTTTTTTTTTTTTTTTTTTAGAGAGAGACTGTTCCATTCAGGACCCCATATCACTTCCCTGCATGAGTAAAGGAACGAATCCAGACGAGAGGATTAGCAATGTGATCAAACTAAGAGGGAAAGAGTAAGATTACAAAACCTAACTATGTAAAGATATATTGGGAGACCAGAGAGAGGAGAGAAGTACACATAGATTTTTGGATCATGTGGCAGAGGAGGACAAAAGGCAGGACAAAGATCAATAGGGCTGGGAGAGAGAGAGAGAGAGAGAGAGAGAGGGAGGTTGTGTGTGTGTATCTGTATGTGTGTGTGTGTGTGTGTGTGTGTGTGTACGTACGTGCTTGTACTCTCTAATACTTCAAAATCACCTCTGCCCAGTCGAGCTGAGGCTAGAGTACTCATTCTGTTCCACAACAAGGCCCGGGCAGCTCTTTAAGCTCAGGGCAGTCAGATGTGGTTGAGGACGGACTGAGAGGGATCTGGAGTGTAATGGACTGTGCTGACAGGAAATAAAACAGCAGTAGGAAATAAAACAGCAGTGAAACAGGCTTGTTTCCCAGTCTCCTACGCTCTACTGTAATGACCTTTACGACCCTTTCTCCTTCTCCGCCACCGCTCTCTGCCCCGTGATGAACAATCCACGAAGAAACAGAGCCCCGAACGTGACAACCGATTCATCAGAGTACCGAACACGGAGAACACACTCTGTTTCATTAGCTCCGCTCTTTCAATGTAACAATGGTACGTAGGCAGAAAAGCAGAGACTGGCTTGAGCTCTATGTCAAAAAAAGGCACATTCTTTCCTGTGCTAAGGAAAAGGTGTGAGTTAAACTCAGAAGTTTAACTCGGTGGCTTTTGTGAAGAACGCAGATGTGACAGGAAAAGAGGCAAGGAGCGGTGACTAAATTGGAGGTGTCGGCGTATCAATCTGAAAAGCTCAATTGAACTGGATCTGAGAACTTACCAGAATAAATTGACGCCCCAGACATCTTCGCTCTTGTCCTTTTATGTGAGCTAGTCATTAGTCAAAGAAGCAACCTTTGGATCAATGAATGCCCCAGAGCCTCACACAATGCCTATACGCTGCAGAACTACTAAACACTGCAATCTACACTTCACATGTGCCGTTTCTAACATCTGCTGAAAAAGATATAGGATTTATGACATGTTTAGTGTGTGTGTGTGTGTGTGTGTGTGTGTGTGTGTGTGTGTGTGTGTGTGTGCGCGCGCGTGTGTGAACACATGTTCTGTTTAGTTCTGTTTAGTGTGTTTTTCTGTCTGCCTGTCAAGAAATGTAAACAGCAGTTAAAAAATAGAATGAAATTACTGCCTCTCTGGCCCAATTTCTCTTTCTGTCTGCACAGCACATGAGCAGGTCCTAACACACACACACACACAACACAATGTATATCACATTTCAGGACAGGTGAAAACTGTAGGTAATTGAGATTGAACATCATACACACAGAACAGCATAACAAGCAGGTTCGAACATCCAGCACATCCAGAGAAAACACATACCCTATATTCAGTCCAGAGAAGTGAGTATGAGGAAACGATATTGTTCCCTCTAAAAAAAAAAAAACACAAGTATTTGGTCTTTTGTGTTCAATGAAAGGTGAGTGAGAATAAGGTGGGTGGTGGTACAGCCTTTAAAGGGCTTTAGTTTAGTCTGTGAAAGTGTACTTTCCCACTGGCCTTTGCAAATAGCTTTGGGGTGGCGAGCACACTTTGTACAACTCAATCTCTTCTCCAGTGTTCCCTAGACACTCTGTCTCTTGTTATTTTTGCCATCCTCTTTCTCTTCCCACGTCTCTTTTGTCTCTGACTGTTGATGACTGTTTCCACGGTAACTCCTTCAGGCAATTAGGTGCACAAATATTGTGGAACAGATTCAAAAAAGAGATAAAGCACTGGGGGGGGGGGGGGGGGGGGGGGGGAGGAGGGGGAGGGGGGTCAGGTGTGAAATGAATTCATCAGAACCGTGTAAAGAAGAAGTGTGTGGCACTGTGTGATCGTGAGCTAAGGCCCTAATATTCTTAAACGGACTCTTTTCAGTAAAGCTACTCTTTTGTTTTTTTTTTTGTGTGTGTGACTGCTGAACTGAAAACGGTTGGCTAAGCAGAAGCATTCTCTTCCTAGAAACATCACATTTATTCACATATGAATTATACAAATATCAAAAGTGCCTGTGGCAGAAGCCGTATTTACTGAATTCAACTTTACTACGTGGCACTGAGTCATCTGCCAAAAGAGAAACTGAATATACAAACATGACTGTTAGTCTTGTTATCCACAAAAACTTCTTTTGCAATGAGAAAAAGACAAAAAACAAACTGGTGTGAGTAATTCTCCTGTGTTGTATTTAAAGGTGTTCCTGTGACAGTGTAGTGGTTTAAACATTAGCCTACCATCCTGCACAAACACCCCTCTGTGCTCTTATTGTTTTCTCCAAAATATGCCCTGAGGGAAAAGACAAACTGAAGCTTACAGAGCTGATGGCAAAAGCCCTAAACACACACACACACACGCACAGATACAAACACATACACAGATACACACACATACACACGCATACAAGCACACACACATGCACAGAGACACACACACACAGACACACACACAGATACACACACAGATACACACACATACAAACGCATACAAGCGCACTCACACACACACACACACACACACACACACACAGATACAAACACATACACACACACACACACACACACACGCACAGATACAAACACATACACAGATACACACACAGACACACGCATACAAGCACACACACATGCACAGAGACACACACACACACACACGCGCACACACACACACACACACACACACACACACACACACAGACACACACACAGACACACACACAGATACAAACACATACACAGATACACACACATACACACGCATACAAGCACACACACATGCACAGAGACACACACACACACATACACACACACACACAAATGACACTCACTTAGACATATATTATTATTATAAAAAAAAAGTCTCTCATTTCAACCAACTGAAATGCCAAGCACAGACCTTGTCCACTTATTATCTTATAGAAGACTGCCTGAGGACCCAAATTTAATAAAAACCCTCAGTATCTGTTCATATCAGAATACTCATGAGGGAAATCAAAATATTATGGAACCAACATCTACAAGTAGGGCGGCAAAACTGCTTCTTACACGTACATACGCAATGTTTTCTCTTCGTATGGATTTTCTCTCTCTTTTGTGAAGGATAAATGGATTAGATGAGTTGTTGCATAGGCGTTGAGTTCTCCTAGTCATTTACAGGCTGCCTTTTGTCCATCATAGATAGAGACAATGGACTCAGCAGCTGCACATGACAGACCTCAGTTCTATCCGTATGGCTTTAGATTGGATCCTACTGACTAATCCCCCAGCGATTAGCCCTCAATTAACACACAGCCAAAGTGTTTGTCCTCAAAAGAGGACGTTTCCATTTTTTATGTGCAAAATGGAAGGAAGGATGTGATTACTTTATCTCATTAGTGATGATATCATTTCTCTTCCACCCCCCTTTCTCTCTGTCTGTCTGTCTCTCTCTGTCATGCACACACACATACACCCACTCACATATGTCACATATGAAAACCGAGGGCATATTTAAGGGGCATTAATGCACAAAACTCGACACACTCTCTTTGTCAGATGGAATCTAATGGCACATGTCTTAGTTATTTGACTGGTGGAGCAGGACAGCTGTCTGACCCAGCCTGTACCGCTGACTGATACAAACTGCATGAGCCAATTAAAAGGCCAGGCAGCACGGAGGCCGGCCCCTAAGCAGTCCGCTCAGTCACCACTCAGCCACTCATTACCCAGAAGCCCCGAAGGTTTAGCTGCAGAATGGCTGCCAGCTGCTCTGATCTACTGAGAGACAGAGGGATGGGTGATACACACACGCGCATGTATGTACGCACACACACACACAGACACACACACGCACAACAGAACCTAAACCCTCAGAGACAGATTGCAAGAGTGTCTTTTGCATGGCTGGTCTATATGAAAAGGGCAGTGTGACAAGAATATATTAGAATATATGAGGGAGTGAAGAGAAGGTAAATGAGTTGTCGTTGTCCTTTGCACATTATTAACCTTAACTTAGCTTTGATTATGTAACAGCCAGAATGATGGGAGATTCACATTTCTCACTTGGAGCCTTTTTAGTCAAAACAGTCATAAAACACCTCACAGGTAATATCTAAAGTCCTGTCCTGACAAACTGATCCGTCCTCCTATAATTTACCACAGAGGTCATTTATCTGGATTATGCCACAGCAAGGTCTGTGCGAGAGACGCTGTCTTTATGTAGCTCTCTTTCCATATTATTTTCAAATCTCTTTTACAAAAGGTGTCACACACGAGTCGTACCTCATACCTCGAGAGACTAACTACATGTCTTTTCAAAATAAAGAGTTTTAGGCGCTGGCCGTGCGTAAGGACGGTGCATTCAGTCAGTTTTGGCTTTGAGTGATTCTCTCAGCAGGTTGAGCGAAAGGGCTGTAGTCTGATAAGCCAACAATGTGGTGTTTAAGCCTCTCTACCCCCTCTCTGTCTGGAGTGGTGTACGCAGGGAGGGCGGAGGGGAAGGGGGGGGGGGGGTGGCGCTGTGAAGAGTCAAAGAGGACACTAATCGCTCAGATAAGATGCAGATGATCCTGCAGACGTGGACGGTGAGGCCGCCTAAGGTTAGCGGCACAGGGCTAACCCACTGACCCACATACTGTCTTTATTTACCCAAACACACTGACATCCAACCAGGAGCACACAAACAAACATACACACGCACACACACACACACACACAGACCCAGACACACAGTATCTGAGACAGACTAGGTGACACACACACACACACTGTCTGAGACAGAAACACACAGAAATGGGGTAAAAAAGAGAGAGAGAGAGAGAGAGAGAGAGAGAGAGAGAGTGTGGTGGTGGTGACATTGGCATACTGTGACAGAGTCTCTTTGTTTCCTTCACTCTCTTTCACCCCGAATGACAGTAATTATCCCATTCTCCTGTTCCACCTCATCTCACCTCTCTCTTCTTTCCATCATATTTCTCTCTCTTTCTTTCCTGTCTGTCTCTTGTTTCCCTCCTCTGCCTGTCTGTCTGTTCTCCCTCTCTCGCTCTCTCTGTCTGTCTCTCTCTCTCTCTCCCTCTCTATCTATCTAGCCATCTATCTCACTGTCCCTCTGTGGCTCTTATTCTCATTCATCCACTATATTTCACTTTGAATGCCATTTTCATCCCTTCATTTCTACCAGAGGGTGTCTGTGGGCCATGTGTATGTGTGAGGAGAAAAAAAGGCCCGTCGTTGAGGATTAGGCAGTGTTGTTTGATGAATCAAAGCAAGGCTAATTGGTGTATTTAATCACAGACAAGACAGGGCACACTGACAACAGTTTGCTGCCAGACACACAGAAAAAAGTGAATGGTAGAGACAGGCAGAGGAAGACACTGAGAAAAAGAGCATGAGGGACAGACAGAGAGAAGGGATGAATATTTTCATATTTTCCTTGAATTTTCCAAACTGTAACCACGTGCCATCCATAAGAAGCTCTCTGAAGGTCTGTCCATTGCCCTGGTGTGTCAGGTTTTCGAGTTGGAGAATTGGAGGCCACAGGAGCTCCCGGTCATCTGCTGGGTTAGGCACAGGGCAGGGTTCTGGCTGGGGCCTGAGCGTTGCTTTTCATTTTCGGGGTAATGAGTCATTACAGGAGTAATAAATGACCTGTTAAGGTCCTACTCTACTCTTAATGTTCTGTGTAATGAGAACAGAGACTCACTCACACCTTCTCTTTAAGACCTCATATTCTTCCTGTGACAACATGCTGTCACGCTACACAGAGAGGCCTATACACAGACATACACACACACACACACACACACACACACACACTCACACACACACAGGTACACACACACACACACATGCGCACGCACACACACACACGCACACACACACACAGATGCATGCACACATAGACACACATAAACTCTGAGCCTCATCGTGTGACACATATGCTTAGACACATACTCATGTTTCTACTAAATATATTTCTCTATAACTCCTCCATATACAGACACACAAACAGACACAAACACAAACACACACACACACACACACACACACACGGGTCTAACTTTCTCCCACAGTCTGTCTGTGCTTGCTCAGCCTCACACAATCAGTGCTTTCAGATACTTCTGCTCCGATACTCATCTGACAATTCTAACAGAATTCCATCGAATCACATATGCTCTCTCTCTCCCTCTACCCCCCTCTCTCTCTCTGACGCTCTCTCTCTCACACACAAACACACACACACGCACACACACACACACACACACAAATACATACACACAAAAATGTTGAGCACAGACAGTATCAAGGGATTTAACAGAGGCTTGGCTAAACTCAGCAAACCCTCCACCACAGAGGACTGCAGAACTCTGGGCTTTACAGTGGCTGTTGAGTACAGGAGGCTGATCTCCACCTCGTTTGCTTTTATCACAGAATAAATGTATATTAAAAAGCAGCTGTGTCCCTGTCCTCTGACAAGGCCCACTGGCACCACAGTGTTAATACTAAATCTCTGAAGGGCTTTAGCTTGTTATGGTTTAGATATTGGATAGGACTGAAAATGTCACAGCCAACAGTACTCCTGCCTCCTGACAGACACACACACACACACACACGCAAACACACACGTCATTACCATTCATACCGCTCATAATTTGCACTCATCTCTCTCTCTCTCTCTCTCTGTCTCTCTCTCTCTCTCTCTCGCTCGTTATCTCTGTTCTCCCATATGAGGTCTATCCAGCATATGCACATGTGTTCACACACACACACACACACACACACACACACACATGTGTTCACACACACACACACACACATCTGTGGCACACATCAGGGGACGAGACTCTTACTGTTACACTGGAGAGACTGGCTTTGGCTAAAGCTGACGACAAAAAACAGTTTATCTAAAAGTAAAAAAAAAAAAAAAAAAAACGCCTCTCAACATTCACTTCAGTCAGACTTCTAAGCTTTACTGAGAGCTTTCAGCTAGTCACACCATTACCATGTCTAAAAGGAGCCTTTAAAGCAAGCTTTGAAGAGCTTTCAAACAAACTGTGGGACTCAAATGCAGTTCGCTTTACAGGTCTTTTTCACCACAGAGTCCAGATATAGGGCTCTTTCAACATCGAATAAGGGTTTTAACAGAAACCCTTCTCCCTGTTCCTAAACCCGCATCAAAGAAAAGAAATAACCACCAGGAGGAGACAAATGTCATATGTTCTCATCTGGAAAGTTTAAAAAAAACAAAACAAAACAAAAAAAAAATTAAAACATCCTTGCACTAATCATCCTAGCTTATTGCTGGTTTCCACCGCTATTTTCAGTTCATTTAAAGTTTACAACGCGGTGACAGTTTATTTGAACTCATCCGCCACACTCACTTGTTGACCGCAAAGGCTGATCTCAGAGCTGCACTTACTTAAGTACAAAAAGCTATGAGATAAGGTGGGCTGGCAACTAAAGAACAAAAAAAAAGTGTCTGGTACGTTCTGTTATCTGAGGAGAGGAGGGAAAAGATCTATGGGAGAAAGACATACAGAACTGAAATCTGTGAACGTTTTATTTATTTATTTATTTTATTTTTTGGGGGGTTGCTTTTTTTTTTTTTTTTTTGTTCTTACACATGTGAAGAGTAGCGGGCTCTTGATGTTTTGGTATTAAAAGAGGCTCAGAGGTGATCTAACAATATGCCTGTGGCTGCCTCTGCTTCACGCCAACAGTGTTCCTGCCTGACTGTGCTAGATTACTAAAGTGTTTCCAAAATACGCTGAGGGATGAAGGAACTCACTGAACCCCTACAAAGATTCAACACGCGGGTTCTTTTTTTTTTTTGTACTTTAGAGTACAAGGAGTGCCCGAGGTGCTCCGCCTGGAAACAGCGCTCCCTCGAGCGATAAAGACACATGGTCGTGCAAAAAGTTTTCAAGAGAATTTTTTCACCGTTTAAAAACGTGTGAGCACACCACGCATTTAGAATGACCGTGGAGCAGCAGGTTTGTGCGGAAGAACGCCCCGGAAGAGTCTAATGTCGCACGTTTGAAATGTTGCTAAAGTTCTTAAGTTTTCTACAGTTTTGGGGTAAGATACTTTCTACATGAATAATGAATGTGTATTTAGCCATGTCAGATCCCCTGAAGTGCAGACTGCTTGAAACAAAAAAAAGGCCTGTCTTAAAGTCCAGGCCTTTTAATCCCTCTGTAAGCATACACAGAGCGTAGACAGCGTAATAGCACCAGACTTCAAGTTCAGATCGTATCAGCCGCTCCTTTGCACAAACGCATACCACAGAGAACACCGCAATAACACAATTACAATGTAGATCTTATCGAACCCTATATGCGCAGACGCATACCACAGATTGCGTAATAGCTGCAGACGTTAAGCTCAGTTCAAATGGATTCAACATGAACACAAGGCAGCTAGAGTGTAAAACCCAAATCAGAGGAAAGCATGAAAAGAAAGGAGTCAGGGTACAAGCTATATATAAGCCGGTCTATATAAAGCCTTAGGGAAGAGATAGTATCGGAGGAGAGAGAGAGACTTACGATCAAGGCCATTGATGTAACGCATGGTTATCTCACAGTGACCCCATACAGCGCTCACTATGGGGTAAAGCTTCTTCCCTTTCAACCCACGGAAGGCCACGCCCAGGTACTGTCCGTCCACCATGAAGCTTAGTGTGCCCTCGTCCATGTCTAGGACCACCAGGAGAGTGTCGGGCAGCACGAACGCCTCTTCTGGCTCCAAGAAGCAGGGGTAAGTGGGAGCCGAAGATGACGGTCTGTTCTTACTGTTGTGGTACAGCTTGTTACGACCTAGGTCCCAGCCCCAGGACTCGCCGTCGCTTCCCACTAGGGAGGTGTAACCGACCGAGTGTAAGGGAGCGTCGACCGTCGCCACGCCGACGACCGCGTGGGTTCCCCGTTGCCTGGCGGGCCAGTGTATGCTCCAGACGTGAAGCCCTCTCGTGTAGCCCACCCGTCCCCGGATGCAGTCCGTGCTTTGGGCCACGGGGTGGCGGTGAAAGGTTAGCTTATCATCCTCTTTGATGAAGATGTTGAGGGAACGATCGTCGGGATTCCAGGCGTGACGCAGCTGTAGTTCGGGCGGTGCCGCGGGCATGTCTAACAGCAGGTCCAGCCGGGCCGGTTTGAAGAAGTCCGGCCCGCGCAGCTCTCGCCGAAGAGGCCGAAAAGACGGTTCTCCTCGCACATCCACTGACTTGATGCTCCCAGAGATCTTCTGACCCATGGCGAAAGAGGTAAGAGGGAAAGGGAAGGGGGAGAGGGGAGGGGAGAGGGGGTAACGGTGTTACGTGGGGCAGGTGCGTCCTCTGACGTCCGCTGTTACCTCATCAAATCGGATGCCTGTCTGAGACTTTGATCTCACGTCAACACCTCGTAGTGTCCAGCGGGCCAGTTTCACCCAGCCTGTGGTCCTGAAAGAAGACACACACATATATGTATGAGAACATCTAGAAGTAATGAATTATAATACCGAGGCACACACACACACACACAAACGCACACATATATACACATACACATACACAGTCCTCTTCATCTCCCTGTAATACACACAGAAGCTGGAGAATATTGAGCTGTCTCTTTCTGGAGAGACACACTACCCTGGGGGAGGGGGGGGGGGGGGTTCTGGAGGTGCACTCATTTAGCTGATCCATTTTTAATGAGTCTTTTTAAAAGAATGGAGCATGCGAGGAGGAAAAAAAAAAGCAGGAAGGAAACAAAAAATGTGTAATAATTCATTTCCAACCCCATAGGCTCCACTGGCTTGACAAACTCAAGTGGAGAGAGAGAGAGAGAGAGAGGAAAAGTCTGTGTTTGCATGGATAAATGTCAGAGTAGCATTTCCACATCAACAGCCTGGCTACATTCAAAGGCTGCCACTGCAAAAAAAGAGAGCAGATTAAAAAAGAGAGATGGGACAGTGATATGTTAAACATACGCAACCCAACGAAACACTAGCAGTCACTTCCCGCTTGGGTTAGTGACGCACTACCTTTTTCCAGGAATGAAAGCCGTCTCTTCCAGTTCTCAGGAAAGTGTCCCAGCTGCATTAGAAGCCAGCTGACACCCCTAGCCACGCAACATAAATACAACCATAAACATATATGTAGCCTTTGCACAAGCACCCAAACACCTGGCTTTTCCTAACTGACTGATAATGAGGTCACCAAGGGAGAGGAAGAGATGTTGATGCAGAGGTGATGTATACGTGCAATCGTTCACGCTGTCAGACACCCAGTCAGACAGTCCGTCACACACTCTTCAGACGGTACCGCCACACTCGGGTCAAACACCACAGCGAACACTCTCTCTCTCTCTCTCTCTCTCTCTGTCTCTTTCTCTCATAAACATGCACACAGAGACACACATCTACACACATATACACAAACACATGCATTCCAGCAGCCAGACAGTCCTCAGACAGTCCAACCACTCTGAGGTAACAGACAGAGGAAGAGAGAGAGGGAAAGAGAGGCCTCGATTCAGACAACAGGAAGGAGGGTGGCCAGACAGCCAGACAGTCAAAGTCAGGAATCCTGGTGAAAAGTGTTAGCGAATATTAAGGGGAAAATAAATGAGGTCATGATGGGGGTGGGGGGGTAGGAAAGTGAGCTGCCAAGGAGACCTACTCCAATGTGCCCTGACTTGCCATTCTCCTATACTGAAACTAGGTAACTCTCTCATTTCAGACCCCTGCGGTGGTACAAACCAGCACAAAGCAAGCCAAACGGATATGCTCCCTGCAGTAACCTTGAGTAATTTTGATTCAATCCAGACATCTCAATTTCTTAATCAAACTCAGATTGAAAATCATTCAGTCATTCACAACACGGTCCAGTCACTAATGATTCTAATCACAGCCAGTAGAAATATAATTATTCTGTGAGTAGGGATGGTGTTAAATACCGCTTGACGCAGAGACGAAACCTGATTACATCCGGATGAAACAGAACGTGCAACAGAGTAGAGGAATTTGTCTCTTCCTTCCCTAGTCTAGTGACAACTAAAGGAGGCTCCATGATTTACCACAAATGTGTGTTTTTTTTTTTTGCTTGGATCAATTCTTTCCACTTAACGTTGAGTTTCAAAGTACATGCGAGGGCACCAAAAGCATACATAGATGGCTTATTTTGGATGACTCTTCTACTGATAAAGCTAAACGCTCTCATCTTCTATTTCCATTTCCTCGGGTTTCTGCAGGAGACCGCTCACCCGCCTGATTCGGTTGGACAAACACACACACGCGCGCGCACACACACACACACACACAGACACACACACACACAGAGGTGCCAAGCATCCTGTTTACTCATTCTGTCAGTTGACTGGCACCGAGTGGCCATCACACACGGAATGAGAATGATTGTGTGTCATCATTACATCACGCCGACAGAGAGAAGAGCGAAGATGTAATGGCAGTTAGGATAACACGAGCAACACCATGAACCAAATCAATTACGCAAACTTTCTCGGCTTAATGATGCCTGACCGCCTGAGACGACGATAAGGTAATGATAATGACCGCACTTTAATGTACCACTCTGGTGGTTTTGTTTTTTTTGGGTTTTTTTTGTCCTTCTGCTCAACCGTGTGAAACACTGGAATGGAGGTGGGGTGGGGTGGGGTGAGGGTGGGAGGGGTTGTTTAGACCCTTAACGGTACGAAACGAGAAAACTGCCTCATTGTATCTGTATGGCTCTTGTTCTCTGGCTGTTCCTTCTTCCTAAATGGCTCTATCAGTTCCCTAACCACGGAAGTTCCGGACAGTTCCACGGCTATTTTGTGTCTGGCTCTGTTACCTGTCTGTTTCATTTTCCACACATGCAGAGCTGCATTTCATGCCAATTTGTATGCTACATTGTATTGTGCTCTCCCATGTCACATTTAGTGTTCTGGACCTTCACGTTTTCTCTAGCCCGGCATTTCACATCCTGTTCTCCCAATCCTCTGTGGAACTCTAGTCCACTACACCCACAAGATGATAAGTCAGCAGTGCTTTCTCCATGCCCCCCCCTCTCCCCACCCCCCGCTTAGACAGTGTAAGAGAGTGCTCTACACTGCAGATGCATAGGCCCGCGTAGATGACGCTGTGCACAAGCTATGCACACATAAAACTAGAATGTTCTCAATGTCTTCCAACTTTATGATCCTGAGTAAAACAGAAGCCAGTGCCTGCCCCTTACAGTTTTTTGACTGGCTGTTGGAATCATCCTCTGTGCTGTGTTCAGACTGTTTTTTGTTGTTGTTGTTGTTGTTTGTTTGTTTTGTTTATGTACTAGTAGAGCTCACATGAAGCCTCCTCACACACGCCCTAGCACCTGGGTGGTACAGGTGCACTTCAGGGTCATGGGTGTTTCGGGGGGGGGGGGGCAGAGGGGGAAAGAGGGTACCTATGTCCTCACCAGCCTTGTCACAGACACCGATGAGGTGATGTACATAGTTAGCCTAGCCGCTGACAGCTTTGAAAAACAGGAAAGGCAGCCTCACCATCTGTTGTTTACAGCCAATCTCTCCCTCTATTTTATTTGGAGTTTCTCTTTTCTCCTTTTTTTTTATATCTCACTCTCTCCCTTTTCTCTCTCCTGCCGAGAATTCATTTAAAAGAGTCTGCTCAGACCAGCTTGTCTGTCAGGTGGGTTTGTCGCCAACGCGAGTGCCAGAACATTGGACAGACAGTCATACGGTCACGCATCCAGTCCCCAGGTCCAGCTGTCCACCCTGGGCACTGGTAATTAAACAGTCCCTGCTTTGAGAGAAGCACTAACACCTAAATGACTGGCGTGAGAAATATGCAGGATGTAGACAGGGGCATCTGTTCTCCAAGCTGCTGAGTTTTTTTGTTTGTTTTGTTTGTTTTTTTTGTGTCTTTTTTTTGATGAGAACATTCTGGAAGGGACAGAGAATTAGCCTGACTGACTGTTTTGCTCCTGAATCTCGGAGGGAAGGAAAGAAGAAAAAAAAAAGAGAAACTGCAAATATCTCTCGTGAGATATTTGAGTTCATAAACACGCTTTAAAGCGAATTCTGTCAGACAGGCTTTGGTTGGTGTCGCGGGCTTTGATGTGACACGCGGGTGTATGGACTGAGAGAGAGAGAGAACTTCACAGATTGCCCTTGGAGAGTGTCACATCAAACGCAGCCGTCGACTCGGCAAAAGCCAAAACAGGACAAGCGCAGACCTTACGCCAACGCTGCTTCCAATTAGAGATAAGCGATCGGTCTACAACACGGACACAACTATTCAAAAATGACCCTTACATTTACATTAAAAAAACCTTTTTGAAAAAAACCATGTTCAGGACAAGTATGGACGGAAACAGTGAGCAGAACCAAAGCGAATTCAGAAGAATGCACATGTTGAGCTTAAATGATTAATCCTGTTCTAATTGAGCTCCAATTCAGTTCTCATTCAAAGGTTAAAATGTTTAAGAACAAAGCCTTTGTACAACCTCATGCTCAGCTTAAACATCTTAATGCTGTGAACTTTTTTTTTCTTTCTTTCTTTCTTTTCTTTTTTTTTTTTTTTTTGATAGCTCTTTCTTTCCTCCACCCTCCTTTCTACTACTTCTCTTGGGAAAAGCACAACAATAACAGTCCATAAAATAGTGTGTGTCTGAGGCAATTTGCAGCCTAGCAATCCGTGAAAGTCTGACAGGCCAAAATAGCTTTTATTCAGAGGCGTCCAAGTGTAGAAGAACGGGACGGAAAAGAATGCTTTCAATCAACAACCCCTCTGGACTTGCCTTTGCTACAAAGACATTGTAAAATCTTTAACGCTCGCAGAAAATGATTTGATTTTCCTTTGTAGTTGCGCACAAAATCAGCTATTTCCCAATTCCTCAAAGACCTGCTTCGGTCTCTCATATGACGACGTTCACCGTTCAGATAATGAGCTTTTAAAATAGTAGTAGGAGGTATTGATTGGACATTTTGACCACATAAACGTCAGACGTCGACCAAGGAAAGGCCGAGAAATTTGTTAGGACCAAAGCTCATTAATCAAAATGTCCACCCCCGAATCAGCCAGCACTCCCCACTGACTCCACCAACTACACTCTCTCTGAAAAAAACCCCAAAAAAACACGTACTCTCTCTCTCTCAATCTCTCTCTCTCTGTGTTTCTAACAAACACACGAACATGCATGCATGCAAACAAACACAAATCTCATTTTTGTGGCAAGCCTGCGAGCGGTTTCCCTGTGACTGTGTCAAACTCTGAAACAGAACACACGTAAGTTCCAAAGGGACATGCAAAGACTTGTGTATGTAATTTACCATTTTAGACACAAAAGCATTGTTGAAGAAAACAGTTTTGCGTGAGGAGGCCGTAGCTCTTTAAATGGGTTTGAAACTGAGCGCTAACTTCTCCCCGTAGACCAGATCCCTTAAGAGTTCACTCAGTCCGTGGTTTCCAGTCCAATGCTCTCAGACAACACACAGTGATTAAACAAGTCCCTGTCTCTTATCCTCCCTCTCTCCTCTCTGCTCAGCCTAATGTGCTTCTGTAGGGGTCATTTACAAGACAGAGTAACACCACCAAAAAACCCCCCCCAAAAAAACAGAGCTTCCATAAACACATTGCACAACCGATGATACACGTTAACAAGCACACACGCACGCGTGCGCGCACACACACAAGCATTTACACATAATAACCATGATAAAGTCGTCATTACCCTTCCCTCAACCCGCCCCCCCACACACACACACACACAAATAAACATGCACACACACACACACACAGACGCGCACACACACATGCACCACACCCGTTCAGGACACAATGAAAAGCATTCAGGCATGTTCTATACAGCCTGTCCTTTTCCAAACCTAGAGTGCAAGTCAACACTGTGGGGTTTTTTCCTCTGGAAGAAGGAAAAACAAAACCAAACACTACCCCCCCCAAAAACAAAACAAAACAAAACAAAAAAAAAACAAAAGAAAGGAAAAGCAAAGGAAGACAGGGACAGTGACGCGCAGTACCCGGCTGAAAAAAATCCGACTGCCCTTACTCTCTAATCACCTTATCTGATAAGACACAGCAGCTGAGAAAACAGGACGGGTTTGGAAAGAGAGCCGTACCCGAAAGGGCTGCTCTGGACTTCTCTCTCTCTCTCTCTCTCTCTCTCTCTCACATGCTATGGTCAGATTCATCACCACACACAAACAGATAAAGAGAGTGGGAACCCAGCGCAGGTCGTAGAAGCGGCAACACTCAAAGATCCCAAGGCTCAGAACATCAGAGGAGCACGTATCCCTCAGAGTGAACGAGAAGAATGTGCCGGAAAGCTTAGCTAACCGACCCGGGAAAAGGGAATCTGCGGGCCAGCTGGGGTCTCAAATCCATTAGAGGAATTAAAGACAACGGGAACAGACAGCAAGCTAGGGAATAAAGGAAGAACGGAGGGGGGGGAGAGAGAGAGAGAGAGAGAGAGAGAGAGAGAGAGAGAGAGGAGGAAGACGAGGCAAAAGAAGAGGAGAGAGGAAACACGAGGTGTCTGAGGGAATCCCTCCTTGTCTGTTTGAGAAGACAAGGAAAACAGGGTTGAGCAGTGAGAAAAGATAGCATAAGGAAACGAGAAAACACCCTCCACATGAAAGGAAACATTATCCCCCAAACACACGTAAAACAGTACACATGCACGACAAAAATCTCGCCACCCAACATGTCTCTCCATCTAACACACAGACATAAAAAGCAAAAAAAAAAAAACCAAATGCACTGCTTACAGCCGTAGTCTTCCTCTGAGTGGAAACTCCACGGTTGTAGTCTGTTCCTCCTCACAGTTGTGAGATGAAGAAATAAAAGAACAAGAAGAGGAAAAAAAAAAGAAAGAAAAAAAAAAGTCTTTTCTTTGAGGGAGTACGCTGTGTCTCCCTCTCTCTCTCTATCTTGTTCTTTCTGTCTCTCTCTCTCTCTCTCTCTCTCTCTCCTGCTGTGGGGAGAGAAAAAGAGGTTTCTCCCCAGAGGTGTCACCCCCCCCACCCCACCCCACCCCCTCCGTATAGCTAATCCCTCCCGTTACAGCCTCTGTCCCACTCCTAACACTGGCCCCCTTTTCCACTGTGTTCCCTCCACTCCCAGCCTCCTCTCACTCCAGCTGAGCCGCTGAGGCAGACAGAGAGACAGAGAGAGAGAGAAAGAGAGAGAGACAGAGCGAGGGAGGACGGGGAAAAAGAGAGGTATGCTGGTAGTGGGAGCAACGCGAGAGATGCCTCATCATGAAAGGCGATCCGCTGATCTCATCAGGCAGGGACACGGAGCAAACAGACAGAGAGAGAGAGAGAGCGAGGGAGAGAGAATAAGGACACGCCCCTTACTCCACCCCCAACTCACATTTTCTCCACCCCTACTGCCTTTCATTTCTGGCGATTCAGCCAATCGCAGACGCGCAAAGACAAACATATCACGCATAGAAATACACATGTTACAATTCTCTAGCTCACCACATATGGTGCAGTTCTCTCATTATCATTTTTTCTAACTTTAAAACAAGCAATGAAAACAATAACAACACAGGACAATCAAGCTAGACAATACTCATTCCATATTTGTTGGGGAGGACAAAATTTTAACTTTCACAAACCAACAAAAAGACTAAATCAGCAAATCCAAAAATTCAGATCTTCTTGCACTTAAATACATAAAAAAAAAATATTCATTTCTACAGGTACTGTTGGGTTTAAAGTGGTTCTTTCCCTCTCCTGTTTCATATCCCTTTTTTTCTGATGTCAGAGTGTCTTATACAGCATTTTTTTACCAAAACCACTGAAGTCTCTTTCTAGAAACAGTTCTTCTTAAGAAGGGGCACTTTCAAAAGCCGCATTCACATGCTACCATAAGCTGCGTCTACAAATCATCGCGTCTGGCTGGATTCCTCCGCTCCTCTGTGACTCCCTGAAACACACACACACTCTTACACGCAGCGCAGGCTTATTCGGAACAAGGCTCTTAGAGAGCTGCACATGTCAGCGAGGAGTTTTCTCGAGTAAAACTTTCTGCAATTCGTGCTCCAAAGTAAATGTTGACTTTCTTCACTGAACGAGCAAATACGAAAACGGCTGAACTGCGATTTCACACATTTGCAAATTTCCTCTTTTTTTAAACATTTCTCGCACGGAAGATTAAGCAGACATGTGCTCAAGCTATCAGAATGAACAATTTCGATAAAAACGAGTAAGCTCATATTTATGACTCCTTGCACTTCATCCATACAAATGTGGGCAAGGCCAGGGAGACAGCCCTGGAAAAACCTGGTTATTCTACACGCATGCTTCATATACTCCATCTCCAAACTTTAACAAGGCCAAAATACATGAATAATCAGAGTCTATGAAAGTTTCTTTTGGATGAATCTTTCAGATGGAGCACATGGGGGCCTTTGCACACGCGTACACACGTACACACACACACACACACACACACACACACACACACACATTCCTCCCTCAGAGCCATGTCCTCTTAAAAGTGCTCCACACACAGCCCATGTGTATTCAGCCTCTTGGAGTGACGTATGTTTCCTCTCCATTTGATCTTTTCTGTGGCCACACGCAGAAGACCACGACAAGGAGAGACGAGAGGAGAGAAGCAGCCCCTTACCTAAATATCCTTCCTCCCCACCTCTTATATTCCGCCGTGGTTTGGGGGTTTCCCTCCACCCCTCCAAGAGCAGACTCAATCAACCCCTTTCAGCCCGCCGGTGCTGGGCGCAGTGTAACGGAAGCCAGCGTTGCTGTACAAACATACACACTCGCCCTAGATCAACTGCTCCAGACATACTCTAACCCCATTTACCTTTCTTCCAAATATACAACTCCAGCACTCAGGAGTGAAGAAATGACCCACTGCTGTCTTTGGACAAGCCAACCTACTCTGGAGAGACCCCAAATACCAAAGTAGGTGAAAGTTTACACATGAATGGACACATTTTTCGTTCACAAAGCCACCAAAGATTGTGTGGTATGTATGTTCAATCTCAGGGTCGTGCTATTCAGGGATGGGAGAAATCTCTTGGTTGCTAGGAACGAAAAAAAAAAAAAAAAAAACCATAACCCTGACTATACCATTCATAAATACAAGTCTCTCTCCCCGCTCCAGTCAAAAACAACAACAAAAAAAAAAACAACGAGCGAGGATTCATGGCAGCAATGAAATGACAGATATTATGAAGAATACAAAAAAATTGGAATGAACATGGACTGAGTCTATGCCCTGCCGCCTATTCACTGTGGTTTTCTTCCATAGTCTCCATCCTCCCTATTAGTCTCTCTTTCCCCCAGCATAAATTGCCTCCTCGTTTTCTGCTTGAGGGCATTTTAACACTTTTCGGCCAGCATGTGGTGCTGGGGACAGACTGAAAAGAGAGATGAGAGAGGGATTTGAGAGGATGGGGGGGCTGGGTTAATCTACAGAACAAAAGGAACACCCCCTACCACTAACGCACACACACACACCAACACACACACACACACACACACACACACACACACAGATGATGGGCCATTGGGCTACAGGCCCCCATCTGAGCACCCCAATCACAAAAGACTGGCCATAGGGAGGGGGGGGGCAGGGGGCAGACACCTCCTGGCAACACACGTGTCACAAACAAAGTCAGCCAATTGTCCACGGAGCGGGGTTAGAGGGGGTGGGCCGGAGGGGATGGACAGGGGCCGTAGGGTGTGGGGTGAAGGAGGAGCAGTGGGAGCAGTAGAGGGGATGCTCATCTGGCAGTCGTCACACTGACCCCGCACAGATGGCAGACAAGCAGGAGGAGAAAGAGGAGAAGAACAGTGTAGGAAGAGGAAGAGGAGGAGCTGAGGAGGGTCAGAGGGGGGTACAGACCACTGAGGCATCTGTGTCCTTTGTGTCAGTGTGTTCTTTCTGACACACGCACGCGCACACACACACACACACACACACACACACACACACACACACACACACACGTGCGCACGCACACACAGACATGTTAATGATGCATACACACACACGCATATATTTAATGATGCGAAAGCACATATATACACACACACAGGTTTCACACTTTTACACACATGAACGGTCAAACACACGCACACGCACACACACACACACACACACACACACACACACACACACACATGAACGGTAAACACACGAACACACACACACACATATATGCAGAGATGTTTGCACACTCAAACATCATACACATCAATATTCGCATGCACACAAACCCACACACGCAAACACACACACACTATTAACTACACACAGACATATAAACACAGATGGGTTGGTTCAAAGATTAACTAGTGTAGTGTTGTCTCTTTGCATACAACCCACTCCAACAGCACGGAGACATCACATGCAATGCAATGGCCCTTCAGCAGAAACCCACACAGGCAAACAAAGCACCCAACTGTTAGACCTGCACTGATACCACTCAGAACAAAGTCCCTGTGATACTGTCTCTATAACTAAACATCTTAAAAGGAACTATAAACCAACAGATTCTGTTTCTAGTGAAAATAAAAAAGTTTTATACTCATTCAGGACCCACAATTTATGTCTCTCACGACATTTTTAGTGTGAAGTCCATCACTCTGAGTGAATTTGCAAAGCTCAGTGGATTTAATCAATTTCAAGGGAGGTCTCAAAGAGTTCTGTAGCTATCTGGGAAGAGAGTACAATTATGTGATTCTAAGGATTTGCAGTCTGTACCAAGTCTAACAAACAAGGTCAGACTGGTTAAAATTAGGACCGAGATCAGAGCTTGGGTTACTATTTAGATTTTTTTTTTTTTTTTACCACGCAATAGGGTTTACGGTATTTTATATTATCTGGTGTGCTCTTGAAAACGTTTGGTGCGATTTCAGATTAAAACTTGTGAAAAAATTAGGGTCAGTGCACAAACCTGCTGGTGCTGTTGAGTCTGTCTGCTCTGAGTGAAATTACAGCGTCGGCGTAGGATGAGAGGTTAGATGGGATTATCTTCATGGATACGGTGGGTTTGAGTCAGTTAAAGGGGGGGGGGGGGGGGGGGACTGAGAGTGTCTCTGACAAGCCACAGACACGCAAAGAGTTTGGAGGAAGAGGAGACACAGAGCCTGGGGTGCTAACACTGTAAACAGTGGGTTTTGCACAAGCAGACATCACACACATGCAAAACACAAAACACACGCACACAAACCACATCTGAGGACTTTTTTTGTGTAGCCCACATATTCCTACACTTTGTTCTTACAAATATAGTAAACATGTATGGTACCACCACCACCACCCACCCCCAGCCAAGGGGCAAATATAAACACACAACACACACACACACACACACACACACAAACAAACACGCTGATACACTACTGACAGACACACTCCTGTCTGCAAACACAGTCCCAGCACAAATTTAAGAAGCAAACACGCTCTTAACAGAGATGTCCCCGAGGCACTCCCCATTTCAGCCACCGCAAACACACTCAGTCCCACTCAGATCACGCACACACAAATCACAGACAACAGCCAACAGAAACACAGCTTGTATAAACAGTAGTCTGGGACTGCTGGTTGTGGAGCTGTGTTTGATCTTCCCTCTCTGTCAATTCCAACATAAAGATTCTCAGCCATACTGTCAATACCTTAGCTTGAAAACCTTGAGTTTCAGGGCATTTCTCCTGATAGGAACTTGAATCAATACAACAAAGTGACAGAAGACAGCAGAGGAGCAGAACCATTAGTTCAGTGGATGGAGTAAAAAGACCAATCTCCTGTGAGTTTCTTATTTCCATTTCACCCTTTCTTTTCTCTCCTTTTGGCACTGTCTTCCTGTTGGTTGTTTTTTTTTTTTTGCTTTCCTTCCTGCCTCTATTTAATATTTCATCTTACAACAATTCTTTATGAAAAAACTTCCTCAATATTTAGTCTCACCTGTGCCTTCTCAGAGGTCTCTCTCTCTCTCTCTCTCTCTCTCTCACAAACACACACATATACACACACACAGAGTCATGCACACATTCAACCACACTCAACACCTAAGGTTTTCCCTGTCTCCAAAACCACCACTGTCTGCACCTATTGACTGTGTGTGTTTGTGCGTGCGCGCGCGCGCATGTGTGTGTGTGTGTGTGCACGTGTGTGTGGGGTGAAAAAAAAAGGTCAGTGGAAGGGTAAAAGGTCATAGTTTAATCAGACTGATGACCGGCAGGTCACTCCCCTTTCTCGACTTCTCCCACCCCTGTCCCTAAAACCCCCGCGGCAGCTGCTGGTCTGTGTCTGACCCCTAAAACTACCACAGCAACCTGGACCCTGCCTCCATCACAGTCACCTCAATACACCAGGTTTTACACACACACACACACACACAGACACACACACACACAGACACACACACACACACACACACGCACACACACACACATGCACACACACACTCGCACACTCCACAAATGCTTTACTGCAGTGCTGCACTCATTAGGCTTGAGAAATGAGCTCTTCCTGGAACACGATGACCTTCAGGCAAATACATCACTTTCATAACTCTCATCATTTCATTAACAGTTAAAGCAAAAGATTTCACCTCCAGTATTTCATCACAAAATAGCTATGTGGGCAGTAAAGAGCAGGTGGCTAATTGTCTCTCTCTAGGTGGCCTTCTCTCTCTCTCTCTCTCTCTGTGTGTGTGTGTGTGTGTGTGTAAACTGAGTGAACGTGTGATAGTTTGGCATGTTTGTTATCTCACTCCTGTGTGTTTTAGTGTTATCACTGCTCAGTTCATCTCTGCTGAAGCAAGACACACTCTTTGTGCCTCACGTACCAGCACTGGCAACAATACCCAAAGCAATGGCACACTGTAAGGGCTGTCTGTCTCTCTCTCTCTCTGTCTCTCTGTCTGTCTCTCTCTCTCTCTGTCTCTCTCTCTCTTTGGCCTCACTAAAATATTTAGCGCCACACAGGCTCTTGTTACCTGCATGGCCAGCAGGCAAGGGCAACAGATCCTTTTCCAACCACCAAATCACTGAAGGCAACAAGAGCTGCTTTGTGTGTGTGTGCGTGTGCGTGTGCGTGTGCATGCATATGTGTGTGTGTGTGTCTGTGCATCTCTGTGCGTGTATGTCTGTCTAAGCGTTTGTGCATGTCCGTGTGAGTGTAACCAAATGCATGCGTTGGTGTGTGTGTGTGTGTGTGTGTGTGTGTGCGTGTGTGTATGGTCACTACCGGACATGCACTAAGCCTGTTGCATTATTTATTGTTCTTCTTTAGAGATCAAAAAGCAGGAGCCAGCGTTTTTCACCTTATAGAAGCTACCAGCTGCCATTTTGTATGTGATGAGAATTCAGAATAATGTGAGAAGCTTCAGTTATGACTCTTAAAGACCTTCACTGGTCCCTCCCTTACGAAGAGTCTAACACACAGGGACTGCTGTTTTCTCCCCCATCAAAACCTGGGGCTGTTTTTTTTTTTTTGGTTTACATTTAAAACCAACTGTTTCTTTGCATTCTGCAAATATGAACAGATGACCTGAAACACATGGAGAAGGCTGAAAATAAGACGTGAGCTATGCGGTCCTAATCTGTAGTGAACAGAAATTAAAGTCTCATCTAAATAACCAAGGTATTTGTTAAATGGCTCATTCACCTGTTATTGTTCAGGAAAGGATCATCTGGAACAGAAACTTAGTCATCTCAGAGGAGTTGTGTGTCCACTCCGCACAGCAGCTGGAAAGAAAAAAAAAGGAGAAAGAGACATTGGGTGTACATGATCAGGCTTTTAAAAGCACGGAGACAGTGATGTCTGCCTTTAAGACTGAAAAGTGAGAGACAGTTTCCAACCACTTATTGATCTCTACGAAAAGTAACAAGGTAGGTTGATGAATTAGGCCAGTCTTTGGTTTTATCTTGTCCTGTCAACCTTTAGACTCTTAATCTCTCTGTCTCCATTGCTATTCTACTCTATCTTAATCTTTCTATCTCTTCCTTTGAATTTGTGGCTCTTGTTTTTAAGTGCCTGGGTGGGTTTGTCGGAGTACGTGGGTGTATGTGTATGTATCTGTGTGTGTGTGTCTGTGTCTGTGAGTGAGTGTGAGAGAGAGAGAGAGAGAGAGAGAGAGGAATGCTGACCGTCAGCACTTTCCTCTAAGGGCAGTGTTATAGACACACAGTAGAGCTGTGTGTGCCTGTAAGCTCTCTCTCTCTCTCTCTCTCTCTCTCTCTCACAGTCTCTCTCTCTCTCAGTCTCTCTGTCTCTGTGTGTATGTGTTTGGGTGTGCATACAGTCTGTCTCATCCTGATCGAAGGCTGATGGTTTCTCCATTTCCTGGCCTGAGGAATGCACAAATAAATAAAAAGCTGCTCTTTGGGGTCAGAGGCTGAAGGGGTCACACTTTTCAGCTCAGGCCGGCCAGCAGACAGGCGTCACACACACACACACACACACCGCACGCGCACACACAAGCACATCTTCTATTTCATCCTTCTAGAGTAGGAACTTTAAAAAAAACTTCAGGAGGATATATCAAAGTCAAGGACTGCTTGATCACGCTAATCAATACAAACTGCGTGTTAGGCAATTTTGTATCTTAATTGGATTTTAATTACGTTGTAACTGAAGATGGATTTCATGCATGTGTTTCAAGGCAGAGGACAATATAATCCATCCCAATCCCTGAAAACAGAATATACATTGACCACAGAGTGGACTGATAAAATTTCAAACAATATACCAGCAACTCCCAAGTACAGGAAACACTTGAGTAAATGAGGGATACACAGTACGTTGAAAGGCGGTGCCTGTAAGCAGGGGTGGTTCAGGAGTTTTGAAATCCCATGCTTTGTTTCATGTCTAAAAATTGTGTTCTGGTCCAGTCATTTGGCAAGCAAAGCTAGAAGCCCCTCATTATACCTAAAGAACCCCAGCATGTTTGCATGTAAAGTGGAAGGAAGCACACAGGTAGAGGTATACTGAGCATGGCAGATGACTCACCCCTTGACTCTGTTCTCACAAAGCAAACGAGTGCTCGTGTGGTACGCCCCGAAAGAAATCAGCAAGCCAAAGTGTTTGTTTCTCATAATGAAGGGATTGGTCAACCCTCTTACAGTGTGTGTGTGTGTGGGGGGGGGGCATTTTCCCACCATGGTTTGGTTTCACTGAAGCCTGTAGTTGGGAAGATAAACGCCACTTAAATCAAAGCCACTCTGAGCAATGACATTCAGTCTATGATAGGAGAACTTCTCTATCCTGACAGGAGTGGTCTCTTCCAGGATGACTATGTCCCTTCTTTTGGTCCATGAGTCACTGAATGGTTTGATGAGCAAGTAAACAATGTAAACCATATCTCACAACCTTCTCACTCACACAGTCTCCAGTCAAATGAATAATAATGAGCAATGACACCGTATGATTGGATTTCCCTTAATAAAATCCATGCATATGCAAACTGAAGGTGTTACACTTGGATAATGGGAAACTGATATATGACCAAATGTATAAGAAAGAAAGAGAGAGGGAAGACAGAGAGAGAGAGGGAGAGAGAGAGAGAGAGAGAAAGACTCTTGTTATCCCACATGACCCCAAACCCCCCAGTATGTAGAAAATCTGACGTTTCCATGACAACTGGGAAATGATGGTTTTGGCGAGATAAGGGCTGGATACACTGTAAGGACGGTTTCCATCACACGGCAGGAAGAGGGAGAGAGTGACGGAAAGAGGAGAAGAGGCAGAGAGAGAAAGTAGGGCAAATAAAGAGTTGTATAATGAGGGTGCTATAGACCTCTTCCCATCATCCCATGCTGCCACTACACGGCAGCAATGGTTTGTCAATTCACAACTAAATTTCCCACGGGAGCCCTCGGCTTCAGCACACGACACTTTCCCGTTCTTGCGTCAGGAGCTGTGTGTGAGCTTATGCGTCCTGGTTTTTTTTTTTTTTTTTTTTGGTCAACTTAGTCCTAACAGGTACGCTCTGGCGGCAAGCCGAGCGCGATAACGCCGCGGCGACATCTCGACCGAGCTCCGTCGGATGGCGGAGGAAATGAAACGGTTGATTCCAGCCGCTCTGACTTTGCCGGCAAATGATCGCCACTTTGAAGCGAGACGGTTCACATGACATTGTTAGGCGTAGAAGCTGAAGGATTAGGTCCAGCAGGGATTTTTGCGCTCATCTTTCTGACTGAAAAATACTTGATAAAGTCAGTGAGGTGATACAAAGGTTTCCTCAGTCTGCCTCAGCGTATTTCCATAGAGAGAGAAAGGCTATGACCTTGTCACACACACACTTTTTACTCACCTTGACGGTGATATAATGTTCACAGTACATTCCCTTGATATGGCAGACATGAGTTGAATATGTGCCATGACTGGAACCTGCTCACAGGCTGTTTTGTTCTTGAGAGGATATTTCAGACACTAGACATTAAAGTTTAATCAATAGAGGCTTTATAATTGTGTTATAATTGATGTCCAACAAAAGCTTTAACTGGCAACTTAAGCCCGTCTTCATTTTCCATTGTTTGAGTCCCTCTGCCTCAGTGTCTCTAAATCCCCACATTTGTTCAGGGCCTGAGCATCTCTCATGAACAGTTTAGCTAAAAACCCTTTTAACACAATCTCTCAAACACAGAAACTCACAAGTAGTCCTCTCATCCCGTACGCGCTCTCAGGACGATTGAGACAAAGGCTCTGCGGTGACTGTACTCTTTCTTTTACCACAGTTTTTCTTTCACCATCCATTACCTTCCACGCGGCTTTCCATCCTCCCTCTCCTCTCCTTAATACTTCACCTCATTCTGTCCCTCACTACAGCTCCTTACAGAAAAACTCTCTCGGTAGTGAGTCTCTCCCATGGCTATCAGAGAACTAACTCTCTCTCTCTCTCTCCCATGGCCTGTGGCACTGTGGCATGCTGGTATTGGTGACCCTGACTGAAATCAATATGGGCTCCTTGAATTAGTGAGAGACACATGAGGTGGAAATGGAAGCTGAAATTCAACAGTCACCAACAGTGCTATGTGTTCCAGCTAATGTACTCCTTCTCTCTCTCTCTCTCTCTCTCTGTCTCTCTGTCTCCTCATGTAAAAATCCTCATGTGGGCTCATTTGTAGCTCCCTGTTAGCCATCTGTAGATAGTTATACGATATCATCAAGAATTAGTGTTCTGGTGACAAGCCCTCGTGAGGCTACTCTAATGATCCCTTAACCGTTTATGTCTTTCTCACATCCAAGCCTGAACCTGAAACCTGATCAATAAACGAAAAAAAAAAAAAAATAAACACACTGGAGAAAGGGAATAAACAACAAATTAAATAACGTGCCGTGCAGTTAGATAATCTGTATCTTAAAAAAAAAAAAAGATTAAAAAGCAATAGATTCTGAAGCAGCTGTGAAAGGTGTCATCTGCTGTAGGCAGAAGCAGAAAACCCACAGGCATAGCAGCATAACCATATGTCTCAGAAAACTCATTTGAGATCCAGAGAGAAGTGTGCGTGTGTGTGTGTGTGTGTGTGTTTGTTGGAGCTTAATAAGAACTATGCTTTACTATGATCTCACAGTTAAATGTCGCTATGTTAAAGGTTTAACGTAGTGTATGTAAGTAATGTAAGTTATAAACCAGTTCATAAACAGCATTGGTTCATTTATCATCACTGGCGTCTCGGAACCAGTCTTACTTGTGCACACTGTAACTGTTTTCAGTTTTCATAGAGAGCAAGAGCCAGATGAACAAGCCACCACATAATTACTGAAGTTAAATGAACAGTACCTGGTCAAGAGCAGTGGTTTAAGAGCCAGACCTTTTCTCCCTCTCTCTCTCTCTCTCTCTCTGCTGAGAGAAAAGCAGTAGAATCTGGCTGTTACCTTTCCCTTCGATGGGGGAGGGGGTCGGGGGTATCCAACACCGACGCACGAGAGCTCTTTTTCCTCCTCCTCAGAACAAGGGAGACGTTGAGGAGTCAAATTCAGCTCTCAGTCAGGTGAGAAGTTAATAAGCCTGAGCTCCTCAGATCTCTCTGTGATCCACAGAGCAAGGAGGTTTCATCCAAAGCAGTGTTTTACTGAGGATCTGTACAGAGGCATCCACACACAGTCTCAGTCATTCTCATACAGCCACAAAGGGCTTTGACCCAGTTTTGTTTCCCCACCATATGAAAGGAAAGAAATGACTGAATGAATAAATAAGGAGATGGGGAAATGGGGGTGGGGAGGGGGGGGGGGGTGCATGCACTATTTCAATGAACCTGCTGGCCTCTTCATAAAACCTCAGTTTCTCACCTGGATGCATGTCTCCAACTAGACCTGAAGCTTACACTTCCTCAAACAACTGTTTCTTAAATAAACATCCTCCGTCTCTGTCTGTCTCTGCTTCTCTCTCCCTCTGTCTGTCTCTCTCTCTATCTCTCTCTCTCTCTCTAACTCTAACACTATGCCCGTCTGTGTGTTTAGGAGAGATAATGTTTCAGTGAAACAGATTACTGGAGCTGCGCTGTGTATCGAATGACCAAATTGGGAGTGAAACCTGCTGATGATGGAACCTGAAAGGGAAGCAGTCACCTCATTTCTTCCGTCTCCACTTTGCCCATCGCTCTTTTTCTCTCCTCATAAAGCCCTCCCCTCCTCCCTCCCCTTCCCCCTCTGGCTACGGAGGGTTGTGTTTCTCAGACCTTTCAAAAATGTGCCCCAAAAACTCTCTTCTTGTGCTTCTCTCAAGACACCTGACTAAAGGCCACACACACACACACACACACACACACACACAGACCTGCTTCCATTCAACTGCAGGGTTTCATGTCACTGACAGTTGTTCTCTTGTTTTGATATTTAGCAAAGTAGATTCAATACAAAAGCAAAGCAAAATATATTTATTTAACACCCTCTATGATGGATGATTACCTTACATTACAAAGGCTCAATGAAAAAAGCATCATACTCTGGAAAAAAAAAAAAAAAAAAAACACAGGAAAAAGACTGTAATCTTTGATGCAAAAACATGTATACAAATCAAGTAGAGAGTGTTAAGGAAGAAAAGCATAAAACAGCTGGGGCTGATTCTCTCTGTTGACTGACTTCTTGTCTCATTGCTCAAGGCTTTGTTAATGATTAATGCCCCTCCTCTTTACCAAGGCAACTTCCTGTGTGGTGTGATATCACCTTAGTAAACTCCTCAAGTGACCCAAATACATACAAAACACACACTTGCACACAAACACACATGTGCACGCACACGTGCACACACACACACACACACACACACACACACACACACACACACACTTTCTGTCTGTCTTATAAAAAATGCACGCAAGTAAACACACACATGCACTCACAGACTCCCACCCAGTCTGAATAAAAATGCAAATATACACAAACACCATGATAAGTACACAGACAAATAAGAGTCCTCTTTAATATTATTAATCAATAAAAAAATCCTTGTATTTCCTTGTCCTCTGGCATGCACTTCATGACACCGTTAATCCTTTTATCAGTTAAATACAAGTTCACGCAGAGGTAACCTAAAGCTCACTGTCTTTGCCCAACTGTTCTCCATTTGCACTGTTGTCAACACACAAACCATCTGCTCCATTAGTAGCAACTCTACAGAAGTCAAGCTTAATCATACATATTCAATATTTAGAGTTTAATAAGAGGCCTGAGCCTGAATATGAAAGATGATGTGCTATAATACCTTAAACAGCTGGTAATTGTAATGCGGTGTCTGAAGAATCTGCTCTTTTGGCCGAGTGAGGTTTGAAAACTCAGACCTCTGCAACTGCTTGGCAGATCTCAATGCAAAGTAGACACACCTCATAAATCATTTATTTTAAATGAGTGTTTGACCTAGGTCTGTCTCTAAACACACACACACACACACACACACAAGCACACATACACATCCCTAAAAGAGAACACACCACGAACATGAAAACTCATTTACACGCTATCTTTCAAACACACCCTGACGTATTAAATCACTTGCACTTGACAGGTTGCTGACTCTTCCTCCCTGACTCCCTATGGACCTGGGAAATTCAAATTTGACATGACCCAAACAAAACTCATCTGAACAAGGCAGGCTTTGGGGATGGGGGTGGGAGCGGGGGGGCTGAGATTGCCCTTCTGTCACTTAAATGTAAATCAGAGTTGCATTGGCAGTACAGAGAATATCAGGGCTTCTTCGTTTTCTTTACGGGTAAAAGCTTAAATAAACAAACAACTAAAATAAAACAGTGACAAGAACTCAATAATCCTCTTGTTATTGCCCAGTTTGACACACTCTACTGGTTTAAGGTTTTGACGTTTGAAGCTCCCGAATGTCAGTCTTGAACCCTCTTGCCAAATGACACTGATGCAAATAAAAGGCAAAGCTCATTAAAATTGTGATCCGGCTGAAGGCACAGTACATTTCCCTGCTGTTGCTAGGCAGGCGCTGTCCATACTCCGCTCTTCAGGGGGTGTAAGGTCCTGCTGTAAGTCAGCATTCTCATTCGGGGGGGGGGGGGTCGTGTGTCATAGCACTGAATGACTTGGTATGTTGAATAGGATGTAGGTTTTGGAGAGTGGTGGTAGTGGTGATTAGATGGTTGGGAGCCGGGGGTGTCGGGGGTTGGGTTGGGGGGTTGTGGTGTGGTGGAGAGTTGGGGTGGGGGAGGGGACGGGAGGTGGAGGGGGGGGGGGGGGGGGGGGGGGGCGACTCTTCCCTGACATGTCATCCCCCACTGGGTCTGCCAGCAGCGGCTCAGCTTCACACAACTGACGAGCCATCATACTGAACAGGGAAAAAAAAAACCTCCACTAAAACAGACTGGTGTGGAGGTGTGAAGCCAAAAATACTCAAAACAATTTGTCATGGGGTAGAGAAATAAAACAAAATCCCAACGTACATTAAAACTATGTAAGACTATTAAACTATTAAAGACTAAAAACTATTAAACCTGTAAGAGTACATACAGATGTGTAACCTATGTATTTATGCCAGAATACTGCCCTGGATCAATATGCACAGCAAAAATGTGAAAGAATTCTATAACAGAGAAATAGGAGAGCCAGGGGAAATGGTAGGCTGACTGTTTTGTTTTCATAACAAATGCTCACAATTCTCTCAACCATTCAATTCTGCTACGCTTCAAAACATTTTAGCAATAACTAGAAGGGAAAAGTCTATTGTATCATATTATCCAATTCAAACGCCTATCTAAAAATTTCTTGTTCTTTTGTAGAGGAAGGTGACTTAGACAGCAAAGCAAATTCAAAACTCCCACAACAATACACAAGCTGTTTAGCACTTATATTTAAGAGCTGGAGAGCTCAGGGCACTGGCTTTCTGAATACAGCCCAACTGCCAGACAAGTCTTTTCCTGTATATGTCCAAGTAATTCTAGTTTATTGTTCCCATTGGACAGAGGAGAATTAGAGAAGTGAAGACAGAGAGCAGGAGAGAGCGAGAATGAGAGAAAGAGTGAGAGGAGCAATTATGTAGGAGGACAGCAAAAAGAAAAAAAAGGGGGAAAAGAAGAAACACCTGTGGAAAGAGAGAGTAAACGAAAGACACATGAAGATTATAAAGAGAACGGAGAGAGAGAGAGAGAGAGAGAGAGAGAGAGAGAGAGAGAGAGAGAATGAGAGAGGGAAAATAAATTCTGTCCTGAGGTGGATGGACTGCTGCGTTTGTGACCGGCTAGGCTGATCCAGCAGACAGATAAATGGCCGCTGTCACCATGGCACCCACCCCTCTCGACACCCCCCCCCCCCTTCCCCACGCCACCCCACAACAGCGCATCCATCACTTCTGCCCCACACCAAATTAACCAAATTATAACGGGCTAAGTGTGGCACCTGGCCCTGTCCCTTTGGAGCCCATCGCACTGGCCCTGCGCAGCCAGCTGCGCAGACCAGAGATCCAACACCGGGTCCACCATGGGTCTCTCAGTTCATACAGCGTCCTTTAAACAAAGAGAAGGCAGGTGATCGTCACCCACACAATGATGTGCCGACAGACAGCCAGGTGACTTTATCATGACCCTTTGTGTCCTCACAATACGCATCAAAAAGACGCTGGTGACACATTAATCTTGAATGCCCCCATACTGACCTGAAGAGACAGATGGGTGCATTTAGGTCCTAACAATAATCCTCAAAAAAAAAAAAGACATCATGTTCCAATAATGATGCATAACAAAGAGGATAATTATTATGTCCTGATCTCAGCCTTAAGTCCTGCAAAATCCAGAGGTGTCTGATCCACAAAACCATGATACTGCAGTCCTGCTAAAAATGGCAAGTGGCAGTTGCTTGCTGAATTTCACCATACAATAACAAAACAAAACAAAACAAAAAAACAAGACAGTATGTTTTCTCTAAATGCAGCTATGATCAGATGTTGTAAGCTATGGCGGTATTTGTTGGGGACATGAATACAGATAAAAACATCTTGATTGGTACCCTAAACTATACCATATCTAATAGATTAAAAAAAAGACACTAAAGAATAAAATGACTGTAATTAATTGTAATTACAAGTTACACGGTATAAATAAAGAGATCCTCTTCAGAGATGAAGAATGAGGATTCTCTTCGTTTTACAGAACAAAATGCCTGTTCAGCAACTGACCAAACAGACAGCAAGATGACGAGTCCAACTGGAAAAACTCATTTTGCTGAGTGAGCGTGCACATTTGCACTGTAATGAGGTTTTCATTGGACTCTGAAGAAGTGCAGCATGGAAAAATGGTGAACAATTTATCTCTAAATGGGAAGTGAATGGAACCATGTTGGAAGAGAACTACTGTGTTGGTACTGTCCTGTACTTTCATCCTTGATGATGTAGAAGAGAGGCCACAGAAACGCGTGTTAAAGAAAGCACAATGTCTGATCAAGAAAGAAACAAGAACTGAAATGACCCATGGTCTCCCACAACGACAGACCGAAGGTGAATCTGTATAAAACCATCATTTTGCCACAACTTCTGAACTTACGAAAAGCATGCAAGAACATACACACATGCAACAAATAATATGTACTGACTAATCTCAACTATCAATTAATATTTGACCTGTCTGTCTACTATATAACAGAACATGGTAATATATCATGTACTGTTATACATGCAGAACTATATAAATCAACAATTACTCAGCTTCTAAAGAGGGGCAATTAAAGACGTGCAACCTGACAAACGCATTTCACATACACTTCCACATACATAGCATACAAATAGATAGATAGATAGATAGATAGATAGATAGATAGATAGATAGATAGATAGATAAACAGTCGAATAAATTATCAACAAACAGAAACATTAGGAACTTCCTTCGAACTTACCGTTAGAGTTACACTCTGGAAAACAGGAGACAAATTTTCCTGACACCACAATTTATAATCACGTTTCGGTCGTTTGCTTCGCTTGCAGATACTTCTCAGTCGTGATCACAATAACTTAACCGGCTGACAACGATTTATTCCTGTCGCAAGCCACACAACACTGTGAACACGCAGCGATAACCGGGACCGTTTCTTTGTTGCTTAAGCAAAGCCACCCAATGACTATTACGCCCAGCCCATTCAATCCATCTGACAGCTGATTGGACAAAATCGACTACAAACCAACGTTGATGCTATGGATGTTGTGTGCTTCGAAATATGTTAAAGCATGCCCCTTGCTTAGTCTATCTGTACAGAACGGAAATTAATTCACTCGATCAATGCGTCACTTAATCTTTCAGAACTGGAAAGACGGGTGTTGACTTTTCAGTCGTAGTCATGTGTATGTGAAGGCATCTTTCAAGTAGTTTTCAGTGTTTTGTCTTAGAATGACACATCCATGATATTGTTAGCAAAAATATGCCTTGTGATGACATTGAGCAATTGGAGGCGTTACATTTAAATCAGCTCAAAACGATTTGAGCTTTTGAAGTATTGTCCCTGGTAAATCTGTCAATTCACGCCAATCAAACGCATAGGGTGTGTGATTACAACAGCTGATGAACAGTCCAATTACAACCGAAAGATAAAAGCAGGAAAACTGCCTTCCAAACCAAGAAGCACGCCCAAATGAGCGGGCTATTAAATGTGACATCTAAGTGGCAATGGTAGAAAGGTGTTTATTACAACGTAGACCAAAACCACAGGATTCACTGTAATTAGCCTACATCTGGACGATTGCCCTTCTTTCATGCCTCGCTGCTTAATTAGGCAACAGAGAATGCGCTGGGTTTGGATTTCTTTGGGAGTCATGGAGACAGTCTTTTACAATTAGGGGGGTCAAGAGAAGGCTTCAAAAGCATACTTAGTGACTTGCCAGTTAAGCTCCACATATGGTCAAAGGCGATACTGTGATTTAAGAAAAAAAAAAGTGAATTTGCATGTTTGCCATTGTGTTCAGTAATTGCATGGTACCCTGTTTGTGCCTAGAATAACAGCCTTAAAGGCGCGTAAATAGCGAAAAGGAAGTCGATGTTATGTTGTTATGGTGACGATTAGATAATGCTCAATAATGATCAGTACAATTAACGGTAACTAGAACGAAGTACAGAGAATGCATAACGTTTTTATATCATCAAAGTCGTCATCCTCCTCCTCTTCTCCTTCTTCTCTTCCTCTTCTTCACCCTGCTTCTTCTTCTTTTTCTTCTTCTTCCATTCGGACTGAAAGTTAAAGGATGCGTGGAAATGTGCAAGGAAAATTTGCACAAACTATATGTGCAAAGAAATAAAATGTCACGTCTGAATGTCTGTTTCTCTCTATTAGTTTTATTATGCTTTTTTTTTATTATGCTTTCCTGTGTGATACAGTAGGTGAGTTTGTCAAGAGCATACATTACCTGACTGTGGGGTAGCAACATATGTGTGCTCAGTAATTATTTTATAAATGTCCCACTTGTTTGCAAATGAGCAGCTACAACAAAGTCTTATTTCAAATTAATGCATGCATTCTCCTCTTAACTTAAACATACCTATTTGAAAATTGGCATTAACATTTCACAAACTGCTAAATAATTGTCAGCATGATACTGTAGACACCACATATTTGATTTCCAACTAGGTTATACTGTAGCTTTCTGCAACAAACACAGAGATAAACACGGTCACGCTTATCTTGGAGGACTGATATAGAACTGTAAAACCAACAGAAATTGTGGTGTAGTTTTCCACACTACTAAACCATTACCAGTTGCACAAAAACTGAATAATTTGGTTAAATCGTTTTAGGCCAAATCATTTTATCAGTAGACAAAAAGTCAGCATACCACACCTTTGCTTCCTTCCCCAATATATATGTATAGTTCCTGTGAAGTTCCTGTGATCGAAAACGCTGTTAAAGTTTAGTATGTAGAGTTGCTTGAAGACACAGATCAGGTACTTGCGAATATGTGCACAGGGTTACACTGCCATCTTGTGAACAAACAACATATAGCAATTTTTAAGAGCTTATATGAGGACTGTTGGAGCATTTATTCGAGGATTTATTTTCATATGTGACCCCCCCCCCTCTCTCTCGCTCTCCCTCTCTCTTTTCTATAGTGCATTTATTTCCCTCTTGTTAACATTTACTTTTCCCCTTTGGTGTAATAACTACAACATTACACAAGACAGGAAATATCAGTCAGCATGCCTTAAATACCAGCGCCTCCACTACATGGTCAGTCTTTTAATGACCTTACTAGCCCGTTGGGTTATATACATAGAATTGCTCAGCATATGTGTACTTTATCTCAAATCTTCATTGTATGTTTGTGATTTTCTATAAAAATAAAGTACAAAATAAAAAGAATAAAAAAGAGAAATATGCATAAACTACAGTTCAAAGCAACCGCTAAGAAATGCTAGGTGTTATCTACAGTTCAGTAGGCAGAAGCATGAAGGTAATAGTTGTTTGTTTTTTAATACTGGTGTTTACTGTGCTTTCATTAAATACAGGGAAGCACAGCAAAATGGCCAAGCATGCTGTTTGCTGGTGGAGTTTCAGTGCTGGGGAATTTAGTCTGTCTATTCCTATTCTGGTAAAAAGAACTTGAGGAAGTGTAGAGATGTGATGCCAGCTCTGAGGGCAATGCACAGAGGAGTTAAAGTAATTTGACTGTGCCGTATTTAAATGTGAGACTTCATGAGCCAAGCTACGTCATTCTGAGTATTCTTTGATGTGAATATTCTTTGATGTGAAAGAGTGTGTGCGAATAGAGAATTTATGGGATTTGCAATTTATTTTATTGACATTTTATACAAAACAAAGTGTGATAATACATAGCCATCAAAGAACTGTCCACATTTTAAAGGTAAAAACACAGACTTAAAAAAAAAAAAAGCATAAAAGAAAAAAAAAAAAAATCATCAAAAGTTCTGACAAACGGACTTGTTAGTGTTGAGCAAAACGATTCGTATGACAAGAAAGCCACACAGGAAAAGGGACTGTACCAGGCAGCCACATTAGTGAAATGCTGATCAGAACAAAACAAAACGACAACACGAATTAGAAAGGTTTCTTTACATCATTGACTTTACGCCATTAGATGTTCATTCACTTGCTCACTCCTGCTTCCAAATTCAACCACTAACATTTTGTTCTATCCTCTCCCACCATTTTTTTCTTCTATTGAGTAACGTGTTTCAAGCTGAACAGATTTTAACGGCATATATTAGCTCGTCTCCCTAGCTGTGGCCTGTTAAGAAGTATTAGACACAGGGCTAAAACATGCAATTCCGAGCAACACAAAATTTCATATTCATACTCGTGTTAACTTGGAGGAAAAGCTTGGCTAGTAGCATGTGGTAAACTTTAGTAAAAGCACTGACACATTGTTTTAGTTTTGAATTCATAAATACTAACTTGTGTTTACATCATTATCAGGGCTAAAAGCAAAAAAAATGTTTTTTTAGTTCTGGCTCTCCAAATTTTGTACATCTTTTTTTTTTTTTTTTTAACACATTGTGTACACTGATGTTTCATGATACACAGATGTATTATTTTCTTCATTGTTGACAATATCATGTATTGACATTGTGACATGTAATAAAGCCCTATGAGAAAGTGTTGACTCTTACAGAACTCCACAGCTTAGTTAGCAGCAAGGGAGAACACAGGGAGGCTCAGTTAGACACTCTGATTCCATGCCTTTGTTCTGTAAAGACACAGATCTGTGTTATACGCCAATACTGACAACATCATAAAACTCGCTGGGCTCTGAGGTGTAGAGCCAGCTGAAAACAGTAGGGGAGGACCTTTTGTCAAACAGACTGAACTAGAGACTGTGAAACTAAGGGGCAACATTTCTAACTTGAGTATGGGAACATTTAGTGCAATTACAGTCCTCTAGCTCTGAATATAGAAGGGGGGGGTGGGGGGGGCTGCTGACGAGATTCTGATGATTCTATGTTGCCCGACTGAGTAGGACAAATATGATGAACCGTGTGAGTAAACCTGTCTGCACATTCACTAAAATCTAAGCTGGAGACTCCTGTGGTTTCATCTACACTTGGTGACATCGCGGTATATTTTCACAAGGACCACAGAGAAATGTGTAAACAAATATTTGAGATGAGAACACTGACCTTTCACAGATCTAATAAAAACAAAGAACATCAAACTGAACACTCCAAGCATCAATGGAGTCCAAGGCCAGCATATGGTTTAAAAAAAAAAAAACAAAAACAAAAAAACCCCATAAAATTTGCATGTCAACAGAATCAAATAACTGTTACATGAAACAAATGCATTTGTTTTGCGGTCATCTGACTGCAACATCTGTGACTGCAAACTACTGCATAATCATAGAGCCTATCTTATAAGAACACTGAATAGTTGATATGCACACATTATATATTTACACACATACAGGAATATCCTTCACTAGAAGTTAAGTACACTGAACTGTACGATAGCATCAATAAGAACTGTTTAGCAAAACTCTTGTCTTGCATATACAGTAATACTATGCTTTCTCATTATACAAAATACAAATACTCCAAAAACAACAGAAAGTCTAGCACAAACCTCAAAAAGGCAAAAAAAAAAGTGCATCGATAGTCAGTCAGAAGCCACTGTTAGGAATTAAGCTGGAGTATGGAACTGTAGCCTTACTTCCCACTGGGAATATTTAGCAAGGAGGACAGGAGAACATTCCACCTCTCCGCTGTATGTACAGTGCAGTATCACCATGACGACATGCTTTCAGATGTCTTGTCATGGAGACGCAAGGGTTTTTTTTTTTTTCTTTTGTAATTTCTTCATGACTGCAACACTGAATATTCGTTTCAAGTAGTGGCTTTTTGCCTGTGGACTTCCTGTGAAGTGTGTCTCCATTAAGCAGACACCAGTCCCAGACTAAGAGACATGAGAGTCAGAGAAAGAACTCTCTCTCTCTCTCGCTCCATCCCAATGTTACTATAGGCTAAACCAGACTGACATCACAACAGCAGTAGAATGATAAAAAAAAAAAAAAATACTGAAATGATAGACAACTTTGAAGAACAAAATTGAAGTAAAAAAAAAAGAAAGAAAGAAAGAAAACAAAAACACTTCAGTTTGAAGCATGTGATGGACCACAGTTCAAATGACCGTGAATCAATTAAAGCAAATGGATTCTTGTGCGTGAAGCTCTGTTTGCCTCTGTTTGGGATTTAAGAGGGAATTCTGCCTTTTTTTTTTTTTTTAGAGGGGAATGCTTAAATCGAGAACCACTGTAATTAAAATCCGTGTGCGTAAGAGACACATTTGTTCAGTGGTGCATTACATGACCATTGCTTGTGAATGTCTGACATTCAGAGACATACAGCAGTGCTTTTTTTTTGCCATTTGTATAAACATGGCCACTTTTGGAGCACAGTCTGTGGGGGACGGTGGGGTGGGGGGCTTTGAAAAAAGCCTTCACGGTTCAATAAATGTGCTTTCTGCATAAAGAAATCCTCCATAAGTATCACCACCACCTGCAAAATGGGCACAATATTGAATGAAAGGGAATGGCTCAAGTTAGGTGTGATAAACAGGAGGAGGTAAATGTACCGGCCATAAATGTGAACGCTCCTGCTTGTCAATTACAGTAACCAGTGTGTCTGTTTGTGTGTTTCGGTCCATTTAGGTAGTGAGACGTGATCTTAACGTGTTTTTCAAGCATTCCCCTCTGTGATTGTCCTCTCTAGAGGGTCTTCTTCATGACTACAGAACTGAGGAGAGACACACGGACACTCTAAACTTCTCACTTGCAGCTGTTTCCTCTCATTCTCTTTTGTTTCAAACCTCTTCCTGTTTGACTGGCTCTGTTATCAGAACAGATCAGTTCCCTACCTCATTCCCTCATTTATCAATGTGTTCTGGCCTGCAGCGCCCTCTAGAGGCCCGGGGGGTGGGTGGGGTGGGACACGTGGGGACTTGTGGTTGGTTCTGCTTCCTTTGGTCTCCAAATGAAACAATCTTTCTCTCTTTTTCCACCTGTATCTACCTTTCTTATTCATTCTCTCCTCTACCTCCTCTTACTCCATAGGTTAACCACTGAGCAGGTAGACTACCAGCTCATATGTGCACATCATAATGGCAGTGTTTGGGATCTGTCGGACCAGGTGGGTGGTAAGACCGCGGTACAGAGCCCGGTAGCCCTCCTCTCTGAAAACCATGTTAAAAGTCTGGAAGAAAGAGCGGTACTTGCTTCCCTCCTCTCGAAGCCTGGTGCGGATTACCTCTGCAAAGAGAAGAAACAGTTAAAACGATTAAACAAAAAGAAATCGGCTCCTTTTGTCTCAGTTTCGTGGACATTAATACTGGGGGTCCAATAATGCCAGACAAAATAAGACTTCGATTTTCTCCACGCTGTCTGACTCACCGTGGGGGTAAGCGATTGAGGTGGCACATGTTTTGGATGTCGCAGCGGCCAGCATCATTCCCACAAAGTCTGAAGCGTCTTTCACTGACTCCTCCTCATCGTCCATGTTAGCATTAGTCTTAGATTCCAGGAGCTTTCGTTTGATGCTCTCGTAAATGACAAAATGGATGACTGTCTCTGAAATGCCGGCATAGGAAGCTGACATGCCCCTGTAGAATCCCCGCAGTCCGTCAGCCTTATAGACCCGCCGGACACACTCAAACGCACTCATGCGCCTCTCGCCACGGTTCCTACCCAGCAAAAGAGAGAGAGAAATGCATAAGCAGTTGGTATGAGTATGAGCAATATTAATATTACACATATTTCTTTAGTGAAAGACAGAAGAGTGTATACCAGCTCTATAATCAGCATAGAGTGGGCAGTGTAAAATACAGAGCTTCTTACCTGGCATCCAGTTGCAATCGAGTCTTTATTAGCCAGATGGGATTGGTTGCTGTAATTGCAGTGAACCCTGGGAAAAAGAGACAGTAGGTTCAGACAAGGAATGACACGGTACATTCTGCAGAATGTCTAAGCATAATCAATGATATTTAGCAGGCCTACTGGCTCTAGTACAGGCAAACTTTGACCTAAAGCAACTTCACACTTCAGAAGCACTGTTAGACCTCTTTAAAATGTGTTTACGACCCATTTGTTTGTTTGTTTTAGAACAAAGAGGTAAAATCCAAGAAAGAATCTGGAAAACTACTGCTCAGAGGTGTTCTACAATATTAAGATACACAAAGAGAGTGTTTCCATAAATAAAGATAAAGTCTTTGATTGTAGTAAGCAATAACAATTTAGCCCAATATATCAAACATTTCTCCAGAGGAAAACATAGTTAAGGTTAGGGTCATAAACACACCTTAGAGTAGCGATCACAACAGTGAGTAAGACCTTTCAGCTAAAGAAATAAGTAAAGTGTCAAATATTCCACTAGCATGGCTGTATATGCTTGTGCTTGTTCAAATGGATTTCTGTTACTTTGTGAACAACCAAGAGCAAAAAGTGCAACTATCTCATAAAAGAGCACTCAAGTGAAAAAAACAAAAAAAAAAAACAAAACAAAAAAAACCAAAGCAACTGTATAAGTATACAACTACGTGAAATGCTGCAACGGCTTTACAGAGTCATTCTGTTACTGTATATTCCAGGGACAGGGCCCTTGCTGTAACTATTGACCTACAATTCTTCAATGACATGTCCACTGGGTGAAGAAAAGCAGTCAGATAAGACACAGGATATTAGTAAATGTGTATTAGAACTGCAGGTTATGTTATGCTTCTTCATCTTGTTATGACATGAGAGTAAAGTATGACTACAGGAAGTCATATGATGATGTGTGAAAGTGTCGGTGTCACTGCACATGTGTGAAATGCTCAAAGAGCAGGATGTGGTAGGTAAGCTGGAGTGTAGTGTGTATCAGATGCTGTGACGTAAATGTGTGTGTCGTTTGTGGGATATCTGTGTTAACTATCAGTGCTCTGTAATTTGCAGTAAAATCAAGCACAACGAATATGCTTTGTCCAAGCTGATAAAATGCTATTTGAGATTCCCAACAGAAATAAAAATGAGAGTATAAGATAATGGCCAGTAGACATGAATAGGCTTCACTCTAATATAGTGCACGTAGGCTAAATGATTGACAGTATGTTTTTAAGGCTACCAAACCAAAGGGCATCTATCAACCTACAGTAGAGGTTCTAGAAAAGGGTAAGAAGCCTAGGACTTGGTGAAGAGGATGACAGATCGGAACAAGAGAGGAAGAAGAGTGCGTCTCTGGTGAGTACTCACAGGGGAGGGGCAAAGCTCCTCCTCACAGCTGCAGGACGAAGCCTGCAGATATGGGGGGCAGAGCAGGCTGGCTCACAGACCCTCACGCAGGGTGAAAGCTACAGTAAAGGCCTAAAATAGACACAGGCTTTTCTGTACCATAGTCACAAGCAGCAGTCTCCACGCTCCCCTCTGTGCTACAACACATGAGGGGGTGGAACACTTCATCATAGCCATTCTCCCCACCCACCCACACTTTAATACCCACCCCTCCACCCACACCCCTCTTACTAATGTGCCTTCCATTTTCTTTCCTTTTCTCAGGGACAGAGGGAGAGAGACAGACAGAGAGACAGAGAGAGAGAGAGAGAGAGACAGAGAGCGAGACAGAGAGAGAGAGAGAGAGAGAGAGAGAGAGAGAGAGATTTTGTTTCTTTTGAGTTTTAAAGGACATCATCAAACCAGTGTTTTTTTTATAAGTGTTTTTTTTTTTTGCATGAAAATAAAAATCATAGGATATAGAACTGTCTTGCTGATGCTGAGCAGCAAAACTATTACTATATCTATCCATCATTATGACTTTCATCACAGCTGTATCAGTTAAAGGGATATCAAAATAAAATACGGGACTACATCAAATCATAAAAACAATGAAGGGAGTGCAGGTAAGAGGGCTCAAATGCTAACCTTGTCAACCCTGCCAACTAAACTTAAGACTTCTAAATAAACGGGTCAAATGGTTTCACTAAGTGTGTTTTTACGATCTGCTCGGCATACATTTAAATAGAGGTCAGGCGTATCTTATCTCTCCACAGGTGTACACATGTGAGCTCAGTTTGGCTGGGTTTTTTTTGTTTTTTTAAAGACATGCACACGTGTCCACATGCCACACAGACATACATGAGTCCTGTCCTTATCAGAAAACGTCGGCGCTGTTCTCTTTATTGAGGGCAGATAACCTCTTAGAGGCCTGGAGCAGTTATTCTGGGAGCTCTGTCTCCCACAGTTGCCTTACTCTGACCTTGGAGCCTTGATACAGCAAATGTCTAATGCAGACAGAAATGGATTTAACTGAGGGACAGCAGCTCAGGCCCTTAAAAGCACATTAAAGAGCTTTTAGTGTTACCTTACATGCTTCCTCAGAGCTGTGCATTATAAAGCACTAGTGACAATGGGATTACAGTGACAACTATGAAAATTCAGAAAATCCCTGTTATGGGACCATGATGTAATCTAACCTATATAACGTCCATGCACAGCGTGTGAGTCTGAGAGACGGGTGTCATGACGGTGTTGACATTTGGGTGACCGGGCACTGACCCAGTCTCTCTGCTCACAGAGACTACTGATATTTAACACTGCTCCACTTTCCACAGGAGTCTGATCTACATCGACACAGGAGATTTGGTTTAGGTTAACTCAGCAAAACAAGGCTTTTACGTGTAATCCAAGCTTGGCTGAGCGAGCCAGGGTGGATTCAACCTATAACTCTATAGAAAGGTGGCTGAGGGAGGCAATCAAAAACCACACAGAAAGTTCTAAAGAGTTCTAATGAGACAGAGAGCACAGGCGGGCTGGTCGATTTTCCACGGGGGAAATGAGGAATGAGGAATCCGGTTGTGAGTATAAGGAATATTTTTGGAATCATACCGGGTGCAAATTCTCCATGGATTTTTGACATAATGGGGGAAAACAGTGAACCCGAAGCATCGTGGTTCTCTTTTGCTTTAATCTGCTGCGTCGTTCTTTAGATTTAAGCAAGGTCACGAGCCTCCCATATCGGACTCAGACTTAATGGAAACATGACAAGGTTAGCATTTGCTATGACTGCTGACTTAACAGTGCATTTGCTCTTCCATTTACTTTACTGGGAGAGGTTACAAGCTGGTTAGAGCCCAGTGTCAAGACTGTGCAATCACAAGGAGGTTAGACAAAAATAAATAAATAAATAAATAAGTAAGTAATAGAGCTGCAAGCCAGCTACAAGAAGACCATCATCATCATTTATCATTACGATTAGGAGAGCAGATAATCATACAGGTGAAAGGAGACGAATGAGACTACCTGAGGCGTCCCGAATCCGCCCGCGTCAGTCGCAGGGACCGCTGCCCACCGCGCATGGCGCCCTACATGTTAGCGTAGCGCCCTGTGGCCGCTACTACACACAGCACAGACAGCGTGTGAAGCCAGACTGTTTAGTAGCACACTGGTATGTAATGATTTATGTCCTCCAGCCCTCAAAAAGTAGAAGAAAAAAAAAATAGGGGAAAAAAAGAAAGTGGGGAAAAGGAAAGCACAACCCAAACTTTGAGGACCTTGCGTTTCAAATTAGTACTTTCACTTTCAGAACTACAGGGAGGCTCAAATTTGGTCTTGATCCAACATACGTTTTCAGAATAATCTAAATTGCATAACTAACTTCAGCTCGTGGAGGTGAACGAAATCTCCAGGAATGTTATTCAGTTAAGCTTTTATGCAATTAGCTTAATGTTATGCAATTATCCCCCCCCTCCCCCCAAAAAAAAATCATTAATCTGCTTTAATTGGAACACATCATTAAATCTCTGAATACCTCCAAATCTCAAAAAATGATCAAATTGTCATGAAATGGGGATCACATTTTTGGAATACAGAAGAATGCTGGCATGACCTGTTTTTGAATGGATCAATCAAACGGTGGAGGTTTGATCCTGAAAGTCTTCAGTTGTGCTTTCGGTCTAAATACTAACAAATGTCTATAAAACTGGGGCACAGAGCATATGCTAACCATTCCCCATTTGAACTGGAAGAGTACAAGGACAAAAAAAAGCACAACCTGTTCTGGAAATTCTAGAAACTGTTCTGCAAAAAAAGTGGAAAAAACTAAACAAACAAAAAAAGTTATCTATGACCTCTCTGAAGGTAAAAACAATATCCAGTGTTTAACATTTTGTCACAAATACCCCATGAGATACAACTGTAGTATTGGAACACTAAGGATGGGCTCTCTTGAGTAAAATGAGTTACATTCCAAAAGAAAAGCAAAGAAAAAAAAAAGTGAAAAGTTTAGTATCATAAGTAACATAAATGGTGCTATGGTCACTGAGCAGTGTGAACACGGGATCTCACCTGCTAGGCCCGCAGACACCATGTGCACCTGCGTGGAGTCTGGTTCAAACACAGCATTCAGTTTCTCTTTAGCAGTGGAATAAGCTGCAAAATATATTGCTCTGTGGACAGAGAAGAAGAACAAACACAAATAAGTTACAGATGTCGGGAACACGGCCAGAGACAACACCAAACAGCATCTCAAGATCTCAACATCTGAACGTGGCTCTGCTTTATATCAGTAGCGGTTTTAGCAAAAAACCAACGTCAGACAAGATATGTGTTTGAGATAGTGAAACAAAAGCATGGGTTGTTTGCTGCACTGGTCCTTGAAAAATGACACATTTTAGGTCACAGGAAAAGCATCGGTGTCAGCAGTGCTCAAACAAATTTATAACAAAGCCTCAGACACCCGTGGGGTGACCAGTTTCCTTATTATTTTGGCCTTCAGCAATTTTTCAGTGCCTAGGCCCACAAATTATAGATGAGGAGGGAATGTGCAACGGGCCCTGGGATTAACGCCAGAGTGACATGGCTGCACTCCCAAGACTTATTGGTTAAAATCAACAGTCATAAGTAAAGATGCCCTGTAACTCCGTAGACAGGTAAGCACATCACTCGCTAACTGAAATATTCCACAGCGTTGTCAGTAGAGTCAGTGCTAAGCTTGAATCTAGTGGCTGAGTAAGTAGGAGGAGAAATGGAGGAGGTGCCAATCTATTCTGTATCTAATCACACAGTGCACAGATCACTGGGACACTATTAGCACAAGACTGAGCCTGCTGCCCCAGCCTAGCTCAGCACAGCCTGGGCAATCAAGCATACAGCTCCCCATTCTAGGGGGGAAAAAAAAAGAAAAAAAAAGAAAAAAAAAACACAGGATTACTCAAATAAAAATTTCCACTGCTG